>NC_135234.1:437344536-437652591 GCF_051348905.1 Ranitomeya variabilis
GGGCGTAATTATGTGTGGTGATGGGGTGGGGGGCGGTATTGTGTGCAGTGATGGGGTGGGGGGTGGGATTGTGTGCGGTGATGGGGTGGGGGGCGGGATTGTGTGCGGTGATTTGTTGGGGGGCGTGATTGTGTGCGGTGATGTGTTGGGGGCGTGATTGTGTGTGGTGATGGGATGGGGGGCAGGATTGTGTGCGGTGATGGGTTGGGGGGCAGGATTGTGTGCGGTGATGGGGTGGGGGCGTGATTGTGTGCGGTGATGGGTTGGGGTGTGTGATTGTGTGGGGTGATGGGGCGGGGGGCGTGATTGTGTGCGGTGATGAGGTGGGGGGTGTGATTGTGTGCGGTGATGGGGTGGGGGGTGGGATTGTTTGCGGTGATGGGTTGGAGGGCGGGATTGTGTGCAGTGATGGGGTGGGGGGCGGGATTGTGTGCGGTGATGAGGTGGGGGGCGGGATTGTGTGCGGTGATGGGGTGGGGGGCGGGATTGTGTGCGGTGATTTGTTGGGGGGTGTGATTGTGTGCGGTGATGTGTTGGGGGCGTGATTGTGTGCGGTGATGGGATGGGGGCAGGATTGTGTGCGGTGATGGGTTGGGGGGCAGGATTGTGTGCGGTGATGGGGTGCGGGCGTGATTGTGTGCAGTGATGGGTTGGGGTGTGTGATTGTGTGGGGTGATGGGGTGGGGGGTGTGATTGTGTGCGGTGATGGGTTGGGGGGTGTGATTGTGTGCGGTGTTGGGTTGGGGGGCGGGATTGTGTGCGGTGATGGGGTGGGGGCGGGATTGTGTGCGGTGATGGGGTGGGGAGCGGGATTGTGTACGGTGATGGGGTGGGGGGCGGGATTGTGTGCGGTGATGTGTTGGGGGCGTGATTGTGTGCGGTGATGGGGTGGGGGGCGGGATTGTGTGTGGTGATGGGTTGGGGGCATGATTGTGTGCGGTGATGGGTTGGGGGTGTGATTGTGTGGGGTGATGGGGTGGGGGCGTGATTGTGTGCGGTGATGGGTTGGGGGGCGTGATTGTGTGCGGTGATGGGTTTGGGGGCGAGATTGTGTGCGGTGATGGGGTGGGGGCATGATTGTGTGGGGTGATGGGGTGAGGGGGCGTGATTGTGTGCAGTGATGGGTTGGGGGGCGTGATTGTGTGCGTTGATGGGTTGGGGGCGAGATTGTGTGCGGTGATGGGTTGGGGGGCGGGATTGTGTGCGGTGATGGGGTAAGAGGGCGGGATTGTGTGCGGTGATGGGGTGGGAGGGCGGGATTGTGTGCGGTGATGGGGTGGGAGGGCGGGATTGTGTGCGGTGATGGGGTGGGAGGGCGGGATTGTGTGCGGTGATGGGGTGGGAGGGCAGGATTGTGTGCGATGATGGGGTGGGGGGGATTGCGTGCGGTTATGGGGTGGGGGGTGTGATTGCGTGCGGTGATGTGGTGGGGGGCGGGATTGTGTGCGGTGATGTGGTGGGAGGCGGAGCTACTGTGCAGGGGGCGGGATTAGCGAGTAATCACGATGCCTCTTATATATATAGATTCTAATTTAGGTAAACATTTTAATGATAGTTTTATTTTAGTACACCTCAATAAAAATAATGTTATAACTTACTATCAGCTTTGGTGAATGATGGACTGATCTTATCAACAAATTGCCTAGAGGGTAAATAAACCCTATTTAAGGGATGTAATAAAACCTGACTTTGATTCATTTTAATTAAAATGGTCTATACTGTTTAAAAATACTAAAATTAACTTGTATTATTTCTATATTTATTAGGATTCCTAAAGTTAGCAATCTTTTCAAAATCGGCTAAATATTTTCAACACATAAATAAGGCTATACTATCCTGGCTAAACCATTGCTGCAGTCTAAGGAGTTATATAGCACTATCCAGGTACAAATATTTTTTTAATATATAAGAATCACTAAAGCAAATAAAAATAACTTATAGCCTCCCCAACAAGTTTGACCGAAACAAGCTTCCTCAAGGGGCTGGAGCTATAATGAATTTGTAAATTTGTTCATAAGTAACCTTATAGAGGATTACAAAGTTAACCCCTTAGTGACAGAGCCAAATTTTTCAAATCTGACCAGTCTTACTTTATGTAGTAATAAGTCTGGAAAGCTTGAACAAATCCCAATGATTTTGAGACTGTTTTTTCGGGACACAATATACTTTATGATAATGATAAATTTAGGTTGATATGTTTTGTGTTTATTTTAAAAAAATATCAGAAATTTGAGAAAAATGTAAAAAAAATAGCAATTTTCAAACTTTGAATGATTATCCCTTTAATCCAGATAGTCATATCACAGCAAAATATTAATAAATAACATTTCCCTCACGTCTGCTTTACATCAGCACTATTTGTAGTTATATTTTGTAGTTATAGTTATAAAACGTTATTTTATTAGCATTTTAGGAGGTTTAAAAATGTAGCAGTAATTTTTCATTTTTTCAAGGAAATTTACAAAATTTATTTTTTTTAGGACTTATCCATATTTGAAGTGCCTTTAGGGGTCCTATATATTGGAAAAACCCCAAAAGTGATACCATTTTAAAAACAGCATCCCCTTACATATTGAAAACGGCTGTCAGGTAGTTTATTAACCCTTCAAGTGCTTTTCAGGAATTAATGCAAAGTGGCATGACAGAAATGAAAATGTGTATTTTTACCACCTAAATGCCTCTAACTTCTAAACAGATTACTACAGCTGACAGACTCTAAGGCCACAATTTGGTCTTGAAGTGCCATGGCAAACATCAGGACCACACAATCATGATCTGAGGGCATCAATTGGGATAAAGAGGAAGCCCCCACACTCTGTTAACCATTTATAATGATGTAGTCACTATTGACAGCAGCATCTAAGGGGTTAAACAGATTTGGACCATGCAAACAGTGATCGTGGCTGATACAGCAAGTTGTCAGCTATAGTGTACGGCCGACAGCTGCTGGATTGTCACCTGTACGGGGAGGCTATTCTCTTATATCTCAGGTCAGTTAAAAGGCGTATTGGCGGTCATTAAGGGGTTAAATATCAATTTTTCTGGAGGACATATACAGTGCCTTGTGAAAGTATTTTGGAACTTTTCAACCTTTTTCCACATATAATGCTTCAAACATAAAGATACCAAATGTAAATTTTTGGTGAAGAATCAACAAGTGGAATACAGTTGTGAAGTTGAACAAAATTTATTGGTTATTTTAAACTTTTGTGGAAATTCAAAAACTGAAAAGTGAGGCGTGCAATATTTTTCGGCCCCTTTAACTTAATACTTTGTTGCGCCACCTTTTGCTGCGATTACAGCTGCAAGTTACTTGGGGTATGTCTCTATCAGTTTTGAACATCGAGAGACTGAAATTCTTGACCAATCTTCCTTGGCAAACAGCTCCAGCTCAGTGAGGTTTGACGGAGATCATTTGTGAACAGCAGTTTTCAGCTCCTTCCACAGATTCTTGATTGGATTGAAGGTACCTTCACACGAAACGACTTTGTAACGATATCGCTAGCGATCCGTGACGTTGCAGCGTCCTGGATAGCGATATCGTTTAGTTTGACACGCAGCAGCGATCAGGATCCTGCTGTGATGTCGCTGGTCGCTGAATAAAGTTCAGAACTTTATTTGGTCGTCCGATCGCCGTGTATCGTTGTGTTTGACAGCAAAAGCAACGATACCAGCGATATTTTACACTGGTAACCAGGGTAAACATCGGGTTACTAAGCGCAGGGCCGTGCTTAGTAACCCGATGTTTACCCTGGTTACCAGCGTAAACGTAAAAAAAAACAAACAGTACATACTCACCATCTGATGTCCGTCAGGTCCCTTGCCATCTGCTTCCCACACTGACTGAGCGCCGCAAAGTGAAAGTGAAAGTACTGCACAGCGGTGACGTCACCGCTGTGCTCGGCTCTCACTGTACGGCGGCACTCAGTCAGAGCAGGAAGCAGATGGCAAGGGACCTGACGGACATCAGATGGTGAGTATGTACTGGTTTTTTTTTTACTTTTACGATGGTAACCAGGGTAAACATCGGGTTACCAAGCGCGGCCCTGCGCTTAGTAACCCGATGTTTACCCTGGTTACCCGGGGACCTTGGCATCATTGGTCGCTGGAGAGCGGTCTGTGTGACAGCTCTCCAGCGATCAAACAGTGACGCTGCAGCGATCGGCATCGTTGTCGCTATCGCTGCAGCGTCGTTTCGTGTGAAGGTACCTTGAGGTCTGGACTTTGACTTGGCCATTCTAACACCTGGATACATTTATTTGTGAACCATTCCATTGTAGATTTTGCTTTATTTTTGGGATCATTGTCTTGTTGGAAGACAAATCTCCGTCCCAGTCTCAGGTCTTTTGCAGACTCCTACAGGTTTTCTTCAAGAATGGTCCTGTATTTGGCTCCATCCATCTTCCCATCAATTTTAACCATCTTCCCTGTCCCTGCTGAAGAAAAGCAGGCCCAAACCATGATTCTGCCACCACCATGTTTGACAGTGGGGTGTTATGACCTGGTGGTTAAGAGGCCACACTGATATGACCTGGTGGCTAAAACGCAACATGGAACGAGCTCTGAGAAGGTGGTATCTCTACTGACCGCAGTCCCTAATCCTAACAACAACACTAGTAATAGCCGTGGGATGTTCCTGACTCTCCCTAGACACCTCTTCACAGCCTAAGAACTAACTACCCCTAAGAAGGAAATAGAAAGCTATCTTGCTTCAGAGAAAACCCCAAAAGGAAAGACAGCCCCCCACAAATATTGACTGTGAGTAAAGAGGGAAATGACGTACACAGAAATGAAATCAGATTTCAGCAAAGGAGGCCAATACTAAACTTGATAGACAGAGAGAAAAGGATACTGTGCGGTCAGTATTAAAAACTACAAAATCCACGCAGAGTTTACAAAAATGAACTCCACACCGACTCACGGTGTGGAGGGGCAAATCTGCTTTCCCAGAGCTTCCAGCTAGCCAGAATATGACATAGTGACAAGCTGGACAAAAAGAGACATATCTGCAGAGCAATAGAGTCCAGGCAAATGGACAAACAAAAACTTAGCAAAAACTTATCTTTTGCTGACAAGGACAGGCCATATGAGAAATCCAAGGAGAGAACCAAATCCAACCAAGAACATTGACAGCTGGCATGAATTAAAGCCCAGAGCAGGTTTAAATAACAAACCCAAGCAAGGCGATTACTGAAGGCAGCTGCCACAGCTACCTAAAGGAGCAGCAGTTCCACTCGAAACCACCAGAGGGAGCCCAAGGGCAGAACTCACAAAAATACCATTAGCAACCACAGGAGGGAGCTCCAAAACGGAATTCACAACAGTGGGGATGGTGTGTTCAGGGTGATGAGCTGTGTTGCCTTTACACCAAACATATCGTTTGGCATTGTTGCCAAAAAGTTCGATTTTGGTTTCATCTGACCAGAGCACCTTCTTCCACATGTTTGGTGTGTCTCCCAGGTCGCTTGTTGCAAACTTTAAAGGGAGCATTCTGTAATGCTGTAGATAAGCCCTCGATGTATCCTAAAAGATGAGAAAAAGAGGTTAGATTATACTCACCCAGGGGAGGTCCCGGTACGATGGGCGTCGCGGTCCGGTCCGGGGCCTCCCATCTTCTTATGATGACGTCCTCTTCTTGTCTTCACGCTGCGGCTCCGGCGCAGGTGTACTTTGTCTGCCCTGTTGAGGGCAGCGCAAAGTATTGCAGTGCGCAGGCACCGGGAAAGGTCAGAGAGGCTTGGTGCCTGCGCACTGCAGTACTTTGATCTGCCCTCAACAGGGCAGACAAAGTACGCCTGCGCCGGTGCCACAGCGTGAAGATAAGAAGAGGACTTAATCTGATGAAGATGGGAGGCGCCGGACCGGACCGCGACAGCCATAGGACCGGACTGGGACCGCCCCTGGGTGAGTATAATCTAACCTCTTTTTCTCATCTTTTAGGATACATCGGGGCTTATCTACAGCATTCCAGAATGCTGTTAGTAAGCCCCTGATGCTGGTGGGCTTAACTCACCTTCGATTTTGGGGGTGACAGGTTCCCTTTAATACAGGCTTGCACGCCAAACCCCTATTTTCCTGACATATTACAGCTTATTTAATCAGCCATCATGTGTCTTTAACAGATGTGGGTGTTAACCTGTCAAATCTCGCTGTCAGAGATTGCGTCATTCCACTATCCCATATGATATGATCACGGGGCATTGATGGGTTGTCATGACAGCTTGTAAATGCGATCTTCCCGTGGCCAACAATCATAGGAGATTGTGATTTGTGCTCTATGTAGCAGTACATATGCACTGCTATGTCTGGCACAATTGATTTGATGATTGCAGGCAGGGCCGGCTCCAGGTTTTTGAGGCCCTTGGGCGAAAGAGTCTCAGTGGGCCCTCCCTTTAACACATACCACGATTCATGATGCACAGATACAGCAGAGAACAGGGCCAGCTCCAGGTTTGCGAGGGCCCCGGGCGAAAGAGTCTCAGTGGGCTCCCCCCTTTAACACATACCACGATTCATGATGCACAGATACAGCAGAGAACAGGGCCAGCTCCAGGTTTTTGAGGGCCCCGGGCGAAAGAGTCTCAGTTGGCTCCCCCCTTTAACACATACCACGATTCATGATGCACAGATACAGCAGAGAAATATAGGTATAGTACAATGCTAGATTTCACCTCTTACATAAGTGATAGCTATTGTAAATTCCTCAATACCATACAGCAGAGGGGCTTTATATATGTCAACCCCTTATATGCCAATTATGCAAGAGCGATGCGCGAGCCTTGCATTGCATCACCCAAAACGTCCATATTTCTATGCAGCTGCACACTTCTGTACAAAGAACGGGGGGCTGTGCAGGGTGAAGGCTCTCGCAAGTGGAACTCCGATTCCGACCTAATATATAGTAATGATTAGGGTTGAGCGAAACGGATCGGTCATTTTCATAAGTCGCCGACTTTTGGGATCGGCCATGCGGTACACGATCTTCGCGCCAAAGTCGCGTTTCATATGACGCTTAAAGCGCCATTTTTCAGCCAATGAAGGTGCACGCACAGTGTGGGCAGCATGATGACATAGGTCTTGGTCCCCACCATCTTGGAAAAGGGCATGGCAGTGATTGGCTTGCTTTCTGCGGCGTCACAGGGGCTATAAAGGGGCGTTCCTGCCGACCGCCATCTTACTGCTGCTGATCTGAGCGTAGGGAGAGGATGCTGTCGCTTCGTCAGAAGCAGGGATAGCATTAGGCAGGGTAAATTGACCTCAAAACCGCTTGTGCTGTAGCGATTTCCACTGTCCAACACCACCTTTTCTTTGCAGGGACAGTGGAGGCTAGATTTCTCTTCATCATCTCTGTAGGTTATAAGGCTCCCTGATAGCTGCGTTGCTGTGTGTACGCCGCTGTGCAAAGGAACTGCTTTTTTCAAAGCACAAATCCTGTTGCTCCTTCCTTTCTGCACAGCTATCTTGTTTGTTTGTCCACGCTTTTGACTTTTGTCTACAGCACTCCTTTTTATTGCTGCAACCCACACATTTCTGAGATTACTGTAGGGAGATAGTAATTGTAGTACTTTTTTTTTGTTATATCTCTTCAAGCCACTTTCTGCCACAGAAAACCTACTGTATAACAGTGTGCCTGATTTCTTCCTAATTCTCCCATAAAAAAAAAAGTGGGAGATTAAGACTGGCAAATCTGCATTAGTGCCAGTCCTGTGTGTGGCTTCTGTCTTTTTTTTTTCTGTCACAGAAAACCTACTGTATAACAGTGTGCCTGATTTCTTCCTAATTCTCCCATAAAACAAAAAAAAAAGTGGGAGATTAAGACTGGCAAATCTGCATTAGTGCCAGTCCTGTGTGTGGCTTCTGTCTTTTTTTTTCTGCCACAGAAAACCTACTGTATAACAGTGTGCCTGATTTCTTCCTAATTCTCCCATAAAACAAAAAAAAAAGTGGGAGATTAAGACTGGCAAATCTGCATTAGTGCCAGTCCTGTGTGTGGCTTCTGTCTTTTTTTTCTGCCACAGAAAACCTACTGTATAACAGTGTGCCTGATTTCTTCCTAATTCTCCCATAAAACAAAAAAAAAGTGGGAGATTAAGACTGGCAAATCTGCAGTAGTGCCAGTCCTGTGTGTGGCATCTGTCTTTTTTTTCTGCCACAGAAAACCTACTGTATAACAGTGTGCCTGATTTCTTCCTAATTCTCCCATAAAACAAAAAAAAAGTGGGAGATTAAGACTGGCAAATCTACATTAGTGCCAGTCCTGTGTGTGGCTTCTGTCTTTTTTTTCTGCCACAGAAAACCTACTGCATAACAGTGTGCCTGATTTCTTCCTAATTCTCCCATAAAAAAAAAATGGGAGATTAAGACTGGCAAATCTGCATTAGTGCGAGTCCTGTGTGTGGCATCTGTTTTTTTTCTGCCACAGAAAACCTACTGTATAACAGTGTGCCTGATTTTTTCCTAATTCTCCCATAAAACAAAAAAAAAAAGTGGGAGATTAAGACTGGCAAATCTGCATTAGTGCCAGTCCTGTGTGTGGCTTCTGTCTTTTTTTTCTGTCACAGAAAACCTACTGTAAAACAGTGTGCCTGATTTCTTCCTAATTCTCCCATAAAACAAAAAAAAAGTGGGAGATTAAGACTGGCAAATCTGCATTAGTGCCAGTCCTGTGTGTGGCTTCTGTCTTTTTTTTTCTGCCACAGAAAACCTACTGTATAACAGTGTGCCTGATTTCTTCCTAATTCTCCCATAAATAGTGTTGAGCATTCCGATACCGCAAGTATCGGGTATCGGCCGATACTTGCGGTATCGGAATTCCGATACCGAGATCCGATACTTTTGTGGTATCGGGAATCGGAATCGGAAGTTCCCAGTGTATGGTTCCCAGGGTCTGAAGGAGAGGAAACTCTCCTTCAGGCCCTGGGATCCATATCCATGTAAAAAATAAACAATTAAAATAAAAAATAGTGATATACTCACCCTCTGACGCGCCCTGGTAGTAACAGGCAGCCTGCTTTGCTTAAAATGAGCGCGTTCAGCACCTTCCATGACGTCACGGCTTCTGATTGGTCGCATGCCGCTCATGTGACCGCCACGCGACCAATCACAAGCCATGACGTCATTCTCAGGTCCTAAATTCCTAATTCTAGGAATTTAGGACCTGAGAATGACGTCACGGCTTGTGATTGGTCGCCTGGCGGTCACATGAGCGGCACGCGACCAATCTGAAGCCGTGACATCATGGAAGGCCCTAAACGTGCTCATTTTAAGCAAAGAAGGCTGCTGGTTAACAGCGGTGAGGTGCAGGGGCCTCCGGAGAGGTGAGTATATCAATATTTTTTATTTTATTTCTTTATTTTACACATTAATATGGATCCCAGGGCCTGAAGGAGAGTTTCCTCTCCTTCAGACCCTGGGAACCATCAGGATACCTTCCGATACTTGGTGTCCCATTGACTTGTATTGATATCGGGTATCAGTATCGGCAATATCCGATACTTTTCGGGTATCGGCCGATACTATCCGATACCGATACTTTCAACTATCGGACGGTATCGCTCAACACTACCCATAAAACAAAAAAAAAAGTGGGAGATTAAGACTGGCAAATCTGCATTAGTGCCAGTCCTGTGTGTGCCATCTGTCTTTTTTTCTGCCACAGAAAACCTACTGTATAACAGTGTGCCTGATTTCTTCCTAATTCTCCCATAAAACAAAACAAAAAAGTGGGAGATTAAGACTGGCAAATCTGCATTAGTGCCAGTCCTGTGTGTGGCTTCTGTCTTTTTTTTCTGCCACAGAAAACCTACTGCATAACAGTGTGCCTGATTTCTTCCTAATTCTCCCATAAAAAAAAATGGAAGATTAAGACTGGCAAATCTGCATTAGTGCCAGTCCTGTGTGTGGCATCTGTTTTTTTTTCTGCCACAGAAAACCTACTGTGTAACAGTGGGCCAGATTTCTTCCTAATTCTCCCATAAAACAAAAAAAAAGTGGGAGATTAAGACTGGCAAATCTGCATTAGTACCAGTCCTGTGTGTGGCTTCTGTCTTTTTTTTCTGCCACAGAAAACCTACTGTATAACAGTGGGCCAGATTTCTTCCTAATTCTCCCATAAAACAAAAAAAAAAGTGGGAGATTAAGACTGGCAAATCTGCATTAGTGCCAGTCCTGTGTGTGGCTTCTGTCTTTTTTTTCTGCCACAGAAAACCTACTGTATAACAGTGTGCCTGATTTCTTCCTAATTCTCCCATAAAAAAAAAAAGTGGGAGATTAAGACTGGCAAATCTGCATTAGTGCCAGTCCTGTGTGTGGCTTCTGTCTTTTTTTTCTGCCACAGAAAACCTACTGTATAACAGTGTGCCTGATTTCTTCCTAATTCTCCCATAAAACAAAAAAAAAGTGGGAGATTAAGACTGGGAAATCTGCATTAGTGCCAGTCCTGTGTGTGGCATCTGTCTTTTTTTTTCTACCACAGAAAACCTACTGTATAACAGTGTGCCTGATTTCTTCCTAATTCTCCCATAAAACAAGAAAAAAGTGGGAGATTAAGACTGGCAAATCTGCATTAGTGCCAGTCCTGTGTGTGGCTTCTGTCTTTTTTTTTCTGCCACAGAAAACCTACTGTATAACAGTGTGCCTGATTTCTTCCTAATTCTCCCATAAATAGTGTTGAGCATTCCGATACCGCAAGTATCGGGTATCGGCCGATACTTGCGGTATCGGAATTCCGATACCGAGATCCGATACTTTTGTGGTATCGGGAATCGGAATCGGAAGTTCCCAGTGTATGGTTCCCAGGGTCTGAAGGAGAGGAAACTCTCCTTCAGGCCCTGGGATCCATATCCATGTAAAAAATAAAGAATTAAAATAAAAAATAGGGATATACTCACCCTCTGACGCGCCCTGGTAGTAACCGGCAGCCTGCTTTGCTTAAAATGAGAGCGTTCAGCACCTTCCATGACGTCACGGCTTCTGATTGGTCGCGTGCCGCTCATGTGACTGCCACACGACCAATCACAAGCCGTGACGTCATTCTCAGGTCCTAAATTCCTAATTCTAGGAATTTAGGACCTGAGAATGACGTCACGGCTTGTGATTGGTCGCCTGGCGGTCACATGAGCGGCACGCGACCAATCTGAAGCCGTGACATCATGGAAGGCCCTAAACGTGCTCATTTTAAGCAAAGAAGGCTGCCGGTTAACAGCGGTGAGGTGCAGGGGCCTCCGGAGAGGTGAGTATATCAATATTTTTTATTTTAATTCTTTATTTTACACATTAATATGGATCCCAGGGCCTGAAGCAGAGTTTCCTCTCCTTCAGACCCTGGGAACCATCAGGATACCTTCCGATACTTGGTGTCCCATTGACTTGTATTGGTATCGGGTATCGGCGATATCCGATACTTTTCGGGTATCGGCCGATACTATCCGATACCGATACTTTCAAGTATCGGAAGGTATCGCTCAACACTACCCATAAAACAAAAAAAAGTGGGAGATTAAGACTGGCAAATCTGCATTAGTGCCAGTCCTGTGTGTGGTATCTGTCTTTTTTTTCTGCCACAGAAAACCTACTGTATAACAGTGTGCCTGATTTCTTCCTAATTCTCCCATAAAACAAAAAAAAAACTGGGAGATTAAGACTGGCAAATCTGCATTAGTGCCAGTCCTGTGTGTGGCTTCTGTCTTTTTTTTTCTGCCACAGAAAACCTACTGTATAACAGTGTGCCTGATTTCTTCCTAATTCTCCCATAAAAAAAAGTGGGAGATTAAGACTGGCAAATCTGCATTAGTGCCAGTCCTGTGTGTGGCTTCTGTCTTTTTTTTCTGCCACAGATAACCTACTGTATAACAGTTTGCCTGATTTCTTCCTAATTCTCCCATAAAAAAAAAATGGGAGATTAAGACTGGCAAATCTGCATTAGTGACAGGCCTGTGTGTGGCATCTGTCTTTTTTTTTCTGCCACAGAAAACCTACTGTGTAGCAGTGGGCCTGATTTCTTCACAATTCTCCCAGAAAAAAAATAAAAGTGGGAGATTAAGATTGGCAAATCTGCATTAGTGCCAGTCCTGTGTGTGGCATTTATTTATTTTTTTCTGCCACAGAAAACCTACTGTGTAAGAGTGGGCCAGATTAAATCACTTGTCTCACATATCCCCCCAAAAAATTAAAATAAAGGGAGAATAATCTTGCCAAACCTGTGCATGTGTGCGAGTGCTGTCTGTGGTATCTGTCAGTCATTTTGTGCCACAGGAACTATACCGTGATATAGTGGGCCTGATTCAATCCCTTGTCTCCCATATCAAAAAAAAGAGGGACATTTCTATTGCCAGTGTGTGCATCTGCGTCCGGCTAGTGCCATATCTGTCAGCCTCTTTCTGCTAATCAAACTGTGTATTGTGTAATACAGTGGGCCTGATTTTTCCCTGCATTCTCCCACACATAAAGAGGGACATTTCTATTGGCAGAGTTTTGATCTGCGTCACTCCTGTTAGTGCCATATCTGCCAGCCTCTTTCTGCTAATCAAACTGTGTTGTTGTATAATACAGTTGGCCTGATTTTTCCCTGGATTCTCCCACACATAAAGAGGGAGATTTCTATTGCCAGTGTGTGCATCTGGGTCACTCCTGTTAGTGCCATATCTGCCAGCCTCTTTCTGCCAATCAAACTGTCTAGTGTAATACAGTGGGCCTCATTTTTCACTGCATTCTCCCACACATTAAAAAGGGAGATTTACATTCCCAACAAGTTCACGCACACCTTGTACCTGGTTTTACAGGACCACATAACGGTTGTTTTTTTGGTAACATTTTTCCAAGAAGGAAGTCTGGTGGAAGAGGTCGTGGCCGTGGGCGTTCATTGGCAGCTGGTAATGATAGTAGTGGTGGTGGTCGTGGAGCATCAGGTGGTCATGGGAAAAGCAGTATAGCCCCTAAGTCTCAAGTTGTTGAGTCAGCGTCATCGTCTGGCTGCACAAGGCCTCAAAGGCTCCCTTTTCTGGGAGTAGGAAAACCGCTTTTGAAGGCGGAGCAGCAGGAAAAAGTATTGGCTTTCATTGCTGACTCTGCCTCTAGCTCTTTCGCCTCCTCCTCGGAAAGTGCCAAATGTCAGAGCAGTGCATCGTCAGTGGATGCTCCCAGTCAGGAACAAGTCGCTTCCTTGTGTCCTTCACCCTGAACAACAGTGAAGGCTGCGTCAGGCGACACAACTGGTTACTCCATGGAGCTCTTTACACATACCGTGCCTGGGTTAGAAAGGGAAATTGTTAACAGGCCATGCCCATTACAAGATGAATCGGACATGGAGTGCACAGATGCACAGCCACAGCCAAATTATTATGCTGTTCCTTTGACTCAGATCAGAACATTGCCCTCGCAGTGTACTGATCCAGAATCTGACCCCGATGAGACTATGGAGCCCCGTCACGAACGCTATAGCACCGGCTTACACGGTGACCCAGAGGAAGGTGCACAGAAAATAGAAGAGGAGGTCATAGATGACCCAGTTGTTGACCCCGATTGGCAGCCATTGGGGGAACAGGGTGCAGGCGGCAGTAGCTCTGAAGTGGAGGAGGAGGAGCCGAAGCAGGCATCAACATCGCAACAGGTTCCATCTGGCAGGCCCGTATCTGGCCAAAAACGTGTGGCAAAACCAAAACCAGTTGTAGGACAGCATGGCCATCAGGTTAAAGTAGCTCAGTGTGCAATGCCTGAAAAGGTATCCGATAGGAAGAGTGCAGTCTGGAAATTTTTTAACCAAGATCCGAATGATCAGCGCAAAGTCATCTGTAAGAAATGCTCAAGGACCTTCAGCAGAGGTCAGAATGTTAAAAATTTAAATACAAGTTGCATGCATAGACATTTAACCACCATGCACTTGCAAGCCTGGACAAACTACCAAACGTCCCTTAACGTTGTAGCACCCTCTCACAATGAAGCTAATCAGCAAGGCGACATCCCTTCCCTCACTGTAAGCCCACCGTTTACCACACCACCTGCAGGTAATGTTGCGGTTTCGTCGCAAGGCCAAAGCAGTCAGGGAATCACCAGGTTCGTGGTCGGAAAAACTGTATGTAGGGCACCATCAAGAATACCATCACTGTTATGATTTTCCCAATGGCAGGGAAATCAAAAATAACAAACGGACTAGCTCTCGGGTGATGGAAACTAAAGTGACCGTGACCTGAACCTGACACGACACTGGAAGTAGCCGGGGAGTGTTTCCTACGATGCCCTAGACACCACGCGCCAGCCGGAGATCTAACTACCCCTATCAGAGGAATATACAGGCCTGCCTTACCTCCAGAGATGAACCCCAAAAGGAGATAGCAGGCCCCCACAAATATTGACGGTGAGTCAAGAGGAAAAGACATACGTAGGATGAACAGCAGATTTAGCACAGTGAGGTCCGCTTACTAGATAGCAGAAGTACAGGAAAGAGTTACTTCACGGTCAACTTCAAAACACTACTCAAAAACACCATCCTGAAATTACTTTAAAACTCCAGTGACAACTCATGCCACTGGAGTGGCAATTTCAGTCCACGAGAGCTTCCAGCTACAGAGAGTCACATTGCAGATAGCTGGACAAAAAATAGCATTAACTAGGAACAAAATTCAACTTAGCTGAACTGGAACTTGAGGCAGGAGAATGCAACAGAATGCTACTGATACATTGTTGGCCGGCATCAGACCAGCAGCCAAGCAGGCTTAAATAGGAAACTCCCCTAATGGGTGTCAACAGGTGATCAAGGATAGAAGAAGGCAAATAAGTGGCAATACCATAAAACACCACCGGGGGAGCCCACAAACAGAATTCACAACAGTACCCCCCCTTAAGGAGGGGGCACCGAACCCTCACCAGAACCACCAGGGCGATCTGGATGAGCACTATGGAATGCACGAACCAAATCAGGAGCATGAACATCAGATGCTGTCACCCAAGAATTATCCTCCTGGCCATAGCCTTTCCACTTAACCAGATACTGAAGTTTCCGTCTGGAAACACGGGAGTCCAAGATCTTTTCCACCACATACTCCAACTCACCCTCAACCAGCACAGGAGCAGGAGGATCAGCAGACGGAACAACCGGCACCTCATACCTCCGCAATAATGACCGATGAAAAACATTATGAATAGTAAAAGATGCTGGGAGGTCCAAACGAAAGGACACAGGATTGAGAACCTCCAGAATCCTATAAGGGCCGATAAACCGAGGCTTAAACTTAGGAGACGAGACCTTCATAGGAACAAATCGAGAAGACAACCAAACCAGGTCCCCAACACAAAGACGAGGACCGACACGCCGATGACGATTAGTGAACTGTTGAGTCTTCTCCTGGGACAACTTCAGATTGTCCACAACCTGTCCCCAAATCTGATGCATTCTATCAACCACAGCATCTACTCCAGGACAATCCGAAGACTCCAATTGACCGGACGAAAAGCGAGGGTGAAACCCTGAATTACAAAAAAATGGAGAAACCAAAGTGGCAGAACTGGCCCGATTGTTAAGGGCAAACTCTGCCAATGGCAAAAAATCAAGCCAATCGTCCTGATCAGCGGACACAAAACACCTCAAGTAAGTCTCCAAGGTCTGATTAGTACGCTCAGTCTGGCCATTAGTCTGAGGATGGAATGCAGACGAAAACGACAAGTCGATGCCCATCCTGGCACAGAACGCCCGCCAAAATCTAGACACAAACTGAGTACCCCTGTCAGACACTATATTCTCAGGAATACCATGCAAACGCACAACATTCTGAAAAAATAGAGGGACCAGCTCAGAGGAGGAGGGCAATTTGGGCAAAGGTACCAAGTGAACCATCTTGGAAAAATGGTCACACACCACCCAGATGACGGACATCCTACGAGAAACAGGAAGGTCAGAAATAAAGTCCATAGAGATGTGCGTCCAAGGCCTCTTAGGAATAGGCAAGGGCAACAACAACCCGCTGGCCCGGGAACAGCAGGGCTTAGCCCGAGCACAAACATCACAAGACTGCACAAAAATACGTACATCTCGAGACAAGGAAGGCCACCAGAAGGACCTAGACACCAGATCCCTGGTGCCAAAAATTCCAGGATGACCTGCCAACGCGGAAGAGTGAACCTCCGAAATAACTCTACTGGTCCAGTCATCAGTGACAAACAGTCTACCAGGCGGACAGCGATCAGGCCTATCCACCTGAAACTCCTGCAAAGAGCGCCGCAGGTCTGGGGAGACAGCTGACAATATCACCCCATCCTTCAGGATGCCAGTAGGTTCGGAATCACCAGGCGAGTCAGGCTCAAAACTCCTAGAGAGGGCATCCGCCCTCACATTCTTAGACCCAGGCAGATATGAGACCACAAAGTTAAATCGAGAGAAAAACAACGACCAGCGCGCCTGTCTAGGATTCAGACGCCTGGCTGACTCAAGATAAATTAGATTTTTGTGGTCAGTCAAGACCACCACCTGGTGTCTAGCACCCTCAAGCCAATGACGCCACTCCTCAAATGCCCACTTCATGGCCAAGAGCTCCCGATTTCCAACATCATAATTTCACTCAGCGGGCGAAAACTTTCGAGAGAAAAACGCACATGGTCTCATCACTGAGCAGTCAGGACCTTTCTGCGACAAAACTGCACCTGCTCCGATCTCGGAAGCATCTACCTCAACCTGGAACGGGAGCGAAACATCAGGCTGGCGCAACACAGGAGCAGAAGAAAAGCGGCGCTTAAGCTCCCGAAAGGCCTCCACAGCCGCAGAGGACCAATTAGCAACATCAGTACCCTTCTTGGTCAAATCAGTCAAAGGTTTAGCAATGGCAGAAAAACCCGCTATGAATCGGCGATAGAAATTAGCAAATCCCAAGAATTTCTGAAGACTCTTTAGAGAAGTAGGTTGTATCCAATCACAAATAGCCTGAACCTTAACAGGGTCCATCTCCATAGATGAAGGGGAAAAAATATATCCCAGAAAGGAAATTCTCTGAACCCCAAAAATACACTTTGAGCCCTTCACAAATAGAGAATTAGCTCGTAAAACCTGAAAAACTCTCCTGACCTGTTGAACATGAGATTCCCAGTCCTCCGAAAAAATCAAAATATCATCCAAATACACAATCATAAATTTATCCAGATATTCACGGAAAATATCGTGCATAAAGGACTGAAAAACGGAAGGGGCATTCGCGAGACCGAAAGGCATTACCAAATACTCAAAATGGCCTTCAGGCGTATTAAATGCGGTCTTCCACTCATCCCCCTGCTTAATCCGCACCAAATTATACGCACCACGTAGATCGATCTTAGTGAACCACTTCGCCCCCTTTATGCGAGCAAAAAGATCAGTCAGTAAAGGTAACGGGTACTGGTATTTAACAGTAATCTTATTCAGAAGTCGATAGTCGATACAAGGTCTCAATGAACCATCCTTTTTACCCACAAAAAAAACCCCTGCCCCCAGTGGAGACAAAGAGGGGCGAATATGACCCTTTTCCAAAGATTCTCTGATATACTCCCGCATAGCAGTATGTTCAGGTACAGACAAATTAAACAAGCGACCCTTAGGAAATTTACTACCGGGAATCAACTCAATAGCGCAGTCACACTCTCTGTGAGGGGGGAGAGAATCAGTTTTAGGCTCCTGAAAGACATCATAAAAATCTGACAGAAATGCTGGGATCTCAGAGGGAGTAGATGAAGAAATGGGAACCAAAGGTGCATCCCCATGAATCCCCCGACATCCCCAACTCAGCACAGACATTGATCTCCAGTCCAAGACTGGATTATGAATTTGTAACCATGGTAATCCAAGTACTAATACGTCATGTAGATTATATAACACAAGGAAACGAATAATCTCCTGATGGTCTGGGGAAAGATGCATAGTCACTTGTGTCCAATATTGTGGTTTATTGCTAGCCAAAGGTGTAGAATCAATACCCTTTAAGGGAATAGAAACCTCCAGAGGCTCTAAATCAAACCCACAACGCTTGGCAAAGGACCAATCCATGAGACTCAGAGTGGCGCCAGAATCCACATAAGCATCCACAGTAACAGATGATAAAGTACAAATCAATGTCACGGACAAAAGAAATTTAGACTGCAAGGTACCCATAGAAAAAGATTTATCAACCTTCTTTATGCGTTTAGAGCATGCTGATATAACATGAGCTGGATCTCCACAATAGAAGCACAACCCATTTTTGCGCCTGTAATTCTGTCGTTCGCCTCTAGACAATACACTATCGCATTGCATATGCTCTGGTGCCTTTTCAGAGGTCACCGCCAAATGATGCACAGGTCTTTGCTCAGAAGATACCGCCATATGGTGCACAGGTTTTTGCTCAAAAGATACCGCCATATGGTGCACAGGTTTTTGCTCAAAAGATACCGCCATATGGTGCACAGATTTTTGCTCATAAGATACCGCCATATGGTGCACAGATTTGCGCTCCCGTAAACGCCGATCAATCTGGATAGCCAATTTCATGGCATCATTCAGACCTGTAGGCACAGGGAACCCCACCATGACATCCTTCACGGCATCAGAGAGACCTTCTCTGAAATTAGCTGCTAGAGCGCACTCATTCCATTTAGTAAGCACCGACCATTTACGAAATTTTTGGCAGTATATCTCAGCTTCATCTTGCCCTTGGGAAAGAGCTATCAAGGCTTTCTCAGCCAAAATCTCTAAATTAGGTTCTTCATAAAGCAACCCCAAAGCCAGAAAAAACGCATCTACATTTAATAACGCAGGATCCCCTGGCGACAATGCAAATGCCCAACTTTGTGGGTCACCCCGCAATAGAGAAATAACAATTTTAACCTGTTGCGCAGGATCACCAGCAGAGTGAGATTTCAGAGACAAAAACAATTTACAATTCTCTCTGAAATTCAAAAAACGGGATCTGTCTCCGGTAAAAAATTCAGGCATAGGGATCTTAGGTTCAGACATTGGAGCACGAATAACAAAATCTTGTAAGTTCTGGACCTTTGAAGCCAGGTTATTCAGACCTGCAACCAAACTCTGTGGATCCATGATTCAAACAGGTGTAACCAAAGCCATTCAGAGATTAAGAGGAGAGGAAAAAAAAAAAAGGCTGAAGACTGCAGTTTAAGCAAGAAGTACAAATAAGCACTAAGGTGCACTTTCCAAACACAGAAGGAAAAAAAAAAAAACCTTTTCATATCCTTTCCTGCTTTAGTGCATAGTTTTAACACATGTGGGCCGGCCAAACTGTTATGATTTTCCCAATGGCAGGGAAATCAAAAATAACAAACGGACTAGCTCTCGGGTGATGGAAACTAAAGTGACCGTGACCTGAACCTGACACGACACTGGAAGTAGCCGGGGAGTGTTTCCTACGATGCCCTAGACACCACGCGCCAGCCGGAGATCTAACTACCCCTATCAGAGGAATATACAGGCCTGCCTTACCTCCAGAGATGAACCCCAAAAGGAGATAGCAGGCCCCCACAAATATTGACGGTGAGTCAAGAGGAAAAGACATACGTAGGATGAACAGCAGATTTAGCACAGTGAGGTCCGCTTACTAGATAGCAGAAGTACAGGAAAGAGTTACTTCACGGTCAACTTCAAAACACTACTCAAAAACACCATCCTGAAATTACTTTGAAACTCCAGTGACAACTCATGCCACTGGAGTGGCAATTTCAGTCCACGAGAGCTTCCAGCTACAGAGAGTCACATTGCAGATAGCTGGACAAAAAATAGCATTAACTAGGAACAAAATTCAACTTAGCTGAACTGGAACTTGAGGCAGGAGAATGCAACAGAATGCTACTGATACATTGTTGGCCGGCATCAGACCAGCAGCCAAGCAGGCTTAAATAGGAAACTCCCCTAATGGGTGTCAACAGGTGATCAAGGATAGAAGAAGGCAAATAAGTGGCAATACCATAAAACACCACCGGGGGAGCCCACAAACAGAATTCACAACACATCACCAACCCTCTCTCAGTCACCCATGTCCACCGGCACCCCCACTAGTTCCACCGTATGCAGCTCTCCAGTCCAGCTCACCCTACATGAGACTCTCGTTAGGAAAAGGAAGTACTCATCCTCACATCCGCGTACACAGGGTTTGAACGCCCACATTGCTAGACTAATCTCGTTAGTAGTGTTGAGCATTCCGATACCGCAAGTATCGGGTATCGGCCGATACTTGCGGTATCGGAATTCCGATACCGGGATTCCGATACTTGCCGCGTATCGGATACCGGAATCGGAAGTTCTAAGATTCAAAAAGCAGAAATTCAGCCAATGAGATTGATTCCAAGTGTGGGCACATCCTGTTTAGCATGGAGGGCATGAAACTACTGGCAAGGCTGTGATTGGCTGGTGTAATGATGTCATGATGCAGTTTAAAAGTCGCTGGCGCCATTTTGCGATCACTCTGCTGTGAATTCAGTTAGTGACAGGACGCTGTTTGCTGACTGAGGGACAGTTTAGAGATAGCGATTTGCTTCTTTGTGCTTTCCAAAGGCTAATTTAGCAACCGCTGTGTTCACCTACTATTCACCTTGCTTTTGCCTTGTAGCGCTGTTTTCACAGCGATCTGCAGGGTCTGTGTGTGTGTGTGTGTGAGTGCAGCCCAGTCTCCAGTCTGAGTGCAGCCACATAGGCCATCCATAGTTGGTTGTATTCAGTTCAGGGAGGGTGGTTCATTGCCTCATACTGTTCCTTTTTTTTTTTTTTTTCCCAAGTAGTGTAGTCTGCTGCTAATTTATTCAAAAAAATCCTATTAGTGTCTTTCCACCCGTCTCCAGCTAATTTGTGGAAAAACACTACATAGGATAAAGTAGAGGAGGGTTTTTGGGCCTTGCAGCGCCGTTTACGGCTGTCTGCACGGTCTCCGTGTGACTGCAGCTCGCCCTGTAATCTGTGAGCAGCTGTAGCCTGGTTGTCTCCAGCTCAGGGTTTTTCACTGCGTCATACCGCCAAATCAATTTTCTTTTTTTTCAAAGTAGTGTAGTCTGCTGCTAATTAATTTAAAAAAATCCTATTAGTGTCTTTCCACCCGTCTCCAGCTAATTTGTGGAAAAACACTACATAGGATAAAGTAGAGGAGGGTTTTTGGGCCTTGCAGCGCCGTTTACGGCTGTCTGCACGGTCTCCGTGTGACTGCAGCTCGCCCTGTAATCTGTGAGCAGCTGTAGCCTGGTTGTCTCCAGCTCAGGGTTTTTCACTGCGTCATACCGCCAAATCAATTTTCTTTTTTTTCAAAGTAGTGTAGTCTGCTGCTAATTAATTTAAAAAAATCCTATTAGTGTCTTTCCACCCGTCTCCAGCTAATTTGTGGAAAAACACTACATAGGATAAAGTAGAGGAGGGTTTTTGGGCCTTGCAGCGCCGTTTACGGCTGTCTGCACGGTCTCCGTGTGACTGCAGCTCGCCCTGTAATCTGTGAGCAGCTGTAGCCTGGTTGTCTCCAGCTCAGGGTTTTTCACTGCGTCATACCGCCAAATCAATTTTCTTTTTTTTCAAAGTAGTGTAGTCTGCTGCTAATTAATTTAAAAAAATCCTATTAGTGTCTTTCCACCCGTCTCCAGCTAATTTGTGGAAAAACACTACATAGGATAAAGTAGAGGAGGGTTTTTGGGCCTTGCAGCGCCGTTTACGGCTGTCTGCACGGTCTCCGTGTGACTGCAGCTCGCCCTGTAATCTGTGAGCAGCTGTAGCCTGGTTGTCTCCAGCTCAGGGTTTTTCACTGCGTCATACCGCCAAATCAATTTTCTTTTTTTTCAAAGTAGTGTAGTCTGCTGCTAATTAATTTAAAAAAATCCTATTAGTGTCTTTCCACCCGTCTCCAGCTAATTTGTGGAAAAACACTACATAGGATAAAGTAGAGGAGGGTTTTTGGGCCTTGCAGCGCCGTTTACGGCTGTCTGCACGGTCTCCGTGTGACTGCAGCTCGCCCTGTAATCTGTGAGCAGCTATAGCCTGGTTGTCTCCAGCTCAGGGTTTTTCACTGCGTCATACCGCCAAATCAATTTTCTTTTTTTTCAAAGTAGTGTAGTCTGCTGCTAATTAATTTAAAAAAATCCTATTAGTGTCTTTCCACCCGTCTCCAGCTAATTTGTGGAAAAACACTACATAGGATAAAGTAGAGGAGGGTTTTTGGGCCTTGCAGCGCCGTTTACGGCTGTCTGCACGGTCTCCGTGTGACTGCAGCTCGCCCTGTAATCTGTGAGCAGCTATAGCCTGGTTGTCTCCAGCTCAGGGTTTTTCACTGCGTCATACCGCCAAATCAATTTTCTTTTTTTTCAAAATAGTGTAGTCTGCTGCTAATTTATTCAAAAAAATCCTATTAGTGTCTTTCCACCCGTCTCCAGCTAATTTGTGGAAAAACACTACATAGGATAAAGTAGAGGAGGGTTTTTGGGCCTTGTAGCGCCGTTTACGTCTGTCTGCACGGTCTCCGTGTGACTGCAGCTCTATCTGTTGTCAGTTCAGCCCCCAAAAAATAAATAAATAATAAAGTTCACCAAACACACCAGTTACACCACTTTACATTTCTGTAGGCCACATTAGCTCATATTTGTGTCTAGTCCACACTTTAGATAATTAGTGCTTCTTATACCTGTTAGGAGGAGTTGCTCAGGAATAAGCACACAAATCCGTTAGTACTTTTCTGCTTATCTTTATCAGTCAACCAAGATGAAGAAGGCAGTGAGTAAGGCACGGGGGCGTGGGAGCCGTCGCGGAGCAGGGAGGGGACGTGGGGATTCTGTGCCTGCTGCGGGCACCGGTGACTCATCAGCACCCACTTTCACCAGGCAACAGTCGTTCATGCGAAGCTTTGTGTCCGAGCGCCGTACACCGCTGCTGCGTGAAGAACAAATTGAAGCTGTTGTCGGATGGATGGCAGCTAATGCATCAACTTCCATTAGTGCCACATCCTCTCAGACACAGAGCACTGGAGAGCAGCCATCTGTCTCTTCACCACCTGCCAAATTGCCCAGGCAGACAGAGAGCCCAGGACAGGAGCCGTCTCTACTTCTGTTCTCTGAATCTCTTGGCTTGGAAACAGGGGGCCAGCCAAGCAGCATTGGAGAAATGGAAGAAGAGGCAGGGTGCAGTGATGCCCAACAGCTTTTTCTGTCTTCCTCTGAAGAGGCGGGTGGGCCAGTGGCTCCGGTCACCACATCGCAGGCCGCATCAGCTGATGATGACACTCAGGTGCCACTTACTGGTGCGTGCTCTGCTGCTGAGACTACCCAGGAGGAGCAGTTGGGGGCAGAGGGTAGTGTAGATGATGAGGTCCTCGACCCATCTTGGCGTGAGGGACAGGAAGGTGGTGGGAGCAGCTCTGAGGAAGAGATTCCCCGTACGGCCCAAAGAGGGAGAGGGAGGGGGAAGACTGCGGATCCTGCAGCCTCCGCTTTGGCACCCGTTAGGAGCATGTCTCTTCCAAAAGCCAAAAAGGGCGCTCCCAAGACTTGCAGTGCCTGGTCCTTTTTTGACACAGTTGCAGATGACATTTGCTATGTCAGATGCAACGTGTGTCATCAAAAAGTCAAAAGAGGTCGAAATGTCAGCAACCTCAATACCTCCAACATGTGGAAACATGTGCGCAACAGGCACCCGGCGGAGTTAGAAAAACACACTGAAGAGGTAGGCCAACCAACAGCGGCAGCTACCACCTCTTCAGCTCGTGTTGCCTCTTCCTCTACCTCACACGCAGCTGGTTCGGCGTCCTCCCAGGATCGCCGTGGAAGAACCTCTGCCCCTGTTGTCCAGAGACCCGCTGTAATTCCACCCGCAGCGCCACTTTCCCAGTCATCCACACACTCCCAGCCCAGTCTACAGCCATCGGTAGTACAGGCATGGGAGAAAAGGCGGCCTTTCTCGTCAAACCACCCACGAGCACAGGCTCTGACTGCAGGCATTGCCAAACTTCTGTCACTGGAAATGCTGTCATTCAGGCTGGTGGAGACTGACAGCTTCCGTGACTTCATGTCATTGGCAGTCCCACAGTACAAAGTGCCCAGCCGCTTTTACTTCAGCAGGCAAGCCGTCCCTGCCCTGCAGAAGCATGTGGAGGGACACATAAAACACGCGCTACTGAACGCCGTCAGTAGCAAGGTCCACCTCACCACCGATGCGTGGACCAGTCAACATGGACAGGGGCGATACCTTTCCCTCACTGCCCATTGGGTTAATGTCGTTGAGCCGGGTACAGACCGTGCGAGTGGCGCAGGACGTGTCCTGCCCACTCCAAGGATTGCAGGAATCCATTCTGTACGCATTGACTCCTCCTCTTACACCAGTTCCTCAGAATCATCGCTGCAGGAGCCGTCACAGTCCACCTCCACATGGACCCGTGATGAACGTGTACCTGTTACGACCGACATGAGCACAGCCGTGGCCAAACGTCAACAGGCCGTCTTGAAATTAATTTTCTTGGGGAATCGTAGCCACACAGCGCAGGAGCTCTGGAATGCCATCAAGCAGGAGAGCGATGTGTGGTTTGTGCCAGCGAATCTCCAGCCAGGCATGGTAGTGTGTGATAATGGCCGAAATCTGGTGGCAGCTCTGGGCCTCGGCAACCTCACTCACATCCCATGTCTGGCACATGTGCTCAATTTGGTCGTGCAGAGCTTTTTGAGGGACTATCCGGATCTTGATGCACTGCTGCACAAGGTCCGCCTAGAGTGTGCTCACTTGCGGCGTTCCAGCACGGCAAAAGCGCGCATTGCGGCTCTGCAGCGCCGACACCGCCTGCCGGAACATCGCATCATATGTGACCTACCTACCAGGTGGAATTCCACGTTACATATGTTGGAGCGGTTGTGTGAGCAGCAGCAAGCTGTAATGGAGTACCAGCTGCTTCAGGCGCAAAAAAGTCGCAGTCAGCGCCGTACAGACTTCACAACCACAGAGTGGGCCACTATGAATGACGTCTGCCAGGTTTTGCGTCCCTTTGATTATTCCACGCGGATGGCGAGTGCAGATGATGCACTAGTCAGCATGACTGTCCCCCTTATCTGCCTGCTTGAAAAATCACTGCAAGCGCTAAGGGATGATGTTGTGGAAGAGGTGGAGGATGAGGATTCACCATTTCCATCATCTTCTGGACAGTCAGCGCCACGTGGTTCCTCACAAACGCGTAGGCAGGGGACCGTTTGTGAGGAGGATGAGGAGGAGTCAATGGAGGAGGAAGACATCCGTCCAGAGGAGGGAGTTACACAATTGTCCAGTACTCAGTGTGTACAGCGAGGGTGGGGTGATGACGAGCGGGCAGAGATCACGCCTCCAGCAGGGGACAGCGTTTCTTGGGCAGTTGGCAGTCTGCAGCACATGGTGGATTACATGCTGCAGTGCCTGAGAAACGACCGCCGCATCGCCCACATTCTCAACATGTCTGATTATTGGGTGTTCACCCTCCTCGATCCTCGCTACCGGGACAACGTAGAAAGCCTCATCACACCGTTGAACCGGGAGCGAAAAATGCGGGAGTACCAAGACACACTGGTCAATTCCATCATCTTCTCCATTCCAACTGAGAGAAGTGCTGCTAGTGCATTCCAAAGCAGCTCAGTGCGTCCAGGCCGTGGTGGAGGCTCTGCACAAAGAGGGAGCAGAAGCAGTGCCTCTGCCCAAGGCAAGACCAGTATGGCCGAACTGTGGCACAGTTTTCTGTGCCCGCCACAAAAGTCTACACCATCACAGACGGCTCCAGTCAGCAGGAGGCAACGGTTCCGTCAGATGGTGACAGACTACATGTCTTGCCCTCTTGCTGTACTCCCAGACGGCTCTTCCCCTTTCAAGTTTTGGGTCTCAAAGCTGGATACATGGCCAGAGCTAAGCCAGTATGCATTGGAGGTGCTGTCTTGCCCTGCGGCCAGTGTATTATCGGAACGTGTCTTTAGTGCTGCAGGTGGTGTACTAACTGACCGTCGCATGCGACTATCCTCCGATAACGTTGACCGGCTTACTTTCCTGAAAATGAACAAGGCCTGGATCTCGCCGGAATTTGCCACTCCTCCTCCTGATTGAATAATTAGGTCACTGTATACGTTATCCAGGTCTCCTGTTGTGTTCATCTTTCTACCACCTGAACTTAAATTCCTGGGCTCCAACACCGCCAGTTGAGGCTCAGACGTGCCGTCTGCACAGTCAAAACATACGACCCAGTGTTATTGGGTTTCAGTAACGTCAGCTGATCCCCAGCTGTGTAGCCGGCAATGTGTCATGCGACCGCCACGCTGACACAACAACTGAAATGTAAGGGAATCTGTCCCCCCCCCCCCAAGGCGTTTGTTACTGAAAGAGCCACCTTGTGCAGCAGTAATGCTGCCCAAGGAAAAGGTAGCTATTTTTGTTTAGCTCCTTGCACACGCAGAACTTAACACTTATAAAATGTGTCCACTGATACCGTAAAACCGTCCCGGAGGTGGGACTTTCCTTCGTAATGTGACGCAGCCCAGCCGTCATTCCTACCCCCCCGGCGCCGCGCACCGGCTCCTCAGCGTTGTTTTATTCCGTCCAGGAGCCTGCGCTGTTATGTTATCCCGTGGCCAGGCACACTTAGCGCTGCCCGTCTTCTGGCATCATTTGGTGTCTGGATGGCTGTGCCTGTGCGGCCGCGCTGGCAGAGAGCCCGCCTCGCAGTGTCTTCTGATTTAATCCCACTGGGGGCCTGGGATCCATGGACATGCGCAGTGCATATCTGAACCTCCACCTCTCACTCATTTCCCTATGGCTTCTTCAGACTGTTCGGTGTCAGCTGGTCCCTAACAGCATGCCACGGCCGTGACACCGCACAGTCTGAAGAAGCCATAGGGAGATGAGTGAGAGGTGGAGGTTCAGATATGCAGTGCGCATGTCCATGGATCCCAGGCCCCCAGTGGGATTAAATCAGAAGACACTGCGAGGCGGGCTCTCTGCCAGCGCGGCCGCACAGGCGCAGCCATCCAGACACCAAATGATGCCAGAAGACGGGCAGCGCTAAGTGTGCCTGGCCACGGGATAACATAACAGCGCAGGCTCCTTGACGGAATAAAACAACGCTGAGGAGCCGGTGCGCGGCGCCGGGGGGGTAGGAATGACGGCTGGGCTGCGTCACATTACGAAGGAAAGTCCCACCTCCGGGACGGTTTTACGGTTGCAGGGGACACATTTTATAAGTGTTTAGTTCTGTGTTTGCAAGGAGCATGATGAAAAGAGCCACCTTTTCCTTTTGCATCTTTTGTGCTGCACAAGCTGGCTCTTTCAGCTACAAACGCCTTGGGGGGGGGTTAAAGGTTCCCTTTCGACTTTCTCAGGCTTCGGCCTACATTGTGTTCCTCTGCTTTTCCACCTGTCCCTGGGCTCCAACACCGCCAGTTGCCGTCCAGAAGTGCTGTACGCACAGTCAACAGTCCCTCCTCTGTTATTGGGGTTCAGTAACGTCAGCTGTTCCCCTGCTGTGTGTGTGGCAATCCCTCCTACCTCCTCCAAC
This sequence comes from Ranitomeya variabilis, assembly GCF_051348905.1. Classification (NCBI taxonomy): domain Eukaryota; kingdom Metazoa; phylum Chordata; class Amphibia; order Anura; family Dendrobatidae; genus Ranitomeya; species Ranitomeya variabilis. The sequence goes on from NC_135234.1 coordinate 437,371,992, forward strand.
CTCCTCCTCCTCCAACCGTCCCTGGGCTCCAACACCGCCAGTTGCCGTCCAGAAGTGCTGTACGCACAGTCAACAGTCCCTCCTCTGTTATTGGGGTTCAGTAACGTCAGCTGTTCCCCTGCTGTGTGTGTGGCAATCCCTCCTACCTCCTCCAACCTCCTCCTCCTCCACCCGTCCCTGGGCTCCAACACCGCCAGTTGCCGTCCAGAAGTGCTGTACGCACAGTCAACAGTCCCTCCTCTGTTATTGGGGTTCAGTAACGTCAGCTGTTCCCCTGCTGTGTGTGTGGCAATCCCTCCTACCTCCTCCTACCTCCTCCAACCTCCTCCTCCTCCACCTGCCCCTGGGCTCCAACACCGCCAGTTGCCGTCCAGAAGTGCTGTACGCACAGTCAACAGTCCCTCCTCTGTTATTGGGGTTCAGTAACGTCAGCTGTTCCCCTGCTGTGTGTGTGGCAATCCCTCCTACCTCCTCCAACCTCCTCCTCCTCCACCCGTCCCTGGGCTCCAACACCGCCAGTTGCCGTCCAGAAGTGCTGTACGCACAGTCAACAGTCCCTCCTCTGTTATTGGGGTTCAGTAACGTCAGCTGTTCCCCTGCTGTGTGTGTGGCAATCCCTCCTACCTCCTCCTACCTCCTCCAACCTCCTCCTCCTCCACCTGCCCCTGGGCTCCAACACCGCCAGTTGCCGTCCAGAAGTGCTGTACGCACAGTCAACAGTCCCTCCTCTGTTATTGGGGTTCAGTAACGTCAGCTGTTCCCCTGCTGTGTGTGTGGCAATCCCTCCTACCTCCTCCAACCTCCTCCTCCTCCAACCGTCCCTGGGCTCCAACACCGCCAGTTGCCGTCCAGAAGTGCTGTACGCACAGTCAACAGTCCCTCCTCTGTTATTGGGGTTCAGTAACGTCAGCTGTTCCCCTGCTGTGTGTGTGGCAATCCCTCCTACCTCCTCCAACCTCCTCCTCCTCCACCCGTCCCTGGGCTCCAACACCGCCAGTTGCCGTCCAGAAGTGCTGTACGCACAGTCAACAGTCCCTCCTCTGTTATTGGGGTTCAGTAACGTCAGCTGTTCCCCTGCTGTGTGTGTGGCAATCCCTCCTACCTCCTCCAACCTCCTCCTCCTCCACCCGTCCCTGGGCTCCAACACCGCCAGTTGCCGTCCAGAAGTGCTGTACGCACAGTCAACAGTCCCTCCTCTGTTATTGGGGTTCAGTAACGTCAGCTGTTCCCCTGCTGTGTGTGTGGCAATCCCTCCTACCTCCTCCTACCTCCTCCAACCTCCTCCTCCTCCACCTGCCCCTGGGCTCCAACACCGCCAGTTGCCGTCCAGAAGTGCTGTACGCACAGTCAACAGTCCCTCCTCTGTTATTGGGGTTCAGTAACGTCAGCTGTTCCCCTGCTGTGTGTGTGGCAATCCCTCCTACCTCCTCCAACCTCCTCCAACCTCCTCCTCCTCCACCTGCCCCTGGGCTCCAACACCGCCAGTTGCCGTCCAGAAGTGCTGTACGCACAGAGCCAAACACCTCGCCAATGTGTTAGTGGGGTTCAGCACCGCCAGCTGTTCCCCTGCTGTGTATACGGCAACGTGTACTGCGACCGCCACGCAGGCACAACAAGTTAAATGTAAGGGAACCTGACCCCCCCCCCCCCCCAGGCGTTTGTTACTGAAGGAGCCACCTTGTGCAGCAGTAATGATGCAAAGGGAAAAAGTGCCTCTTTTCGTGATGCTCCTTGCACATGCTGAACCAAACACTTATGAAATGTGTCCCCACACAGCGTTAAACCGTCCGGTAGGTGGAACTTTCCTTTGTCGTGTGACGCAGCACAGCCATCATTTTTACCCCCTTGGCGCCGTGCGCCGCCTCCTCAGCGTTGTTTTAATCTGTCCCGGAGCCTGCGCTGTTAGGTTAGCCCTTGGCCATGCACACATGTTGCGCTGCCCGTCTTCTGACCTCATTTGGTGTCAGGCTGGCTGCGCCTGTGCGGGTGCGCTGGTCGAGATCCCGCCTCGCAGTGTCGTCTAATGTAATCCCACCGCGGGCCTGTGATCCGTGCCCGTGCGCAGTGCATATCCTCTCCTCTCACTCCCCTCCCTACGGCTTCTTCAGACTGTGCGATGTCAGCTGGTCCCTAATAGCATGCCACGGCCGTGACACCGCACAGTCTGAAAAAGCCGTAGGGAGGGGAGTGAGAGGAGAGGATATGCACTGCGCACGGGCACGGATCACAGGCCCGCGGTGGGATTACATTAGACGACACTGCGAGGCGGGATCTCGGCCAGCGCACCCGCACAGGCGCAGCCAGCCTGACACCAAATGATGTCAGAAGACGGGCAGCGCAAAATGTGTGCATGGCCAAGGGCTAACCTAACAGCCCAGGCTCCGGGACAGATTAAAACAACGCTGAGGAGGCGGCGCACGGCGCCAAGGGGGTAAAAATGATGGCTGTGCTGCGTCACACGACAAAGGAAAGTTCCACCTACCGGACGGTTTAACGCTGTGAGGGGACACATTTCATAACTGTTAGGTTCCGCATGTGCAAGGACCATAATTAAAAGAGCTAAGTTTACCTTTTCCAGCATTAGTGCTGTACACAATGGCTCTTTCAGCTACAAACGCCTGGGGGGGGGGGGGGTTAAAGGTTTCCTTTCAACTTGCTCGAGTGCAGGCTTCGGCCTACACTCCGCTCCCCCTGCTCCTCCTGCTGACCCTGGGCTCCAACACCGCCAGTTGGGGCCCAGTACTGCTAGCTGCACAGAGAAAAACACCTCGCCAATGTGTCAGTGGGGTCCAGCACCGCCAGCTGTTCCCCTGCTGTGTAGCCGGCAACGTGTCCTGCAAAAGTCACGCAGACACAACACACCCAAAGCTGCCGCCTGTGCAGGCTTCGGCCTACACTCCCCTCCCCCTGCTCCTCCTCCTCCTGCTCCTCCTCCTGCTGTCCCTGGGCTCTAACACACCGCCAGTTTTTGCCCAGATGTGCTAGCTGCACAGAGAAAAACACCAGCCAATGTGTCAGTGGGGTCCAGCACCGCCAGCTGTTCCCCTGCTGTGCAGCCGGCAACGTGTCCTGCAAAAGCCACGCAGACACAAGAACTGAAATTGAAGGGAACCTGTCCCCCCTCCCCCAGGCGTTTTTACGTTATCCAGCCACCTTGTACAGCGGTAATGCTGCATGTGTGCAAGGTGGCTCAGAAACGTATTCTCCTCGCACATGTGGAACTGAAAACACGTCTGCAATGTGTCCTCTGTGTGACCATTTAACCGTCCCGGTGGTGTGACTTTCCTTTGTAATGACACGCTGCAACCCCCTTGGTAGCGCTGCCCGTCTTCTGGCATCATGGTTTGGCTGCCTGCGCCTCTGCGGCCGCCCTGACCCACACAACGCCCCTCGGTGTCTTATTTATTGGGACTGCGAGGGTGTGATTGATGGGCAGGATCAGTGCATCAGTTCGCCTGTCCCTCCTCTCCTTCCGCCTTCTTCGGACTGTGCGGCTTCATGGCCGTGGCATGCGATAAGGGATCAGATGACGCCGCACAGTCTGAAGCGGGTGTAAGGACCCGAGTGTGAGAGGCGAACATATGTGCTGCGCCAGGCCCTGAATCCCAGCCCCGCAGTGTTTTAACAATGTTAAGACACTGCGGGGCTGGGATTCATGGGCATCGCGAACCGCACCGGCCGACATTACATGATGCCAGAAGATGGGCAGCGCTAACGGCGCTAGGCCAGGGGATAACACGACAGCGCAGACTCCTGTACAGCAAATAACAACGCTCGGGAGGCTGCACCCAGCACCAAGGTGGGATTCTTGACACCTGTGCTGCGTCTCATTACAAAGGGAACTCTCGCCTCCATTACACAGTTTGACTGTCTAAAGGGCTGAATGTTATACGTGTTCCATTCAGCGTGTGCAAGGAGAAAAATTACAAGAGCAACCTTTGACTTGCGCAGCACTGCTGCTGCATAAGCTGTGGCTCTTCTACTTTGTAACCCCTGAGGGGGGGTTAAAGGTGACTTTTGAAATCGGTTCAATTAGGCTTCGGCCTACACTCTGCTCCACCTGCAGAGCCCGGGCTCCAACAACGCTAGTTGCTGTCCGGAAGTGCTGGCTGCACAGAGCCAAACACCTCGCCAATGTGTCAGTGGGGTCCAGCACCGCCAGCTGTTCCCCTGCTGTGTAGCCGGCAACGTGTCCTGCAAAAGTCACGCAGACACAACACACCCAAAGCTGCCGCCTGTGCAGGCTTCGGCCTACACTCCCCTCCCCCTGCTCCTCCTCCTCCTGCTCCTCCTCCTGCTGTCCCTGGGCTCTAACACACCGCCAGTTTTTGCCCAGATGTGCTAGCTGCACAGAGAAAAACACCAGCCAATGTGTCAGTGGGGTCCAGCACCGCCAGCTGTTCCCCTGCTGTGCAGCCGGCAACGTGTCCTGCAAAAGCCACGCAGACACAAGAACTGAAATTGAAGGGAACCTGTCCCCCCTCCCCCAGGCGTTTTTACGTTATCCAGCCACCTTGTACAGCGGTAATGCTGCATGTGTGCAAGGTGGCTCAGAAACGTATTCTCCTCGCACATGTGGAACTGAAAACACGTCTGCAATGTGTCCTCTGTGTGACCATTTAACCGTCCCGGTGGTGTGACTTTCCTTTGTAATGACACGCTGCAACCCCCTTGGTAGCGCTGCCCGTCTTCTGGCATCATGGTTTGGCTGCCTGCGCCTCTGCGGCCGCCCTGACCCACACAACGCCCCTCGGTGTCTTATTTATTGGGACTGCGAGGGTGTGATTGATGGGCAGGATCAGTGCATCAGTTCGCCTGTCCCTCCTCTCCTTCCGCCTTCTTCGGACTGTGCGGCTTCATGGCCGTGGCATGCGATAAGGGATCAGATGACGCCGCACAGTCTGAAGCGGGTGTAAGGACCCGAGTGTGAGAGGCGAACATATGTGCTGCGCCAGGCCCTGAATCCCAGCCCCGCAGTGTTTTAACAATGTTAAGACACTGCGGGGCTGGGATTCATGGGCATCGCGAACCGCACCGGCCGACATTACATGATGCCAGAAGATGGGCAGCGCTAACGGCGCTAGGCCAGGGGATAACACGACAGCGCAGACTCCTGTACAGCAAATAACAACGCTCGGGAGGCTGCACCCAGCACCAAGGTGGGATTCTTGACACCTGTGCTGCGTCTCATTACAAAGGGAACTCTCGCCTCCATTACACAGTTTGACTGTCTAAAGGGCTGAATGTTATACGTGTTCCATTCAGCGTGTGCAAGGAGAAAAATTACAAGAGCAACCTTTGACTTGCGCAGCACTGCTGCTGCATAAGCTGTGGCTCTTCTACTTTGTAACCCCTGAGGGGGGGTTAAAGGTGACTTTTGAAATCGGTTCAATTAGGCTTCGGCCTACACTCTGCTCCACCTGCAGAGCCCGGGCTCCAACAACGCTAGTTGCTGTCCGGAAGTGCTGGCTGCACAGAGCCAAACACCTCGCCAATGTGTCAGTGGGGTCCAGCACCGCCAGCTGTTCCCCTGCTGTGTAGCCGGCAACGTGTCCTGCAAAAGTCACGCAGACACAACACACCCAAAGCTGCCGCCTGTGCAGGCTTCGGCCTACACTCCCCTCCCCCTGCTCCTCCTCCTCCTGCTCCTCCTCCTGCTGTCCCTGGGCTCTAACACACCGCCAGTTTTTGCCCAGATGTGCTAGCTGCACAGAGAAAAACACCAGCCAATGTGTCAGTGGGGTCCAGCACCGCCAGCTGTTCCCCTGCTGTGCAGCCGGCAACGTGTCCTGCAAAAGCCACGCAGACACAAGAACTGAAATTGAAGGGAACCTGTCCCCCCTCCCCCAGGCGTTTTTACGTTATCCAGCCACCTTGTACAGCGGTAATGCTGCATGTGTGCAAGGTGGCTCAGAAACGTATTCTCCTCGCACATGTGGAACTGAAAACACGTCTGCAATGTGTCCTCTGTGTGACCATTTAACCGTCCCGGTGGTGTGACTTTCCTTTGTAATGACACGCTGCAACCCCCTTGGTAGCGCTGCCCGTCTTCTGGCATCATGGTTTGGCTGCCTGCGCCTCTGCGGCCGCCCTGACCCACACAACGCCCCTCGGTGTCTTATTTATTGGGACTGCGAGGGTGTGATTGATGGGCAGGATCAGTGCATCAGTTCGCCTGTCCCTCCTCTCCTTCCGCCTTCTTCGGACTGTGCGGCTTCATGGCCGTGGCATGCGATAAGGGATCAGATGACGCCGCACAGTCTGAAGCGGGTGTAAGGACCCGAGTGTGAGAGGCGAACATATGTGCTGCGCCAGGCCCTGAATCCCAGCCCCGCAGTGTTTTAACAATGTTAAGACACTGCGGGGCTGGGATTCATGGGCATCGCGAACCGCACCGGCCGACATTACATGATGCCAGAAGATGGGCAGCGCTAACGGCGCTAGGCCAGGGGATAACACGACAGCGCAGACTCCTGTACAGCAAATAACAACGCTCGGGAGGCTGCACCCAGCACCAAGGTGGGATTCTTGACACCTGTGCTGCGTCTCATTACAAAGGGAACTCTCGCCTCCATTACACAGTTTGACTGTCTAAAGGGCTGAATGTTATACGTGTTCCATTCAGCGTGTGCAAGGAGAAAAATTACAAGAGCAACCTTTGACTTGCGCAGCACTGCTGCTGCATAAGCTGTGGCTCTTCTACTTTGTAACCCCTGAGGGGGGGTTAAAGGTGACTTTTGAAATCGGTTCAATTAGGCTTCGGCCTACACTCTGCTCCACCTGCAGAGCCCGGGCTCCAACAACGCTAGTTGCTGTCCGGAAGTGCTGGCTGCACAGAGCCAAACACCTCGCCAATGTGTCAGTGGGGTCCAGCACCGCCAGCTGTTCCCCTGCTGTGTAGCCGGCAACGTGTCCTGCAAAAGTCACGCAGACACAACACACCCAAAGCTGCCGCCTGTGCAGGCTTCGGCCTACACTCCCCTCCCCCTGCTCCTCCTCCTCCTGCTCCTCCTCCTGCTGTCCCTGGGCTCTAACACACCGCCAGTTTTTGCCCAGATGTGCTAGCTGCACAGAGAAAAACACCAGCCAATGTGTCAGTGGGGTCCAGCACCGCCAGCTGTTCCCCTGCTGTGCAGCCGGCAACGTGTCCTGCAAAAGCCACGCAGACACAAGAACTGAAATTGAAGGGAACCTGTCCCCCCTCCCCCAGGCGTTTTTACGTTATCCAGCCACCTTGTACAGCGGTAATGCTGCATGTGTGCAAGGTGGCTCAGAAACGTATTCTCCTCGCACATGTGGAACTGAAAACACGTCTGCAATGTGTCCTCTGTGTGACCATTTAACCGTCCCGGTGGTGTGACTTTCCTTTGTAATGACACGCTGCAACCCCCTTGGTAGCGCTGCCCGTCTTCTGGCATCATGGTTTGGCTGCCTGCGCCTCTGCGGCCGCCCTGACCCACACAACGCCCCTCGGTGTCTTATTTATTGGGACTGCGAGGGTGTGATTGATGGGCAGGATCAGTGCATCAGTTCGCCTGTCCCTCCTCTCCTTCCGCCTTCTTCGGACTGTGCGGCTTCATGGCCGTGGCATGCGATAAGGGATCAGATGACGCCGCACAGTCTGAAGCGGGTGTAAGGACCCGAGTGTGAGAGGCGAACATATGTGCTGCGCCAGGCCCTGAATCCCAGCCCCGCAGTGTTTTAACAATGTTAAGACACTGCGGGGCTGGGATTCATGGGCATCGCGAACCGCACCGGCCGACATTACATGATGCCAGAAGATGGGCAGCGCTAACGGCGCTAGGCCAGGGGATAACACGACAGCGCAGACTCCTGTACAGCAAATAACAACGCTCGGGAGGCTGCACCCAGCACCAAGGTGGGATTCTTGACACCTGTGCTGCGTCTCATTACAAAGGGAACTCTCGCCTCCATTACACAGTTTGACTGTCTAAAGGGCTGAATGTTATACGTGTTCCATTCAGCGTGTGCAAGGAGAAAAATTACAAGAGCAACCTTTGACTTGCGCAGCACTGCTGCTGCATAAGCTGTGGCTCTTCTACTTTGTAACCCCTGAGGGGGGGTTAAAGGTGACTTTTGAAATCGGTTCAATTAGGCTTCGGCCTACACTCTGCTCCACCTGCAGAGCCCGGGCTCCAACAACGCTAGTTGCTGTCCGGAAGTGCTGGCTGCACAGAGCCAAACACCTCGCCAATGTGTCAGTGGGGTCCAGCACCGCCAGCTGTTCCCCTGCTGTGTAGCCGGCAACGTGTCCTGCAAAAGTCACGCAGACACAACACACCCAAAGCTGCCGCCTGTGCAGGCTTCGGCCTACACTCCCCTCCCCCTGCTCCTCCTCCTCCTGCTCCTCCTCCTGCTGTCCCTGGGCTCTAACACACCGCCAGTTTTTGCCCAGATGTGCTAGCTGCACAGAGAAAAACACCAGCCAATGTGTCAGTGGGGTCCAGCACCGCCAGCTGTTCCCCTGCTGTGCAGCCGGCAACGTGTCCTGCAAAAGCCACGCAGACACAAGAACTGAAATTGAAGGGAACCTGTCCCCCCTCCCCCAGGCGTTTTTACGTTATCCAGCCACCTTGTACAGCGGTAATGCTGCATGTGTGCAAGGTGGCTCAGAAACGTATTCTCCTCGCACATGTGGAACTGAAAACACGTCTGCAATGTGTCCTCTGTGTGACCATTTAACCGTCCCGGTGGTGTGACTTTCCTTTGTAATGACACGCTGCAACCCCCTTGGTAGCGCTGCCCGTCTTCTGGCATCATGGTTTGGCTGCCTGCGCCTCTGCGGCCGCCCTGACCCACACAACGCCCCTCGGTGTCTTATTTATTGGGACTGCGAGGGTGTGATTGATGGGCAGGATCAGTGCATCAGTTCGCCTGTCCCTCCTCTCCTTCCGCCTTCTTCGGACTGTGCGGCTTCATGGCCGTGGCATGCGATAAGGGATCAGATGACGCCGCACAGTCTGAAGCGGGTGTAAGGACCCGAGTGTGAGAGGCGAACATATGTGCTGCGCCAGGCCCTGAATCCCAGCCCCGCAGTGTTTTAACAATGTTAAGACACTGCGGGGCTGGGATTCATGGGCATCGCGAACCGCACCGGCCGACATTACATGATGCCAGAAGATGGGCAGCGCTAACGGCGCTAGGCCAGGGGATAACACGACAGCGCAGACTCCTGTACAGCAAATAACAACGCTCGGGAGGCTGCACCCAGCACCAAGGTGGGATTCTTGACACCTGTGCTGCGTCTCATTACAAAGGGAACTCTCGCCTCCATTACACAGTTTGACTGTCTAAAGGGCTGAATGTTATACGTGTTCCATTCAGCGTGTGCAAGGAGAAAAATTACAAGAGCAACCTTTGACTTGCGCAGCACTGCTGCTGCATAAGCTGTGGCTCTTCTACTTTGTAACCCCTGAGGGGGGGTTAAAGGTGACTTTTGAAATCGGTTCAATTAGGCTTCGGCCTACACTCTGCTCCACCTGCAGAGCCCGGGCTCCAACAACGCTAGTTGCTGTCCGGAAGTGCTGGCTGCACAGAGCCAAACACCTCGCCAATGTGTCAGTGGGGTCCAGCACCGCCAGCTGTTCCCCTGCTGTGTAGCCGGCAACGTGTCCTGCAAAAGTCACGCAGACACAACACACCCAAAGCTGCCGCCTGTGCAGGCTTCGGCCTACACTCCCCTCCCCCTGCTCCTCCTCCTCCTGCTCCTCCTCCTGCTGTCCCTGGGCTCTAACACACCGCCAGTTTTTGCCCAGATGTGCTAGCTGCACAGAGAAAAACACCAGCCAATGTGTCAGTGGGGTCCAGCACCGCCAGCTGTTCCCCTGCTGTGCAGCCGGCAACGTGTCCTGCAAAAGCCACGCAGACACAAGAACTGAAATTGAAGGGAACCTGTCCCCCCTCCCCCAGGCGTTTTTACGTTATCCAGCCACCTTGTACAGCGGTAATGCTGCATGTGTGCAAGGTGGCTCAGAAACGTATTCTCCTCGCACATGTGGAACTGAAAACACGTCTGCAATGTGTCCTCTGTGTGACCATTTAACCGTCCCGGTGGTGTGACTTTCCTTTGTAATGACACGCTGCAACCCCCTTGGTAGCGCTGCCCGTCTTCTGGCATCATGGTTTGGCTGCCTGCGCCTCTGCGGCCGCCCTGACCCACACAACGCCCCTCGGTGTCTTATTTATTGGGACTGCGAGGGTGTGATTGATGGGCAGGATCAGTGCATCAGTTCGCCTGTCCCTCCTCTCCTTCCGCCTTCTTCGGACTGTGCGGCTTCATGGCCGTGGCATGCGATAAGGGATCAGATGACGCCGCACAGTCTGAAGCGGGTGTAAGGACCCGAGTGTGAGAGGCGAACATATGTGCTGCGCCAGGCCCTGAATCCCAGCCCCGCAGTGTTTTAACAATGTTAAGACACTGCGGGGCTGGGATTCATGGGCATCGCGAACCGCACCGGCCGACATTACATGATGCCAGAAGATGGGCAGCGCTAACGGCGCTAGGCCAGGGGATAACACGACAGCGCAGACTCCTGTACAGCAAATAACAACGCTCGGGAGGCTGCACCCAGCACCAAGGTGGGATTCTTGACACCTGTGCTGCGTCTCATTACAAAGGGAACTCTCGCCTCCATTACACAGTTTGACTGTCTAAAGGGCTGAATGTTATACGTGTTCCATTCAGCGTGTGCAAGGAGAAAAATTACAAGAGCAACCTTTGACTTGCGCAGCACTGCTGCTGCATAAGCTGTGGCTCTTCTACTTTGTAACCCCTGAGGGGGGGTTAAAGGTGACTTTTGAAATCGGTTCAATTAGGCTTCGGCCTACACTCTGCTCCACCTGCAGAGCCCGGGCTCCAACAACGCTAGTTGCTGTCCGGAAGTGCTGGCTGCACAGAGCCAAACACCTCGCCAATGTGTCAGTGGGGTCCAGCACCGCCAGCTGTTCCCCTGCTGTGTAGCCGGCAACGTGTCCTGCAAAAGTCACGCAGACACAACACACCCAAAGCTGCCGCCTGTGCAGGCTTCGGCCTACACTCCCCTCCCCCTGCTCCTCCTCCTCCTGCTCCTCCTCCTGCTGTCCCTGGGCTCTAACACACCGCCAGTTTTTGCCCAGATGTGCTAGCTGCACAGAGAAAAACACCAGCCAATGTGTCAGTGGGGTCCAGCACCGCCAGCTGTTCCCCTGCTGTGCAGCCGGCAACGTGTCCTGCAAAAGCCACGCAGACACAAGAACTGAAATTGAAGGGAACCTGTCCCCCCTCCCCCAGGCGTTTTTACGTTATCCAGCCACCTTGTACAGCGGTAATGCTGCATGTGTGCAAGGTGGCTCAGAAACGTATTCTCCTCGCACATGTGGAACTGAAAACACGTCTGCAATGTGTCCTCTGTGTGACCATTTAACCGTCCCGGTGGTGTGACTTTCCTTTGTAATGACACGCTGCAACCCCCTTGGTAGCGCTGCCCGTCTTCTGGCATCATGGTTTGGCTGCCTGCGCCTCTGCGGCCGCCCTGACCCACACAACGCCCCTCGGTGTCTTATTTATTGGGACTGCGAGGGTGTGATTGATGGGCAGGATCAGTGCATCAGTTCGCCTGTCCCTCCTCTCCTTCCGCCTTCTTCGGACTGTGCGGCTTCATGGCCGTGGCATGCGATAAGGGATCAGATGACGCCGCACAGTCTGAAGCGGGTGTAAGGACCCGAGTGTGAGAGGCGAACATATGTGCTGCGCCAGGCCCTGAATCCCAGCCCCGCAGTGTTTTAACAATGTTAAGACACTGCGGGGCTGGGATTCATGGGCATCGCGAACCGCACCGGCCGACATTACATGATGCCAGAAGATGGGCAGCGCTAACGGCGCTAGGCCAGGGGATAACACGACAGCGCAGACTCCTGTACAGCAAATAACAACGCTCAGGAGGCTGCACCCAGCACCAAGGTGGGATTCTTGACACCTGTGCTGCGTCTCATTACAAAGGGAACTCGCGCCTCCAACACAGTTTGACTGTATAAAGGGCTAAATGTTATACGTGTTTCATTCAGCGTGTGCAAGGAGCGAAATTAAAAGAGCAACCTTTGACTTGTGCAGCACTACTGCTGCATAAGCTGTGGCTCTTCTACTTTCTAACCCCTGAGGGGGGGTTAAAGGTTACCTTTGAAATTGGTTCAAGTAGGCTTCGGCCTACACTCTGCTCCCCCTGCAGAGCCCGGGCTACAACACCGCTCGTTGCTGTCCGGAAGTGCTGGCTGCACAGAGCCAAACACCTCGCCAATGTGTCAGTGGGGTCCAGCACCGCCAGCTGTTCCCCTGCTGTGCAGCCGGCAACGTGTCCTGCAAAAGCCACGCAGACACTTGCTCTTGTACCTTCTGCTCCACATCCTGGTTCCAGTACCGTCAGCTGGTTCCGGGCAGAGCCTTTGGCTTAGGTGCCTCCCTCTGGGTATCCGAGTTCCACCAACGTCAGGTGGTCCTTGGTAGTGCTTTCAGGCACGGGTACCTCCTGCTTAGTAACCGGGTTCCAGTAACGTCAGCTGGTCCTCGGTAGTTCCATTGGCTCTTGGACCTTCGGCTACCCATCCGGGTTCCAGCACCGTCAGCTGGTTCTCGGCAGTGTCTTTTGCTCTTGTACCTTCTGCTCCCCATCCTGGTTCCAGTACCGTCAGCTGGTTCCGGGCAGAGCCTTTGGCTTAGGTGCCTCCCTCTGGGTATCCGAGTTCCACCAACGTCAGGTGGTCCTTGGTAGTGCTTTCAGGCACGGGTACCTCCTGCTTAGTAACCGGGTTCCAGTAACGTCAGCTGGTCCTCGGTAGTTCCATTGGCTCTTGGACCTTCGGGTAGCCATCCGAGTTCCAGTTCCATCAGCTGGTTCTCGGCATTTTCTCAGCCTTCTTGTACCTTCTGCTACATTTCCAAGTTCAAGAGACTAAACACGATGACCCGGAAGAACACCCCTAAGATGACGACGACACCAGAGACGACAACCACCGTGATGACGACGACCCTGGAGACGATGACCCTGAAGACCACCCCGATGACGACGACCCCGGAGACCACCCCGATGACGACGACCCCGGAGACGACGACCCTGGAGACGACGACGACCTGGAAGACCGAGAAGCAGAAGAACAAGAGGCTGCAGAACAAAGAGCAGAAGGACATTAAGCATAACACAAAATATCAGAGCAAAAAAATATTATGTAAATTATAAGCAGAAGAAGACTAAGCAGTGTATGGGGGTGAGTCCGTTCCTCCTCGTGGTGCCCCTGGATAAAGCCTGATGCTGCAGGCCAAACTGAACGCGGACAAATGTAACTGGTTTGTGACAGGCAGAACGGAAGGTGTAATCTTCAAACTTTTATAGATAACAACTACGGGAATGCCTGTCACAAATAAGAATATGATGAAGAAGTTGAATATGATGAAGATAATAGTAAAATAAAAAGAATATGAACAATGTAACCCAAAAAATAATAGGTAGAAGATGAAGAAGAAGATGAATAAGGTGAAGAAGTTGATGTCAAAGAAGCTGATGATGAGGATAATTAAGAAGAAAGCGTGGGAGAAGTAAAAAAGAAGGTGAAGGGCGTGGAAGTAGTGAAACATCAATATCTGACATAAAAAAAAAAAAAAATAACATAGTCAAATTCTTTCTAACGCCGAACTTCATAAAAAAAAATAAAAAATCCTGCTATTCTATTACATTGGGCTAAACCTCTGTCCCTTTAATATCTCCGCCACGTCCCCCAATACATCCTACATTATTCTTAGTTGTTTTCCTTCATGTAGAATGAACCTACAAGTTTATTAAGGGTTTATTTTAATTCCGATATTTTCGTCCCATTGACTTGCATTGGGATCGGGTATCGGTATCGGATTGGATCCGATATTTTGACGGTATCGGCCGATACTTTCCGATACCGATACTTTCCGATATCGGAAAGTATCGCTCAACACTACTCGTTAGAGATGATGCCCTACCGGTTAGTTGAAACCACAGCTTTCAAAGCCCTGTTGGACTACGCTGTACCACGCTACGAGATACCCAGTCGACACTTCTTTTCGAGAAAAGCCATCCCAGCCCTCCACCAGCATGTAAAAGACCGCATTGTCCATGTGCTCAGGCAATCTGTGACTACAAAGGTGCACCTGACAACAGATGCATGGACCAGTAGGCATGGCCAGGGGCGTTACGTCTCCATCACGGCACACTGGGTTAATGTGGTGGATGCAGGGTCCACAGGGGACAGTAATATTGGGACAGTTCTGCCTAGCCCACGGTCTAGGAAACAGTTGGCTGTAGGCATTCATCCCCCTCCTCCTCCTCATCCTCCAGCAGAAGCGAGAGCTCGTCCACAGACCGCAGTCACACAACCACTCCATCTGCAGCTGCCACTGTTGCACACGAGGTGTCCAATTATGGAACAGCTAGTGGCAAGCGTCAGCAGGCTGTATTGGCAATGAAGTGTTTGGGCGACAACAGACACACCGTGGAAGTTCTGTCCGAGTTCTTGCAGCAAGAAACTCGGTCATGGTTGGACACTGTACATCTTGAGGCAGGCAAGGTAGTGAGTGATAACGGAAGGAATTTTATGGCTGCCATAGCCCTTTCACAACTGAAACACATTCCTTGCCTGGCTCACACCTTAAACCTGGTGGTGCAGTGCTTCCTGAAAAGTTATCCGGGGTTACCGACCTGCTTCTGAAAGTGCGCAGACTTTGCTCTCACATCCGCCGTTCGCCCGTACACTCCAGCCGTATGCAGAACCATCAGCGGTCTTTGAACCTTCCCCAGCATCGCCTAATCATTGACGTTGCAACAAGGTGGAACTCCACACTGCACATGCTTCATAGACTGTGCGAACAGAGGCGTGCTGTTATGTATTTGTGGGAGGATACACATACACGGGCAGGCAGTTGGATGGCAGACATGGAGTTGTCAGCTGTGCAGTGGTCGAAGCTCCAAGACCTGTGTCAAGTCCTTCAGTGTTTTGAGGAATGCACACGGCTGGTTAGTGCAGACAACGCCATAATAAGCATGAGCATCCCCCTAATGCGTCTGCTGATGCAAAGTTTGACACACATAAAGGAACAGGCGTCTGCAGCCGAGGAGGAGGGAAGCCTTGATGACAGTCAGCCATTGTCTGCTCAGGGAAGTCTACAGGACGAGGTGGCGGGTGAAGAGGAGGAGGACGAGGAGGATGATGGGGATGACTATTTTTTGGATGAGGAAGCTTCTCAGGGGGCAATAGAAACTGCTGGCGGTGCAAGGCCGGGTTCAGGGTTTTTGAGGGAGACAAGTGACGTTGATTTGCCAGAAAGTGCTCCTCAACCCAGCATATGCACTGACTTGACAACTGGAACATTGGCCCGCATGGCGGATTATGCCTTGCGTATCCTCAAAAGGGACCCACGCATTATAAAAATGATGACAGATGATGATTACTGGTTGGCCTGCTACCTTGATCCTCGCTATAAAGGCAAATTGCAAAATATCATGCCACACGAGAACCTCGAACAGATATTGGCAACCAAACAAGCTACTCTTGTAGACCGTTTGATTCAGGCATTCCCAGCACACAGCGCCGGTGATGGTTTTCACACGAGCTGCAGGGGGCAACAGGGCAGAGGTGTTAGAGGTGCACAGATCAGAAGTGGCGTAGGACAGAGGGGTTTTCTGACCAGGTTGTGGAGTAATTTCGCAATGACCGCAGACACGACAGGTACAGCAGCATCCATTCAAAGTGACAGGAGACAACATTTGTCCAGTATGGTTACTAACTATTTTTCCTCCATTACCGATGTTCTCCCTCAACCGTCATTCCCCTTTGATTACTGGGCATCCAAAATAGACACCTGGCCTAAATTAGCTGAATATGCATTGCAGGAGCTTGCTTGCCCAGCAGCTAGTGTGTTGTCAGAAAGAGTATTCAGTGCTGGTGGTTCAATACTGACCGAAAAAAGGACTCGTCTGGCTACCCAAAATGTTGATGATCTAACCTTCATTAAAATGAACCACTCATGGATTTCTAATTATTTTGCCCCACCTTTCCCAACGTCAGACACACCGTTGTAACATGAGGGGCCCTGGGCTTGTACCGCCGGCCAGGAGAGAGTGTCCCCCCCAAGGTAAAACAGTGCTCTACCACTTGCAAAATTATCTGTCGCTGCTCCACCACTGTTTAGTCTGTGCGCTGAAATCCTTCCATGCCTGGCACAGACAATAACAATTTGTTGACATGTATGGTGCTAGTTAAAATAGTTGGGGGCCCTGTCCTACATTTACACTAGTAAATACTTTGCGCAAAATTACAATGTCTGAAAGTCAGCATAGGAGCACACCCCTGTACCTAAGTATGCCACCCTTTTTTTTGTGGGGGGTTGGGTTTTTTTTGGGAGACATTAACATCTAGTTTGTTTTTGGGAGTACTTACTGTGTCAGACGCTCCTTCCAATTGCCCTCCACTGACCACACAAATGCTGCCTGTGTACCCCTGTAACCAATTTAAAACTGCATAGAGCCAACTTTTTTATTTAACACATACTACCTTTGTCTTTCTGCGCCACTAAATCACGCTGTCCTCCACTGAAAAAGCTGAGCTTCAACCTTCAGGCTCTCATTAAGTATTTTTAAATGTAACACTTTTGTTGCCCTACTACTTGGGTTGGGGCCTAGTAACGGTGTCTGCCACTCCTTGGTGTTCTCCTCCTCCTTGGTGTTTTCCTCCAGGTTTCCTTGTCTGAGCTTCAACCTTCTGGCTCTCATTAAGTATTTTTAAATGTAACACTGCAGTTGCCCTACTACTTGGGTTGGGGCCTAGTAACGGTGTCTGCCGCTGCTTGGTGTTCTCCTCCACTGAACAAAGCAGTGCCGCCTGTTTCCTACTGTTAGCAATTTAGAACTGCATTTAGCCTAGTTACTTATTTGGCCCTACTTACTGTGTCAGCCTCTCATTACAGTTGTCCTCCACTGAACAAAGCAATGCCGCCTGGTTAGTCCTGTTACCAATTTTGAACTGCATTTAGGCCACTTTATTATTTTGGCCTAGATCTGTGTTTCCTCCTCATCCTGGCCATTGCCCAGCCACTGCTAGATTAGCCCGCTGGTACATTGACCCAGACCACTACATTCCCCTTGCACTCTACACAGCCTGAATCTTACTCTGCTGAAAGTCTGGTTCCTCTTCCTGCATACTATACCACCTTACACGGGGACAAAGAGGAAGGTGCAGGTGAAAGTGAAGGTTCCTTCATCAGGTGGGGGGGCCCACTCGTTGGCGATGTCACTGGCACAGGGCCCCTCATAGTACGCAAAAGTGTCGCTGCCGGTGGGAGGCGCCCCGCCGTGCAAACACACCACCGTACTGTGAGGGGCCCTGTGCCAGTGCCAATGCGAACGAGTGGGACCCCCTGCTTGCTCAGGATCACAGCACTTGCAACGTTGCAATACTTACCTCTAACTGCTCCACCGCCGTGACGTAGTCCACATTTCCTGGGCCCACTAAAAACTTGAACCAGCCCTACCCCCCACAACTTTAGCCAAATGACCCCCCCATTTTCAATGGCTACCTATTATTGTAAGGTAAATTAAGATTGACAAGCTTAAGTAACAAGAATTGATGTTTTTGGCATTAAAATGGGCACTGTAGGTGTTTTCCTGGCCTCCACTCACTGCCGACTATGCTTCCCCATTGACTTGCATTGGGTTTCGTGTTTCGGCCGAACAACGACCCCGACTTTTCAAGAAGATCGGCCGATTTCACTCAACTCGACTTTTGACAAAGTCAGGTTTCGCAAAACCCGACTCGACCCCAAAAAAGTAAAAGTCGCTCAACCCTAGTATTGATTGGTCACTTAGTCACGTACTAGTCCACATGTGTGTTCTGGAAAATAAGTCCTGATAGTGGCGTTTCTACACTGTGTCACTCTTGGAGTAGGTGACATGTAGGTCCTGTGCTTTAGCAGATGGCTAACTCTGGTGAGCTAACTCACACATATAACCAGCAGCCTTTGTTTTGGCCAAAAGATTTTTTAAGCAGCCACCATGACACGGTAGACTCTTTTGGCCGGGCCCTACTCTTCTCTAACCTATTAAATATTTTTTAAAATATGCAATGCAATTTAGGTGTATTTTTAAATCTTTAAAATGACCAATAATATCACACACAAGGGACAACTACCACCATACCATGACCAGAAACCATATTACCACCATATAGTGACCTATAATACCACGTACAAAGAACAAATAACGCCACATCATGTCCAGACCACATATTAAAACCACAGTGACCCAATAATATCACATACAAGGGACAAATACTGCCACACCATGACCAAACCACATATTACCATCACATGGTGACCAATAATACCACATACAAGGAACAAATACCAACACACCATGGCCAGACAACATATTACCACCACATAGTGACTGAATACTGCAATACTGATCAGTAATAAAAAAAAACACAATACAAATATCACCATATGTGCCATTATACACAGGAAATCTGCACTTAGTATGCGGTGTCAGTGTAAAGGTAATACAGTGATCACTGGTGACATTATACACAGGACCGCTGTATATAGTATACAGGGTATAGTGTCAATGTATAGCTAACACACTGACTCACCAGTGACACCTCAAGGTGAAGTCTTTCACCTTCATCCAGCACAGATCGATGTCACGCCTACCAGCCAGGGCTCGTGTCTGCAGGAAATAATAGTTACCTAGAGCACCACTTGCAGAACACATTACTTTTTTCCCTCAACATCTAAACTGCACCAAGCGAAGAAAAAAAGGCAACATAGTGTCACTCTGCACAGTAACAGGATCGCCTCCCCATTTAAAACAGTATACTAAAAAAATAAAATAAGTATATCACTGCAGTAATAATATCCCTTAATTAGCCCCTATGGTAATATTATCCCCCATCCTGGCCCTCGTGTGTCTCATTCCTGGCTCCAGCCATATGTTCTCCAATCCGGCCCTCAAGACTATCCATTCTGCCCCATATGGTCTCTCCATCCTACCCCATCTGTCCCATGATCCTGCCCCAACTGTTCCATGATCTTGCCCCATCTGTCCCATGATCCTGACCCATCTGTACCATGAACCTGCCCCATGAACCTGTACCATCTGTCTCCATCTTGCCCCATCTGTTTCCATCCTGCCCGATCTGTTTCCATCCAACACCATGTCTCCAATCCTGCCCCCTGTGTCTCCAATCCTGCCCCCTATCTTTCATCCTGCCACCATGTCTCCAATCCTGCCCCCATATCTTTCATCCTGCCACCATGTCTCCCATCCTGCCCGCATATCTTTCATCCTGCCACCATGTCTCCCATCCTGCCCCCATACCTTTCATCTTACCACCATGTCTCCCATCCTGCCCCATATCTTTCATTCTGCCCCTGTGTCTCCAATCCTGCCCCCTATATCTCCAATCATGATCCATGTCTCCATTATTCCCCCTGTGTCTCCAATCATGCCCCGTGTCTCCATTATTCCCCGTGTCTCCAATCATGCACCCTGTGTCTCTGATCATGCTTCCGTGTCTCCAATCATGCCCCCTGTCTCCATTCTACCCCGTCTCTATTCTGCCCCCGGCAGGATGGACACTTGTCTCCATCCTACCGGCTTGCAGCTTTCAATAAAAATTTTAAAAAATAAAAAAACTTTCCTCTTACCTTGCCGTGCTCCTGCGGCGAGCGATCTTCCCTCCAGGTTGAAAGCTCACTCGCCGGCGAATAACGATGACGTGAGATGCTGGCGACGTGCCGATGTGGTAATAAAGTGTAACTGAACCCTGCATCTTGGACACAGGGCTCAGTTACTGCACTGGCAAAATCCTGCCGCTGGGGCACGATCAGCAGAAGAGATAAGCCCAATGCAGGCCCCCTCTGCTGACCAGGCCCCATACGCCAGACAGGGCAGTAACGCCCTGATGGCAGCCCTGGCTGTATCCCAGCGTGAGTGGGCCCCCCATCTTGCCAGGGCCCGACACTTGCCCAGGTGTGCCCGATGCTGACGCCAGCCCTGATTGCAGCTTCAAGTGCCCCAATCAATCTATTAAATATATTGAAAAGTAAAAAAAAATGTAAAAAAATTAAGAAAAAAAATATAAATGCAAAAGTTCAAATCAAATTAACAATAAAACAATTAAAGAAAAATGCACATATTTGGCATTTCTGCATTCAGAAATGTTGAATATCAAAATATAAAATAATAAAAGAAATAAAACGTCGTACTGAAAAAGAAATTCAAAACGTCTGAATTTTGTTTTTTTGGCCCTGAAACATTGCCGTAAAATGCAACAAGAGGAGATCAAAACATCATATCTACACCAAAATGGTATCAATAAAAATGTCAGCTCACAATGTAAAAAATAAGCCATCATTCGTTCCTCTGCAAAATCAACGAAAGTTCCCAAAAAGATGGAATCAGAATAAAGGACAGGTGCGCAACAGAACTTACAACAAAAATAATAGGGATTATTTGACCACTGATTCCGACTCCAGTGCCACGGAAGACTTTGCTGTCCCTTCAACATCGACAGTTCCAGGCCATGTAACAGCTTCAACTGGATCCCCTTTAGACGCAGGACGCGTCGAGGGAGTAGAAGAAATGGCAGACAGAAATACCAAAAAAAGGAGCCAAGTCTCCTGGAGACCAATGAATTAACAGTAGTCAATTTAACTTCACGAGTTCTCTGTGAGGCACATATTTCAGTTCTTTCAAAAGGTCTAAATTTTTGCTTACCAGAACCGTTCAATATAGTGGATTTTAAAATTGATTTATTTAAAGCGATTCGCAAAATTCATTTGTTTAAATCTTTTTCTTCCAACAGGAATAATACTGCTTCCTCTATCTCCAGTACTTCGTTCCCTGGAGACACACCTTGCCATGTGGGCCCCCTTGGCTTTTTTGTCACAGAGGACCCATTTGGCGACGTACGTGAAGAAATGCATATATTACTTGATTCTTTAGGTGCTCCTCCTCTGTCCGCACAGAGCAGTGAGTCAACCATACCTCTTTTTACTGGTGGTATTAAATCCACGTATATGCCTCCTACTTCTCCAGGTAATCTGGTAGACATTTTTCAATTACAGGTCTTGAAAGATGTGGAGGCTTTAATTTATGAACATTCTAATGAAAATTTAAAGCTAAACGAAAAAAGAGCTCTAAAAGAAATAAAGGGTTGGTCTGACGTAATTGTCCGGAGTGCGGACAAAGGTGGTAGCGTTGTTTTGCTGACAAAAGACTATTACAAAGCGGAGGCACTTAGACAACTGTCAGAAGAGACAACGTATATGAAACTAAAGGGGGATCCCACTATTAAATTTAAAAATCTGCTACGTTCTTTATTGAGGAGACATGTGGACAAGGGGGTTTTTTTGGTAAAACAAGCTGAAAAGTTGTTACCGGGGTTTCCTAGAAAACCCCATTGGTATCACATACCGAAATTACACAAATCTGCAACAGCCCCCCCTGGTCGTCCAATCGTGTCAGGGGTGGGGTCCCTGACAGAACCACTGTCCTCATATATCGATTGGCTGTTATGTCCCCTATTACGGGATATTCCATCTTATACAAAAGATACGGGAGAATTTTTAAAGATGGTAAAAGACTTCGAGTGGAGGGACACTTACGCTTTGACCTCTATAGATATAGAAAGCTTGTACACGAGGATTCCTCAAAGGTTAGGGGTTGATACCATCAGATGCATTCTTGAGAATACACCGACTGACATTGATACCATCCATTTTATATGTGAAGGTCTCTCTTTCATCCTCGAACACAATGCTTTCCAATTTGACACCCAGTGGTACCTGCAGACGGTGGGTACCGCTATGGGTACCCCCGTCGCATGTACCCTGGCGAACCTCTTCCTTGCCAGGTTTGAGGAGGAATATATTTATTCCTCAAAAAATCCTTTCCTCAAACATATCAGGCTATATGCTAGATATGTTGATGACATGTTCATGGTGTGGGACGGGCACCAGGATGAATTCACGGAATTTGTGAGTTACCTGGGGACGTACAACACCATGAACATGGGCTTTACCTCGCAATTTGGGGGTTCCAGTCTTGTGTTCTTGGATATTAAATTACAAATCATAGAGAATAGCATTGCCACAGAAGTGTATCGTAAACCCACGGCTGCAAATGCGCTGCTACACTATAATAGTGCTCATCCGCCGTATACTAAGCGGTCCCTCCCCTACAGCCAGTTTCTTAGAGTGAAAAGAATAAATAGCAATCCGGCGACATTTGTCAAACAATCAGCTGATTTAAAAGACAGGTTTATGAAACGAGGGTATCCCCCTGCAGTCTTGAATAGTGCTTTTGAAAGGGCTGCTGCAGCCGAGACATGTTTTTCCCCTCAAAAAAAACAAGAAAAAAGATTCATTTTTAGTTTTAAATATGGTCCTTTGGATAATCAAATTAGAGCTGCTATCCGTAAGAACTGGCATATCCTGCGACAAGACAGTGATTTGAAAACTATGGTAGATAGAGGTCCCCTTTTTGCTGCCCACCGGAGTAAAAATATCAGGGACAGTGTAGTCCGTAATCGATTTATGTCTAACAAAAATAATTGGTTGACAGATAATATCCCTAAAGGGAATTTCAAATGTGGAAGTTGTAACTTCTGTTCCTTTCATTTTATAGGGAATGTTATTAGAATTGGCCATGTACAGCATGTTGTGCACGATTTTATATCGTAGAACCACTCATGTGGTTTATGTCCTCTTCTGTTCCTGTAGAAATTTTTACATCGGAAAAACTATCAGGCCTCTGTTTGTTCGAGTTAGAGAACATTTTAACTCAGTAAAAACTGGCAAAGGTGCCTTTAGATTGATCGACCACATTCGCACTCACCATGCAGGAGACGCTCATGCTCTGCGTTTTGCTGGTCTGGAACGGGTCTCCCTCCCAGAGGGAGGCGGGGACCTTCACCGCCTCCTTCTGCGGAGGGAAGCTAGATGGATCTTGCGCACAGATGCCGCGGGACCCATCGGTCTAAATGACCGTAGATATGTCTGTGTTTCTATAAAATTCAGCAATTTTCGCATATATTTAGTTATGTTCTATAAATAGTGCTTTGAGTATGTTTTTAACATGTATGTTTTGTCGTTTTAAAGTACAGCTTTGCCGGTGTTCTGACAGGTCGCTGGCCCCCGCCCCTCCCCCTCACCATGTGTCACGGGTGGGAGGAGGAGCAAGCTACCTAGATGGGTCTATAAAATCTGTTTAGAATCCATGAGGCTCCAGGACCCGTTGAAGTGCTTGCACGCATGAAACGGCCGTTGTCCAGAGCTTCTTCTATCCCTCCCTGCAATCTGTTTTTAAGTATGTCCGAATAAAGTGAACAATTCTTTAACAGGGGTAAGTGCGTTCCCTTTTTTTCTTTCATTTTTTGGACTATTTGCATACTTCTCTGGAAATCGCACCCCCAGTTTTATACAGGATATATGTAGCTTCTGTAACCATTATAGTGTGAAGTGGTTAACGTATTTACGGATTACATTCAGTTGGCAGTGCGGATTTGTGTTTTTTCTTGCCTATGGACTAAATCTAAGACTTCTCCCGTGCTTTCCCCATACTCTTGAACTCTCTACCCCAACACATCAGACTCTCACAAACACCGGAAACCTTCAAAAAGAACTTGAAGACTCACCTCTTCTGACAAGCCTACAGTCTGCAGTGATCCTCAACCTACTGAACCACTGCCCAACCAGCTCTAGCCTCTCATAGTGTATCCACACCCATCCCCTGTAGACTATGAGCCCTCGCGGGCAGGGTCCTCTCTCTCCTTCTTTACCTATTAGTGCCTTGTTTTTGCTCATGTTTATTGTATCTGTCTATATTTGCCCCCTTTTCACATGCAAAGTGCCATGGAATAAATGCACTATAAAAATGTATAATAATTAGTGTTGAGCATTCCGATACCGCAAGTATCGGGTATCGGCCGATATTTGCTGTATCGGAATTCCGATACCGAGATCCGATACTTTTGTGGTATCGGGAATCGGTATCGGGATCGATATTAATGTGTAAAATAAAGAATAAAAATAAAAAATATTGATATACTCACCCTCTGGCGTGCCCTGGTCACGTGACCGCAACGCGACCAATCACAAGCCGTGACGTCATCTAAGGTCTTTCAAGCGCTTGAAAGACCTTAGATGATGTTGCGGCTTGTGATTGGTCGCATTGCGGTCACGTGACCGCTCCGCGTCCAATCACAGGCCGCGACGTCATCTAAGGACTTTCAAGCACTCACTCTTATGAACGGAGGCTGGCTGTTACAACTAGGGCGCTTCAGAGGGTGAGTATATCAATATTTTTTATTTTTGTTCTTTATTTTACACATTAATATGGATCCCAGGGCCTGAAGGGGAGTTTCCTCTCCTTCAGACCCTGGGAACCATCAGGATACCTTCCGATACTTGGTGTCCCATTGACTTGTATTGGTATCGGGTATCGGTATCGGCGATATCCGATACTTTTCGGGTATCGGCCGATACTATCCGATACCGATACTTTCAAGTATCAGACAGTATCGCTCAACACTAATAATAATAATAATAATAATAATAAGAGTACTATTATCTGTTGCAGCTCTACGTGTCCTCATTATGATAAGCTCCTACTAGGTAGTCCTCTATGAATCTACCTGAGTAGACCCACTCCCATAGCTGATGAAAGCTTTCAGTCCATGCAAATTATAAGCAGAAAATTGTCAATCAATGTTAAGGGTTTGGTAGACTAATCTGATCATTGAGGGAACTAGCAGAACTGCAGCATATAAAACTATGACTTTACCAAAACTACAGCAAGAAGCCCAGTAAGTGAAACAATGATGGCATAAGCTTCTACTTCGCTATGTTATGATGCCATCAAGCTGGGAAGCATAAACCTGGTACTTCCATTTAAGGTTAACATAGATTACTTACCAGTGTAATCCCTCAGCCTTCATTTCAAAGCTCGAGTAGCGTCAAGATTCTAATACTGTTGAGTTTCTCAAAGCTGATCACATGCCATCTATCTCATGCTATCATATCCCTGAGGACAGTGATTTCCTTTAGGAACAATCATATGTAAGAAGTTGTTAGAAAGTATCTACACAGGGTGGGCCATTTATATGGATACACCTAAATAAAATGGGAATGGTTGGTGATATCAACTTCCTGTTTGTGGCACATTAGTATATGGGAGGGGGAAAACTTTTCAAGATGGTTGGTGGCCTTTTGGATCCAACTTTATTTTTCCAATGGAAAGAGGTTCATGTGACACATCAAACCTATTGAGAATTTCACAAGAAAAACAATGGTGATCTTGGTTTTAACGTAACTTTATTCTTTCATGAGTTATTTACAAGTATATGACTACTTATAAAATGTGTTCAAAGTGCTGCCCATTGTATTGGATTTTCAATGCAATGCTCTTCTCCCACTCTTGACACACTGATAGCAACACCACAGAAGAAATGCTAGCACAGGCTTCCAGTATCCGTTGTTTCAGATGCTGAACTTCTTGTATCTTCACAGCATAGACAATTGCCTTTGGATGACCCCAAAGATAAAAGTCTAAGGGGGTCAGATTGGGAGACCTTGGTGGCCATTCAACTGGCCCACAATGACCAATCCACTTTCCAGGAAACTGTTCATGTTGGAATGCTCGGACCTGACACTCATAATGTGGTGCACCATGTTGCTGGAAAAACTCAGGGAACGTGCCATCTTCAGTGCATAAAGAGGGCAACACATCATCATGTAGCAATTTCAGATATCCAGTGGCATTGACCAATAATTTTGTTTGTTTACTTCACCATTCAAAAAAAGTTTGCCTCATCACTGAGCATAATGTTCTGTGTAAACTGAGGCTTCTGTTAAAATTTTTGCTTTGCCCATTCTGCAAATTCAGCATGCTGATCTTGGTCATCCTCGTCGAGATGCTGTGGCAGCTGGATTTTGTAAGGGTGCCATTTGTGAGTAGCTAATATCCACCAAAGGGATGTTCGAGTGATGACACTCCAGTGACATGCGGTGAGTGCTACGTTGTGGGCTCTGGCTGAATGAAACTAGGAAAGCCACTGATGTTTCTTCATTAGTGACTTGTCTTGCATCCACATTTTGGAAAATCCAAAACTGAACCTGTTTCATGAAATTTGGCAAGCAGTTTGCTAACTGTAGCATGGGAGATGGGTGGTCTCGTAGGGTGTCTTGCATTGAAATCTGCTGCAATGACCCGGGTACTGCGTCCACCAGACATCATCACAATTTCTATCTGTTCCTCATGTGTTAACCTCTGCAACATGTCAATGGCTGTAAACAAAGAGAAACTTGCAAATAACTCATGAAAGAATAAAGTTACGTTAAAACAAAGCACACCATTGTTTTTGTTGTGAAATTCTTAATAAGTGATTGATGTGTCACATGACCCCCTTCCCATTGAAAAAAATAAAGTTGGATTCAAAATGGCCAACTTCAAAATGGTCGCCATGGTCTCCACTCATCATGAAAAGTTTTCCCCCTCCCATATACTAATGTGCCACAAACAGGAAGTTGATATCACCAACCATTCCCATTTTATTTTGGTGTATCCATATAAATGGCCCACCCTGTATAATGAAGTGCATTATGTTTGATATTGCCAAATAGGCCTCTCCTTTTATTTTCCTCTGGCTGATGTAGCAGCTCATTTGTACCCTTTGGTATGATGGACTTACAAGGAACCTTATAACTTGAAAAAAACACTTAGGTGTCATTGTCATTATTGACAACAGAATCTTAGACGTTTAAAAACTTGGATGAGGGTAATCTCAGCCATGAGTTAACACCTTTATACCCCAGGGTGTCTGCAGGGAGCCAGGTAGGAGAACGCATTCTGCTACTTTATTCACGAAGCAGGCACAGTATCAGTCCTCGTGTGCACACACGCAGGTATGTGTTCACTCTAGGAGGGAGAACTGTCCATCACAAGCTAGGGCAGTCCCCAAGATGCAAATTAAGGGAGCAAACGGGTGCACCCAGCTCATAACCCTGCCATGTGTGCACTGAAGCCCCATCATTTACATATGGTTGAAAAGTTATTTTCACAAGCACTCTACCAGTAACAAATGCAGTGCAAGTATGATTTTTTAAAAAATTTTACATCACTATGGAGTTAGTCTAAAATTTATTTTGGATGTACTGAATACTGTTAAAGTGTACTAAAAGAATACAGATTTGGGATCCAAAGCTACACTGTTATTTGAAGGAGTAAAGATTGTTGCACTTAACATCTTTAGATAAAAGCTGGGTTTCATGGTTACTAACACATGAATAAAATTCATTTTATAAATACAGAGGACTTTTATCTTTAATTATATGTGGGTTTAGTAATTTGGCATTTCTAAATAAAATGGTAAAGCTGTATTTTTTTAACACTGTGGTGACCTAGAGAGAAGTATTTATAACTAACAATGTAACAGCTATGTGGAATGGAAATACAAGTGTAGACCAACATCTTGCAATATACTCAAAATGTAACATAATGGAGTAAAAGTAATTTAATTACAGAACATTTCTAATTTCAAAATGTTTCATCCTTGTTTTTGAAATTGCTGCTATGTAATAACCTTTGGTTGGCATGTCATGTTCAATCAAGCTAAATTATGCATCCTCCTTTTGAAATGTTTTAATTCAGCATTTTATTATTACATTCTGTAAAGGGCTATTCACGATTCAAACATATTAAGATGGCTTTTCTGATTGAATTAACCTTGTCACGCTCAAGAGCTTTGCTGCATATTCAAGACTACTAAATAAAGGATATTTGAAGTATTTGGATCAAGAGAAAAAGCCAGGGTCAAACCAATCTTTAAAATTAGCCACTTCCTAAATGTGTTATGCCTATCTATTTTTGTATGGATAAGGCCAGATTCACACTTTTAGTATTTGGTCAGTATTTTAGCTCAGTATTTGTAAGCCAAAACCAGAACTGGAACAATCAGATGAAAAGTAGAATAGAAACACATCACCACTGCTGCATTTTTCACCCACTCCTAGTTCTCGCCTACAAATACTACGTTGACACAAAATTGCGCATTTTATCTCCAGAAAAAAAATGATTTTTTTTCATCCGTATTGTCCTCCATATGCAACTTGTATGTTATCTGTGTGTCTACTTTTTTTCAACTGTATGCAATCCAATTGTCCATTTTACATATCTATATATGTTTTTGAGTTAACAATTTGATAAATACATGTCAAATACAGATTCCTTTCTGTATTTGTAATGTATCCATGAAAAACGCATTATATGGGATGGTGTCCAATTTAGTGAACCATTTTTCATGCACCAGTAACTTGTAATCGGCGAATCTGATCAAGAATATGGATCAAAATAGTACATGCTATGATTTTTTGCATGCAGACTATCCATCAGTGTGTAAGATCATTCATGTGAACTACCACATTGACTTGCATTGGTCAGTATGTCGACCATATGTTTGTTGAATATGGACAGCAAAAGGACATTTAATACATTCGTCTGAATGAGCCACAGCATTAAACGTCCATATTTTGTTCGTATGAAAAACTGATAGCAAAAAAGAATAAAAGAACATTCGAGGTAGACCTTTAAAAATTGTTAATGCAGGCATCATAAACACCTTTAAAAAATGTATAGTGAGGGTAGCTATCACCCTGTTGATATGGTGATGGAGGACAAAGAGGAGAATGAGACAAAAAAGAAGAAATCCTGAAGCGTATACCCATGTTTGAATGCACTGAATTTGAGTTTATGCTCTGCTGTTGTCATCCGGTGGTGTACAGAAGTCTTGCCCAATCCAGCCCTTGTTCATAAAATTATAGAATGTTAGAGTTGGATGGGACCTCGATCATTTTTGTAGACAGCTATTAAGTCTTCTCTTAGCCTTCTTTTTAGCAAGCTAAACATTTCCTGATCCTTTAACAGTTCCTCATAGGACATATTTTGCAGTCCACTCACCATTCTGGTAGCTCATCTCTGAATTTGCTCCAGTTTTTCAATGTCTTTTTTTTTAATGTGGTGCCCAGAATTAGACACAGTATTTAAGATTAGGCCTGACCAAGGAGAAGTAGAGGGGGATAATTAATTCCTGTGATCTAGACTCTATGCTTCTCTTAATAAATCCTAGAACTGTGTTTCCTTTTTTTCTGCTGCATCACACTGTAGACTCATGTGCCATATGTGATCTATTAGTATACCCAAGTTTTTTTCACACATGCTGTTGCTTAGTTCTATTCCTCCCATTCTGTAGATGTAATTTTTATTTTTCTTGCCCAGATGTAGAATCTTGTATTTCTCTGTTAAATACCATTCTATTAATCACTGCCCATTGTTCAAGCTTATCTAGTTCCTTCTGAATCCTTCTCTGTCTTCTCTAGTGTTAGCTATCCATCGTTTTGCATTGTTTGAAAATTTGATTAGTTGATTAGCCCTGACAGCACAGTACATTCCGCGTGCACCTCTGGTAACTGAGTCTCATTGGGATCACCTCCACCCTTGGTGGTTAACGTCTGGTGACGAGGATCTGGATTCTGATTGGACCCTACATCTTCCGGACCTGGATCCAATGTGAAAAAATTTGGGGCATTGTGAAGATGCTTTCCCCCTCTGGATTCTGTGATTCTTTGGACTAGACCTATGATGCACATGGAATAGAATGTGTGAACAGCTCTGCAGAATAGCCCATCTGTGATTCCCCACAGTCAGTTGGGCGTTTGGAAATTTTGACTCTGGGGAGACAAAACCTCTGAGGATTGTACTATGTGTTATGCTAAGGTAGAGGAAGAGGAGGAGAGGTCACTTGATGCACCGCTTGCCACCCACTCAAGCACATGCTCTTTCTGAGCCTCATCTCCAAGGCATACCACTGTGCGGCTGCCAAAGGGAGTCGAGTAGCCCAGCCAGTAACAAATGTTGTCAGTGGTCTTTGGATAAGAGGAGACAGTGTTTTTTCAGTTGAGCTTTCATTCACATTAACTCCTAGCACGTCGAACACCAAGCCTATTCCACCTTCAACTACGACCTCGCTTTTTCCCACTCATGCTGTAAGTAGCCTTTCCCTATTGTAACTTGCTTTTTCACAACCTTAAGCCCACAGCTGTCAGTCACCTGTCACTAATTGAACAATCACTATTTTCTTAGATAGTGTGCCTGAACAACACTCTTATGCCTAAAGATTTTAAATGAAAATCTGGCCTTTTGATTTGCCACTGAATCACAGTTTTAGCATAAAGATTTGGAGTAGCTAATTGGACCTCATGGCTGCACCCCAATATTAGGCTTAACGATTTTTAAGTGAAAATCTGGCCTTCTAATTTTCCATTGAAACACAGTTTTAGCACAAACAATTTGGACTAGGGATTTGGGCCTTGTGGCTGCACCCCAATATTAGACCTAATGATTTGTAGTTGGAAATGTGGCCTTCTGATTTGTCTCTGAAACACAGATTTATCACAAATGATTTGGAGTAGCTAATTGGCCTTCCAGGCTGCACCCTAAAATTAGGCCCAATGATTTTTAAGTGGAAATCTGGCCTACTGATTTATCACTGAAACACAGTTTTAGCACAAATGATTTGTAGCAAATGGGGCTCCTGGAGACTGCCACACAATTTTTGCACAATGTACTTCGATGCTGGATGATCAATTTCACACAGAACAGGATCCTATCTATTTCACTGACAAGTTCACTTTCAGCACCAGCACTAACGCAGGAGTGACCTCGGGCAAATGGCGCCAGCAAAACAACATGTCTGCTGGTTAGATGGCCAGGAACATGTGACTTTGGCAGCCAATCACAGAAGACCTTGTGTCATGACGTTGTGGATGGTTTCTGCGCCCTGATTATGAACAGAAAGTTAAGGGGAAAAAAGTGCGTGTCATTCCTGTAATCTCTTCACACACTTCTCTAACCTCTCCACACTCTCTCCCCTTATCAAACATTTCCCCCCGTCCGCCCCGCTCATCATACAGCACCAATATCATAGCCAAAGTAACAACAAAAGCATTAGTGGAAACACTAGTATATACTGAACTTTGACCGAATTTTGCCGACTTTGAGTAAAAATGCTCGTGAAAGCGAACACAAATCCGAATGTGCTACATTTGTGCCAAATTTGAGATTGGTGAACATTTTCCAAACACATTCGCTCATCTCTAATCCCTAGTTGCAATATATCAAAGTCAAGTATATGCTAGTTAAATTCTTGAAAAACATGTGAAAGCAGATGAGAAAGGCCAGTTTTAAAAATACATATTTTTTCGGTCTGTGCTGCATGAACTGGCCGCAAGTCTCCTGACTTGAACGCCACAGCCTCATAGATCCCATAAAAAGTGCTAATTGTCCCTAAGGTGTTTCAACAGCTAGGTGAACCTGCACTTGGAACGCCCGCCAGGACCGTGGGGTACTTGGTACCGGGTCTGGTACTTAAAGGGATGTGTCACGGCGGCGGCGACCCGGTCCATGGCTCAGGGCACCCATATTAAAGGAAAGGTCTTTAAAGGGGTTTGAATAAAGTTTGTCTGTGACGCCACCTGTGGTACTCGGTCAGAGGTGACCGACGCTGCTTAAAGGGGTCCTCTGGGGTGTTGTTTTGGCAGCAGGGATGGTATGGCTTCCCACATGTGAAGCTGGGTCCCCAGGGCTCCCGGTGTGATTGGCAAGGATGGTGTGGTGCTGGAATGAAATGGAGGACATGGGGTTGCAGTCTCTTTACCTCTTTATTGAAGAATTCAGGCGGCCACAGTCCAGGGTACTGGATCACAGGTACAGGTATGGTCCGGCCAGCTTGGGAATGAATCTGGAATCCCATTTACCAGGTGGGGTAGGAAGCCTTCCTTCTAACGCTGCATTGTAGTCCCTTGCTGCCTTAGGCCTCATACAAGGTCCTCACGTTTTCTCTCTGTCCCCCTTGTGGGTAGTACACTACCCATACAACAGGTAACTTGAGCCATTTTACAAGATCTCTATCACGACCTGGGCTCTTTTCTGCTACTATGTCCTCGGGCATTAATGGTGGACAGGTAAGTTGCAATCTGCTGTCGGCCGGTTTCTGCCGTGGGGCATAGAGTTACCCCCACAACCTTGGTCTTTCGGCAGCCGGTATCTGCTCTCAGCGTGGAGGAAGCCCAGTCGCAGCCTATCTCTCCAGCTCTTCACTCTCCTTTGCTCCTTTCCCTCCTTCACTGTCTCTACAAACTGTTCTGTACTCGTTCCTTCTAGGAGCTGCAGCCCCTCTTGTGGCTGCACTGCCCCCTCTTTCTCTTTCAGACTCCCACCGTCTGCTTCCTCTCCATTCTGTCCATCTGACAGACTGTCTAACTTCTCCCCCAGACCAGAATATATATTTATATACA
Source organism: Ranitomeya variabilis (assembly GCF_051348905.1). Lineage (NCBI taxonomy): Eukaryota > Metazoa > Chordata > Amphibia > Anura > Dendrobatidae > Ranitomeya > Ranitomeya variabilis. Next base: position 437,404,411 of record NC_135234.1, read on the forward strand.
GGGAAGCTCCCCTGAAACCGGGTTCAGAGCTCCCCCTTCTGGCATGGAGTCAGAACTGTGTTGCATGTATGTGAATACCAGATAAAAGAAATCCTTCCACACTTCCAAGCATGACATCACTCTCCCCGTGAGGAAAGCAATACCACTGTAACAACCAGGAACCTCTGGTGTTACACACTAAGCACATTCTGCTTGGTATCTCTATTCCTTTCTGCCAAGATATGGAGCAGCCTAGTAGCCTTAATAGAAGTAAGTTTATGTCATTTATATCACTTGTGCAATTTATCTAATATTGATGTTGAATCATAGGATAATTATTATTATTATTATTATTATTTATTTATATAGCACCATTGATTCCATGGTGCTGTATATGAGAAGGGGTTACACACAAATTACAGATATCACTTACAGTAAGCAAACTAACAATTACAGACTGATACAGAGAAGCGAGGACCCTGCCCTTGCGGGCTTACCTTCTAAAGGACGGTGGGAAAGGAGACAGTAGGTTGAGGGTTGCAGGAGCTCCTGTGTTGGTGAGGCGGTAGCACCGATAGTGGTGAGGAGGCAGCGCGGTCAGTGCAGGCTGTAGGCTTTCCTGAAGAGGTGGGTTTTAAGGTTCTGTCTCAAAGTTCCGAATGTCGTTGATAGTCGGACATGTTGGGGCAAAGAATTCCAGAAGATGGGGAATATTCGGGAGAAGTCTTGGAGGTAGTTGGGTGAGGAGGAGAGAAGGAGGTCTTGGGAGGACCGGAGATTATGTGAGGGAAGATATCGGGAGATTTTTTCAGAGATATATGGAGGAGACAGGTTATGGATGACTTTGTAGGTCAGTATTAGTAATTTGAACAGGATCGAAGAATAGCTACAAGCAAAAGCATTTCAGTGAATTTACTGTGAAGACAAATGATTACTATGGAATGAATGATTTGTGATATTTGAGTCTTACCTTCGACATATCAGAGAATACATGATTTTCCATCTCTTTGCTTATATATTTCGGGTGAACCTTTTGCATTGTCATAGAAATGTCATCATCGTAACCCTTTCTTTTCATGTCGTAGCATAAGCCTCTATGGTTGAAGAATACAAAATTGCCTTCTGAAAGAAGGAAATTGGACTCTAAACTCAATAAATGAAAAGGCTTAGTTGCAGCCCCCCTACAAATAATTTGATTTCCATGTTAAGGGTGACTGGGATGTTTACAGACAGTAATTGCTTGGCCAGCTATCCGAGAAATACTATGTTGTTGGAATATTACTAAATAAAGCTCTGAGGCTGGGTGAATAATTTATAATTTCTAGATATTGATATGAAGAACTGAGCAAGAAGCAATAATTTTTTTTAGCTGTCTCCTGTTGACTCTGCATCTTCTGAGACTCCTGAATGTGCTATGTCTTTGCTATGCAGCCATGTAAAGACTCAAAGCCACAGAACTGTACACATGCCGATTGAAAATAATGAGAGTTAATTCTGCATTGAGCACAGTTAGCAATGTAAAGCAGTTCTAGTAAACTAATTGGCAATTAACTGGATGTACAGCACATATTCATACTGATAAAAGTAGAAAAGTCTCTCAATTACAAAATTCACAAAATCTCAAGAAATCCATACAACCAGAATAAACGTAATTCATAAATGTGAGCAACAGTATATTAACCTGTTAATAACCATGGATGCTTTTTCCCCTATATGCTATGTCTTTCTAAATCATGTACTGCATATTCACCGTTTTTGTTTTCTTTTTTTTCTTTTTTTTAGAGTTGTGGAAACCAATTTGAGGCGAATTTGGATTCATCAGAATATGAATTTTTCTGTGATTCAATTCGGGCAAATCCAGCAAAATGGCGACTGACTGTCCATCATTTTGCTGAGCTACAGAGGAAGAATGAAGGGTTGAAAACATGCTAATCTCTCTTCTGCTCTCTGTACCTGCCACTTCACTGCCAGTCTACCAATTAGCTCTTCGATCTTTTGTCTTCTATTTTAGTTCTGTCCAAGTCTTCCAGTAATGCGCATGACTACCACTAGGCACCAGAGGTCCGGGGCTTAAGACTGCAGGTTGTAGAAGGTGGTGCTTGAGTGAGGCCATTTTTTTTTCATAAATCTGAGACACTAATCCTGCTGTTTATTTTGTAGCCTAAAAAGAGAGTGAGTAGAGGGGTGTGCATGGAGCTCATCATATGCTGCACACTTCTGACTGATAGGCGCTGCAGCCAAAAGGTTGGGAGTGCTGGAGAGGAACATTGCTCTGACTGGTCTAACTAGTGGATCACTAGTCAAGTGAATGAGCACTGTACAGTGCATTGCCATCTGAATAGTGAGGAAGAAAGTGAATGTAAGGGGGAGGGGAGTGAAAAAGCTCTCCACCATATTGTGAGGAGAACTAGTATAAAGCACTGTGCCTCTATGTACTGATTAATGTGACCAGCCATTAACAGCACCATCATTTCTGGAAAAGCGCTGCTGAGAACAGGTGAGTATAAATTATATTTATTTTCTATGCTGCCAGAAAAAATTATGCAGGGGTTGAGCTGAGGTGGACAACCCGTATAAAACACATCTTTCATATTTTAAATTAATTAAGCAATTTAATACTGTTTATTAAATGTTTAAATGCGCTATACACATTAAGCTAAAGTTGGTGAAACTTGATATTGTCTAATGTGTATGTGAGCCTCCCAACTCTCCGCTGACAGATGATGTTGGGGAATAGAAGAATCCATCCTGTTATATTTTAGCAGACAAACTTTTTTCATTTAGATAAGCTGCCACAAAAAGAGATTGGAGATAGACAGATTGGAGGAGGAAGAAGAGTCTGAAGGAAAACAGAAATTTCACCCACTAAGCATGTGTAACATCCCACGTAACCAGTTGTTACAGTGGTATTGCTTTCCTTTCGGGGAGACTGATGCCATGCTTGGAAGCAAGGAAGGATCCCTTTATCAAGTAATCACCACATGCAACTCTGATCTGACTCTAGGCCAGAAGGGGGAGCTCTGAACCCGGTTTCAGGGGACCTTCTCTAGATAATACAGTGCCTTGTGAAAGTATTCGGCCCCCTGGAACTTTTCAACCTTTCCCCACATATCATGCTTCAAGCATAAAGATACCAAATGTAAATTTTTGGTGAATAATCAACAATAAATTGAACATAATTGTGAAGTTGAATGAAATTTATTGGTTATTTTAAATTTTTGTGAAAATTCAAAAACTGAAAAGTGGGGTGTAGAATATTATTCGGCCCCTTTAACTTAATACTTTGTGGCGCCACCATTTGCTGTGATTACAGCTGCAAGTCGCTTGGGGTTTGTCTATCAGTTTTGTACATCGAGAGACTGAAATTCTTGCCCATTCTTTCTTGGGCAAACAGCTCCAGCTTAGTGAGGCTTGACGGAGATCGTTTGTGAACAGCAGTTTTTAGCTCTTTCCACAGATCTCAATTGGATTGAGGTCTGGACTTTGACTTGGCCATTCTAACACCTGGATACATTTATTTGTGAACAATTCCATTGTAGATTTTGGTTTATGTTTGGGATCATTGTCTTTTTGGAAGACAAATCTCTGTCCCAGTCTCAGGTCTTTTGCAGACTCCAACAGGTTTTCTTCAAGAATGGTCCTGTATTTGGCTCCATCCATCTTCCTATCAATTTTAACCATCTTCCCTGTCCCTGCTGAAGAAAAGCAGGTCTAAACCATGATGCTGCCACCACCATGTTTGACAGTGGGGATGGTGTGTTCAGGGTGATGAGCTGTGTTGCCTTTATGCCAAACATATCATTTGGCATTGTTGACAAAAAGTTTGATTTTTGCTTCATCTGACCAGAGCACCTTCTTCCACATGTTTGGTGTGTCTCCCAGGTCACTTGTTGCAAACTTTAAAGGGAACCTGTCACCTCAAATTGGCGGGATATTTAAATGGGTTTTTACCGGTCCTATGGGCAGCGTTTCAACTTCATTTCTCCACCCCATCCATCCCTGTGGTCCGCAATATGTTAGTGAATTAAAGTACATCTGGCGCGTGCACAATGCAATCTTCAGTTGCGCATGCGCAGTATGCTTTGCCCAACTGCGAGCAACACCAAAAAGCATTACTGCGCATGCACTCATGCACTGTGTCACGGAAGTATTTCGCTGTGTTGCGGGACTTAGTGCGTGGGTGCATGTGCAGTAATTCCATCAATTTTAACCATCTTCCCTGACCCTGCTGAAGAAAAGCAGGCCCAAACCATGATACTGCCACCACCATGTTTGACAGTGGGAATGGTGTGTTCAGGGTGATGAGCTGTGTTGCCTTTACGCCAAACATATCGTTTGGCATTGTTGCCAAAAAGTTCGATTTTGGTTTCATCTGACCAGACCACCTTCTTCCACATGTTTGGTGTGTCTCCCAGGTGGCTTGTTGCAAACTTCAAACAACACTTTTTATGGATATCTTTGAGAAATGGCTTTCTTCTTGCCACTCTTCCATAAAGGCCAGATTTGTGCAGTGTATGACTGATTGTTGTCCTATGGACAGACTGTCCCACCTCAGCTGTAGATCTTTGCAGTTCATCCAGAGTGATCATGGGCCTCTTGGCTGCATCTCTGATCAGTCTTCTCCTTGTTTGAGATGAAAGTTTAGAGGGACAGCCGAGTCTTGGTAGATTTGCAGTGGTATGATACTCCTTCCATTTCAATATGATCGTTTGCACAGTGCTCCTTGGGATGTTTAAAGTTTTGGAAATCATTTTGTATCCAAATCCAGCTTTAAACTTCTCCACAATAGTATCATGGACCAGTCTGTTGTGTTCCTTGGTCTTCATGATGCTCTCTTTGCTTCAAACAGAACCCTGAGACTATCACAGAGCAGATGCATTTATACGGAGACTTGATTACACACAGGTGGATTATAATTATCATCATTAGGCATTTAGGACAACACTGGATCATTCAGAGCTCCACAATGAACTTCTGGAGTGAGTTTGCTGCACTGAAAGTAAAGGGGCCGAATAACATTGCACGCCCCACTTTTCAGTTGTTGAACTTCCACAAAAATTTTAAATAACCAATAAATTTCGTTCAACTTCACAATTGTGTTCCACTTGTTGATTCTTCACCAAAAAATTGCATTTGGTATCTTTATGTTTGAAGCATGATATGTGGGAAAAGGTTGAAAAGTCCCAGGGGGCCGAATACTTTCGTAAGGCACTGTATATATTCTGGTCTGGAGGAGGAGTCAGTTAGTCTGTCAGAGACAGGGAGAGAGAACAGTCTGTCAGAGGGAGAGACAGAGAGAGGAGTCTGACAGAGCAGAGTGGAAGCAGACGGAGAGAGTCTGAGAGGAAAGCTATGGCCGTGCAGCCTTGTGAGGTGCTGCAGCTCCTGGAAGGAATGAGAACAGAGCTGTCTGTAGGAGACTGAGAGGGGAAGTGGAGCGCAGGAGAGTAAAAAGCTGGAGGAAAGCTGCAACTGAGCTTCCTCCATATTGAAGTGCAGAATTCCAGTAGCCAGAAGACAGAGGTTGTGGGGGTAACTTCATGCCCCATGGCAGAAACCGACGGACAGCTGGATTGCAAGTCACATGTCCACAATTAACACCCGAAGACACAGTAGCAGATAGAGCCCGGCATCATATGAGCGACCCTGTAAAAAGGCTCGAGTTACCTGTCATGTGGGTAGTGTCCTACCTAAAGGGAGACAGAGAGAATGTGAGGCATAAGGCAGCAAGGGACTACAACGCAGCACTAGAAGGAAGGCTTCTAACCCCACCTGGCTAGGGGGATTTCATATTCGCTTCCAAACCGGCTGGGCCATACCAGTACCTGTGATCCGGTACCCTGGACTGCGGCTGCCTGAACTCTACAGTAAAAAGGTAAAGAGACTGCAACCTTGTGTCCTCTGTTTATTTCTGGCACCTCACCATCTTTGCCAAATACACTGGGAGCACTGGGGACCCAGCTTCACCTGTGGGAAGCCATACCATCTTTGCTGCAGTGCCTTCACTCCCCAGAAGACCACAGTGTGATGTAAGGTGTACTATGACTATTTTGATGCACAAAAATCTAAAACTATGACTGCTACCACCCCACCTCTGTATAGCTAGAGACCCAGACAAAACAGATGAACTTGTGAACATTGTGGTTAGCCAAACCCAGTCTGGAGGGATACATGTATGACATTTTCTGCAACCTGACCTAAGCAAGTTACACTGAATCCTGTCCAGACAAGAGCACATGTAGTGACTAGTGTTGAGCATTCCGATACCGCAAGTATCGGGTATCGGCCGATACTTGCGGTATCGGAATTCCGATACTGAGATCCGATACTTTTGTGGTATCGGGAATCGGAATCGGAAGTTTCCAGTGTATGGTTCCCAGGGTCTGAAGGAGAGGAAACTCTCCTTCAGGCCCAGGGATCCATATTACTGTGTAAAATAAAGAATTAAAATAAAAAATATTGATATACTCACCTCTCCGGAGGCCCCTGGACATCACCGCTGGTGACCGGCAGCCTTCTTTGCTTAAAATGAGCGCGTTCAGCACCTTCCGTGATGTCACGGCTTCTGATTGGTCGCGTGCCGCCCATGTGACCGCCACGCGACCAATCACAAGCCGTGATGTAATTCTCAGGTCCTAAATTCCTAGAACATGGGCGGCACGCGACCAATCAGAAGCCGTGACGTCACGGAAGGTGCTGAACGCGCTCATTTTAAGCAAAGAAGGCTGCCGGTTACCAGCGGTGATGTCCAGGGGCCTCCGGAGAGGTGAGTATATCAATATTTTTTATTTTAATTCTTTATTTTACACAGTAATATGGATCCCAGGGCCTGAAGGAGAGTTTCCTCTCCTTCAGACCCTGGGAACCATCAGGATACCGTCCGATACTTGGTGTCCCATTGACTTGCATGGGTATCGGGTATCGGAATCGGCGAGATCCGATACTTTGCCGGTATCGGCCGATACTTTCCGATACCGATACTTTCAAGTATCGGACGGTATCGCTCAACACTAGTAGTGACCAAAGAAGTTGACAGTGAAGAATGTGACTTTCAGAGAGGAAGCTGACAGTAGCCCAGAAAGGGAAAAAGGTGTGGAGCATCATGTAACCACCAAACATCCCGACACCTCCACGACCAGATAACCATCCACATCAGGAGACCAAGGAGAGTGACTAGAGTAAAACAGACACAGGAGTATTATCCCTAAAAACCCTCTAAACATTTAGTTATGTTGAAACAATTGCCTGACCCCGAGAACCAACCTTTCCCATTATGCAGTCAAATAATGACAATACAACGGACATATAAGTGATCTTGGACAGACCTAGAGAGTTTGGTGACTGTGAAGCCAGTCAGACCAGTCTGTACTCCTGAGTGGCACGACACAGCAAAAAGAAGAGAGTATAGAGACATACTTTGGACGGATATAGCTGAATTGGGCAAAGAAAGGGTACAGTCACATGAACCCTCTTGATGTTAAAATACTGATAAATGCATTCATTGACAGTATGAAAAAAGACGTGATAGAGCCAGACATGATTACTAACTAAATCGTGTAACATGTGGAGGTAAAGGGACTGGTGACTGAAGCTCCTCTGACTAAACAACTTGCAAAGCTTATTGTTAGTGAAAATACTCCTATGAATTTGCTGTGTTGAGTGCTATCCAGGCCACCATACAATACACTCCTATTACAGTCACAAGTCCTCTCTCAGATAAGCACTTGCGTAAGTTTGCAGCAATGGTGTATATGACAAAAGCAGTGAAAATAGCACTTGATACCAGAATATCTGAGGACAGGGAAATGAGGCAGGTGCCAGACACCATTTGTGCTGAGGAAAAAACTAATGTGGGTCGGCTCCTCATCCTTCTGGTCATGATTATATTAAAAGAGGGAAGCACTCTTCCTTGTTTAAAAATGATACCCCTTAAGTCTAGCCAAATTAATTGCCCTGACCAAGGATGTAATAGTATATGTCAAGGCATGGGCTCTGGTACAAAAATCTTCCCCCTGTAACACCCCTTTACATCCCATTAAGAAGAAAATGACCCAAAGGTTTCCCTGACACTTACAGAATGGTTTATGATTTGAGAAGCTGCTAATGATGTTACAGATAGTTTTGAGCGAAACGGATCGGTCATTTTCATAAGTCGCCGACTTTTGGCAAAGTCGGGTTTCATGAAACCCAACCCGATCCCAGCGTGGGATCTGCCATGCGGTACACGATCTTCGCGCCAAAGTCGCGTTTCATGTGACGCTTAAAGCGCCATTTCTCAGCCAATGAAGGTGCACGCAGAGTGTGGTACAGCAGAGAACAGGGCCAGCTCCAGGTTTTAGAGGGCCCCGGGCGAAAGAGTCTCAGTGGGCTCCCCCCTTTAACACATACCACGATTCATGATGCACAGATACAGCAGAGAAATATAGGTATAGTACAATGCCAGATTTCACCTCTTACATAAGTGATAGCTATTGTAAATTCCTCAATACCATACAGCAGAGGGGCTTTATATATGTCAACCCCTTATATGCCAATTATGCAAGAGCGATGCGTGAGCCTTGCATTGCATCACCCGAAACGTCCATATTTCTATGCAGCTGCACACTCCTGTACAAAGAAGGGGGCTGTGCAGGGTGAAGGCTCTCACAAGAGGAACTCCGATTCCGACCTAATATATAGTAATGATTAGGGTTGAGCGAAATGGGTCGGTCATTTTCATAAGTCGCCGACTTTTGGCAAAGTCGGGTTTCATGAAACCCGACCCGATGTCCTCATATGACCTGGAGCGTGGGAAAAAGTTCCCAGGCTGCAGTTCATGAGGACATCCACCAGGGGGCGCATCACTGCGACTGAAGGTAACTATAGGTCATTGACCTACATTTCCTTCATTCGCCGGGGCTTACTGGCACGAGCACAGCTGCATTAGCAGGGCTCCTGCCTGTAAAATATTTTAACCCCTTCAGATGGATTACCTCGTGGGACCTGACAGTTCTTCAGAGGGTATGTATATTGTGGGTTTATTATTTTGCCAAGTGAGGGGCTTCAAATGGATTGAGAGAGCAATAAAAATATTAAAACAACCGGTGTGTTTATTTCATTAAAATACTTTTTAATCATGTGTGTGTGTTTTATAACCCTTTCAAACAATTGGATTAATAATGGATAGGTGTCATAATTGACGCCTCTCCAATATTAATCTGGCTTAATGTCACCTTACAATAGCAAGGTGGCATTAACCCTTCATTACCCCATATCCCACCGCTACACAGGAGTGGGAAGAGAGTGGCCAAGTGCCAGAATAGGCGCATCTTCCAGATGTGCCTTTTCTGGGGTGGCTGGGGGCAGATGTTTGTAGCCAGGGGGGCCAATAACCATGGACCCTCTCCTGGCTATTAATATCTGCCCTCAGTCACTGGCTTTACCACTCTGGCGGAGAAAATTGCGCGGGAGCCCACGCCAATTTTTGCCGCCATTTAACCCTTTATTTTAGCAGCTACAGCGCCCAAATTTTGCACATACACACTACTAACACACTACTACACTACTAACATTAGTAGTGTAGAATATGCAAAAAAAAGGGGGATATGACATGGTTTACTGTATGTAAACCATGTCTCATATCCTGTCAGGAAGGAGAAATGAAAAGCCGGCAATTGAATTACCGGCTTTTCACAGATATCGCGCTGAATTAAATATAAATACAGAATATATATATAGGTGTCTCAATGACATATATATATATACTGTATATATGTTTTACCAAACATTTGAGCACATAAATCCATTAGATGTCGGTTTTGCAAGCCTGCGAGAAAATATCGCAGTACGGATGCCATATGGATTACATACGTAAAAAACGGACCGTATTGTCTTACGCTGAGTGTGACTCCAGCCTAAAACAGTGGGCCTGTATTTTTCTGCACTGTCCCACACCTAAGAAGGGAGATTTATATTGCCAATCAGTGCATCTGTGCCAGTGCTGTCTGTGGTATCTGTCATTCATTTTGTGCCACAGAAACCATACTGTGATATAGTGGGCCTGATTAAATCACTTGTCTCCCATAAAAATAAATAAAGGGAGAATATTTCCAAATCTGTGCATCTGTGCCAGTGCTGTCTGTGGTATCTGTCATTCATTTTGTGCCACAGAAAATATACTGTGATATAGTGGGCCTGATTAAATCACTTGTCTCCCATATAAATAAAAAAAATTGAAATAAAGGGAGAATAATATTTCCAAATCTGTGCATCTGTGCCAGTGCTGTCTGTGGTATCTGTCATTCATTTTGTGCCACAGAAACTATACTGTGATATAGTGGGCCTGATTAAATCACTTGTCTCCCATATCACAAAAAAGAAAAATTAAAATAAAGGGAGAATAATATTTCCAAATCTGTGCATCTGTGCCAGTGCTGTCTGTGGTATCTGGCAGTCATTTTGTGCCACAGAAACTATACTGTGATATAGTGGGCCTGATTTTTCCCTGCATTCTCCCACACATAAAGAGGGAGATTTATATTGCCAGTGTGTGCATCTGCATGCGTCAGTCCTGTTCGTGGCATATCTGTCAGCCTCTTTCTGCCAATCAAACTGTGTAGTGTAATACAGTGGGCCTGATTTTTCCCTGCATTCTCCCACACATAAAGAGGGAGATTTCTATTGCCAGTGTATGCATCTGCGTGCGTCAGTCCTGTTCGTGGCATATCTGCCAGCCTCTTTCTGCCAATCAAACTGTGTAGTGTAATCCAGGGGGCCTGATTTTTCCCTGCATTCTCCCACACATAAAGAGGGAGATTTCTATTGCCAGTGTGTGCATCTGCGTCACTCCTGTTAGTGGCATATCTGCCAGCCTCTTTCTGCCAATCAAACTGTGTGTGAAATACAGTGTGCCTGATTTTTCCCTGCATTCTCCCACACATAAAGAGGGAGATTTCTACTGCCAGTGTGTACATCTGCGTCAGTCCTGTTAGTGGCATATCTGCCAGGCTCTTTCTGCCAATCAAACTGTGTAGTGTAATACAGTGGGCCTGATTTTTCCCTGCATTCTCCCACACATAAAGAGGGAGATTTCTATTGCCAGTGTGTGCATCTGCATGTGTCACTCCTGTTAGTGGCATATCTGCCAGCCTCTTTCTGCCAATCAAACTGTGTAGTGCAATCCAGTGTGCCTGATTTTTCCCTGCATTCTCCCACACATAAAGAGGGAGATTTCTATTGCCAGTGTGTGCATCTGTGTCAGTCCTGTTAGTGGCATATCTGCCAGCATCTTTCTGCCAATCAAACTTTGTAGTGTAATCCAGTGGGCCTGATTTTTCCCTGCATTCTCCCACACATAAAGAGGGAGATTTCTATTGCCAGTGTGTGCATCTGCGTCAGTCCTGTTAGTGGCATATCTGCCAGCCTCTTTCTGCCAATCAAACTGTGTAGTGTAATCCAGTGGGCCTGATTTTTCCCTGCATTCTCCCACACATAAAGAGGGAGATTTCTATTGCCAGTATGTGCATCTGCGTCAGTCCTGTTAGTGGCATATCTGCCAGCCTCTTTCTGCCAATCAATCTGTGTAGTGTAATCCAGTGGGCCTGATTTTTCCCTGCATTCTCCCACACATAAAGAGGGAGATTTCTATTGCCAGTGTGTGCATCTGCGTCACTCCTGTTAGTGGCATATCTGCCAGCCTCTTTCTGCCAATCAAACTGTGTAGTGTAATACAGTGGGCCTGATTTTTCCTGCATTCTCCCACACATAAAAAAGGGAGATTTAAATTCACAACAAGTTTACGTACAACTTCTACCTGGTTGTACAGGACCAAATAACTATTGTTAGTTTGGTTTCATTTTTCCAAGAATGAGGAAGTCTGGTGGAAGAGGTCGTGGCCGTGGGTGGTCATTGCCAGCTGGTAATGATGGTAGTGGTGGTGGTCGTGGAGCATCAGGTGGTCATGGGAAAAGCAATATAGACCCTAAGTCTCGAGTTGTTGAGCCCGCGTCATCGTCTGGCTACACAAGGCCTCGAAGGCTCCCTTTTCTGGGAGTAGGAAAACCGCTTTTAAAGAAGGAGCAGCAGGAACAAGTTTTGTCTTTCCTTGCTGACTCTGCCTCTAGCTCTTTCGCCTCCTCCTCGGAAAGTGCCAAATGTCAGAGCAGTGCGTCGTCAGTGGATGCTCCCAGTCAGGAACAAGTCACTTCCTTGTGTCCTTCAACCAGAACAACAGTGAAGGATGCGTCAGGTGACACAACAGGTTACTCCATGGAGCTCTTTACACATACTGTGCCTGGGTTAGAAAGGGAAATTGTTAACAGGCCATGCCCATTACAAGATGAATCGGACATGGAGTGCACAGATGCACAGCCACAGCCAGATTATTATGCTGTTCCTTTGACTCAGATCAGAACATTGCCCTCGCAGTGTACTGATCCAGAATCTGACCCTGATGAGACTATTAAGCCCCATCACGAATGATATAGCACCGGCTTACACGGTGACCCAGAGGAAGGTGCCCAGGACATAGAAGAGGAGGTCATAGATGACACAGTTGTTGACCCCGATTGGCAGCCATTGGGAGAACAGGGTGCAGGCAGCAGTAGCTCTGAAGCGGAGGAGGAGGAGCCGCAGCAGGCATCAACATCGCAACAGGTTCCCTCTGGCAGGCCCGTATCTGGTCAAAAACGTGTGGCAAAAACAAAACCAGTTGTAGGACAGCGTGGCAATCCGGTTAAAGTAGCTCAGTGTGCAATGCCTGAAAAGGTATCCGATAGTAGGAAGAGTGCAGTCTGGCATTTTTTTAACCAAGATCCAAATGATCAGTGCAAAGTCATCTGTAAGAAATGCTCAAGGACCTTCAGCAGAGGTCAGAATGTTAAAAATCTAAATACAAGTTGCATGCGTAGACATTTAACCACCATGCACTTGCAAGCCTGGACTAACTACCAATCATCCTTTAACGTTGTAGCACCCTCTCACAATGAAGCTAGTCAGCAACGCTACATCCCTTCCCTCACTATAAGCCCACCATTTACCACTCCACCTGTAGTAAATGTGGCGGTTTCGTCGCAAGGCCAAAACAGTCAGGGAATCACCAGGTTCATGGTAGGAAACACTGTATGTAGGGCAACAGCAAGAATACCATCACCAACCCTCTCTCAGTCTGCCATGTCCACCGGCACCCCTACTAGTTCCACCCTATGCAGCTCTCCAGTCCAGCTCACCCTACATGAGTCTCTTGTTAGGAAAAGGAAGTACTCATCCTCGCATCCACGTACACAGGGTTTGAACGCCCACATTGCTAGACTAATCTCATTAGAGATGATGCCCTACCAGTTAGTTGAAACCGAAGCTTTCAAAGCCCTGATGGACTACGCTGTACCATGCTATGAGCTACCCAGTCGACACTTCTTTTCGAGAAAAGCCATCCCAGCCTTCCACCAGCATGTAAAAGACTGCATTGTCCATGCACTCAGGCAATCTGTGAGTAGAAAGGTGCACCTGACAACAGATGCATGGACCAGGAGGCATGGCCAGGGGCGTTACGTCTCCATCACGGCACACTGGGTTAATGTGGTGGATGCAGGGTCCACAGGGGACAGCAATATTGGGACAGTTCTTCCTTGCCCACGGTCTAGGAAACAGTTGGCTGTAGGCGTTTGTCCCCCCTCCTCCTCCTCATCCTCCAGCAGAAGCGAGAGCTCGTCCACAGACCGCAGTCGCACGACCACTCCATCCGCAGCTGGCACTGTTGCACACGAGGTTTCCCATTATGGAACAGCTAGTGGCAAGCGTCAGCAGGCTGTATTGGCAATGAAGTGTTTGGGCGACAACAGACACACCGCGGAAGTTCTGTCCAAGTTCTTGCAGCAAGAAACTCAGTCATGGCTGGGCACTGTACATCTTGAGGCAGGCAAGGTAGTGAGTGATAACGGAAGGAATTTTATGGCTGCCATAGCCCTTTCACAACTGAAACACATTCCTTGCCTGGCTCACACCTTAAACCTGGTGGTGCAGTGCTTTCTGAAAAGTTATCCGGGGTTACACAACCTGCTCCTGAAAGTGCGCAGACTTTGCTCGCACATCCGCCGTTCGCCCGTACACTTTAGCCGTATGCAGAACCATCAGCGGTCTTTGAAACTTCCCCAGCATCGCCTAATCATTGACGTTGCAACAAGGTGGAACTCCACACTGCACATGCTTCAGAGACTGTGTGAACAGAGGCGTGCTGTTATGTATTTGTGGGAGGATACACATACACGGGTAGGCAGTTGGATGGCAGACATGGAGTTGTCAGGTGTGCAGTGGTCGAAGCTACAAGACCTGTGTTAAGTCCTTGAGTGTTTTGAGGAATGCACACAGCTGGTTAGTGCATACAATGCCATAATAAGCATGAGCATCCCCCTAATGCGCCTGCTGATGCAAAGTTTGATGCACATAAAGGAGCAGGCGTCTGCAGCCGAGGACGAGAGAAGCCTAGATGACAGTCAGCCATTGTCAGCTCAGGGAAGTCTACAGGACGAGGTGGGGGGCGAAGAGGAGGAGGACGAGAAGGATGATGGGTATTAGTATTTTTTGGATGAGGAAGCTTCTCAGGGGGCAATAGAAACTGCTGTCATTGCAAGGCCGGGTTCAGGTTTTTTGAGGGAGACAAGTGACGTTGATTTGCCCGAAAGTGCTCCTCAACCCAGCACATGCACTGATTTGACAACTGGAACATTGGCCCACATGGCGGATTATGCCTTGAGTATTCTCAAAAGGGACCCACGCATTACAAAAATGATGACCGATGACGATTACTGGTTGGCCTGCCTCCTTGATCCTCGCTATAAAGGCAAATTGCAAAATATCATGCCACATGAGAACGTCGAACAAATATTGGCAACCAAACAAGCTACTCTTGTAGACCGTTTGATTCAGGCATTCCCAGCACACAGCGCCGGTGATGGTTCTCACATGAGCTGCAGGGGGCAACAGGGCAGAGGTCTTAGAGGTGCACAAATCAGAAGTGGCGACAGAGGGGTTTTCTGACCAGGTTGTGGAGTGATTTTGCAATGACCGCAGACACGACAGGTACTGCAGCATCAACTCAAAGTGACAGGAGACAACATTTGTCCAGTATGGTTACTAACTATTTTTCCTCCATTATCGATGTTCTCCCTCAACCGTCATTCCCCTTTGATTACTGGGCAGCCAAAATAGACACCAGGCCTGAATTGGCCAAATATGCATTGCAGGAGCTTGCTTGCCCAGCAGCTAGTGTGCTAAGAAAAGAGTATTCAGTGCTGCTGGTTCAATACTGACCGAAAAAAGGACTCGTCTGGCGACCCAAAATGTTGATGATCTAACCTTCATTAAAATGAACCACTCATGGATTTCTAATTATTTTGCCCCACCTTTCCCGGCTGACACCTAGCTTTCCTGAAAAAAGGTCTTGCTTTGGGACTGGTGTTACTGACTGTTCCAATCTCTTAATTTGCAGCTGCTGTTTGTACAGCATACGACATGTTTACACCTCCCTAAATGGCCTAACTCCCCCATGGGGCCGTGGTCTCACCACTTGGAGCAAGCACCCGTCAGAGTGCCGTTTGTCTGAAGAGGTGGGTGTGCCCACTTTTGGTCGACGGCACTGCCTTTGGGTCCCTCATAGTACAATGAAGTGTCTCTGGCGGTGGTGGCGCGCACCCAACGTCAGACACACCGTTGTAACATGAGGGGCCCTGGGCCTGTACCGCCAGCCAGAAGAGAGTGCCCCCCCCCAGGTCAAACAGTGCTCTACCACTTGCAAAATTATCTCTCGCTGCTCCACCACTGTTTAGTCTATGCGCTGAAATCCTTCAATGTCTGGCACTGACAATAACCATTTTTTTGACATGTATGATGCTATTTAAAATAGGCAGGGGCCCTGCCCTACATTTACACCAGTAAATACTTTGTGCCAAATTACAATGTCTGAAAGTCAGCATAGGAGCCCACCCCTGTACCTAAGTATGGCACCTTTTTTTTTTTTGCGAGACATTAACATCTATTTAGTTTTTTGGAGTACTTACTGTCTGAGGTCCCTCCTTCCAATTGTCCTCCGCCGAGCACACCAATGCTGCCTGTGTACCCCTGCCACATAATGGAAGCTGCATAGAGCATATTTTCTTATTTTAGGCCTACTAAGTCTGTCTGTGGTCCCTCTTTCCAATTGTCCTCCACTGAGCACACCAATGCTGCCTGTGTACCCCTGCCACATAATGGAAGCTGCATAGAGCCTATTTTCTTATTTTAGGCCTACTAAGTCTGTCTGCGGTCCCACCTTCCAATTGTCCTCCACTCAGCACACCAATGCTGCCTGTGTTTTCCTGCCACATAATGGAAGCTGCATAGAGCCTATTTTGTTTTTTTAGGCCTACTAAGTAGGGTTGAGCGAAACGGGTCGGCCATTTTCAGAAGTCGCCGACTTTTGGCAAAGTCGGGTTTCATGAAACCCGATTTGACCCCTGTGTGGGGTCGGCCATGAGGTCGGCGATCTTCTGAATCTGGTATCGGAATTCCGATACCGAGTTCCGATATGTTTGCGAAGCAGGGCGCGTCCGAGGGTGAGTATATACCTAATAGGAATATACTCACCCTCGGCTTCTTTCCGGCAGCCTTCCTTCTTAAGAATGAGCGCGTGAAGGACCTTTCAATGACGTCACGGCTTGTGATTGGTCGCGGCGGCCCACGTGACTGCTCAGCGACCAATCAAAAGCCGTGACGTAATTCTCATGTCCTAAATTCCTAGAATGAGGAATTTAGGACCTGAAAATTACGTCATGGCTTTGTGATTGGTCGCTGAGCGGTCACGTGGGCGGCCGCGACCAATCACAAGCCGTGACATCATCGAAAGGTCTTTCAAGCGCCATTCTTAGGAACGGAAGATGCCGGTTACCAGCGGCGATGTCGAGGCTGCGTCGGAGAGGTGAGTATATCAATATTTTTTATTTTAATTCTTTATTTTACACTTAAATATGGATCCCAGGGCCTGAAGGAGAGTTTCCTCTCCTTCAGACCCTGGGAACCATAGTATCCCATTGCACTGCATTGGGTTTCGTGTTTCGGCCGACCCCGACCCCGACTTTTTTATAGGATCGGCCGATTTCACTCGACCCGACTTTTGAGAAAGTCGGGTTTCGTGAAACCCGACCCGATCCTATAAAAATAAAAGTCGCTCAACCCTACTACTAAGTCTGTCTGCGGTCCCTCCTTCCAATTGTCCTCCGCTGAGCACACCAATGCTGCCTGTGTACCCCTGTAGCCTAATTTAAACTGCATCGAGCCTGCTTTATTATTTTATGCCTAGGAAGTCTGTCTGCGGTCCCTCCTTGAAATCGTCCTCCGCTGACCTCAACAATGCTGCCTTTGTACCCCTGTAGCCTACTTTAAACTGCATAGAACCTACTTTCTATTGTAGGCCTACTACCTGTCCACTCCCTGCAGTTGTCCTCCACTGAACAAAGCTATGCCGCCTGTGTACTCCTGTGACCAATTGTGAACTGCATGTATCCTACTTATTTTTTTGTGCCTAGTAACTGTGTAAGCCTGTCATAACAGTTGTCCTCCACCACAGAACCCAGCTATGCCACTTGTGTACTCCTTTTACCAATTTTGAACTTAATATGGCCTTCATTTTTATTTTAGGCCTACTTCCTGTGTCAGAGCCACTAATTACACATGCCCTCCTCCGCTGAACCACGTTATGCTGCAAGTGTACTCCACTTACCAATTTTGAACTGCATTTTGCCTAATTACTTATTTAGGACTACTTATTGTGTCTGTCTCCCATTACAGTTGCCCTCCACTGTACAAAGCTGAGCTTCAATCTTCAGGCTCTCATTAAGTAGTTGTTGTTAAGATAACAGTGCAGTTGGCCTACTATTTCGGTTGGGGCCTACTAACGGTGTCTGCCGCTCCCTTGTGTTGTCCTTCACTGTACAAAGCTGAGCTTCAATCTTCAGGCTCTCATTAAGTAGTTGTTGTTAATATGTGTGGTTGGGGCCTACTAACGTTGTCTGCTGCTCCCTGGTGTTGTCCTCCATTGTACAAAGCTGAGCTTCAATCTTCAGGCTCTCATTAAGTAGTTGTTGTTAATGTGTGTGATTGGGGCCTACTAACGGTGTCTGCCGCTCCCTTGTGTTGTCCTCCACTGTACAAAGCTGAGCTTCAATCTTCAGGCTCTCATTAAGTAGTTGTTGTTAATATGTGTGGTTGGGGCCTACTAATGGTGTCTGCCGCTCCCTGGTGTTGTTCTCCACTGTACAAAGCTGAGCTTCAATCTTCAGGCTCTCATCAAGTAGTTGTTGTTAATATGTGTGGTTGGGGCCTACTAACGGTGTCTGCCGCTCCCTTGTGTTGTCCTTCACTGTACAAAGCTGAGCTTCAATCTTCAGTCTCTCATTAAGTAGTTGTTGTTAATATGTGTGGTTGGGGCCTACTAACGGTGTCTGCCGCTCCCTGGTGTTGTTCTCCACTGTACAAAGCTGAGCTTCAATCTTCAGGCTCTCATTAAGTAGTTGTTGCTAAGATAACAGTGCAGTTGGCCTACTATTTTGTTTGGGGCCTACTAACGGTGTCTGTCGCTCCAAGGTGTTCTCCAGGTTTACTTGCCTGAGCTTCAATCTTCAGGCTCTCATTAAGTAG
Source organism: Ranitomeya variabilis (assembly GCF_051348905.1). Classification (NCBI taxonomy): domain Eukaryota; kingdom Metazoa; phylum Chordata; class Amphibia; order Anura; family Dendrobatidae; genus Ranitomeya; species Ranitomeya variabilis. The sequence goes on from NC_135234.1 coordinate 437,423,035, forward strand.
TTGTTGTTAATATAACACTGTAGTTGGCCTACTACGGTGGTTGGGGCCTGCTAACGGTGTCTGCCGCTGCTTTCTGTTCTCCACTGAACAGAGCTGAGCTTCAATCTTCAGGCTCTCATTAAGTTGTTGTTTATATAACACTGCAGTTGGCCTACTATTTTGGTTGGGGCCAGTAACGGTGTCTGCCACACCTTGGTGTTGTCCTGTGTTATTTTCCAGAGCTTCAATCTTCAGGCTTTCAGGCTAGATTTGTAATATTAAACTGCATTGGGCCTACTAGTGTGGTTGGGCACTTAAAACGGTGTCTGCCACTCCTGGGTTTTCTCCTGTTTTGTTTTCCCGAGCTTCAATCTTCAGGCTTTCGGCCTTTATTTGTAATATTAAACTGCATTGGGCCTACTACTGTGGTTGGGCCCTTAAAATGGTTTCTGCCGCTCCTGGGTTTTCTACTCCACTGAACAAACCAATGCCACCTGGTTAGTCCTGTTACCAATTTTGAACTGCATTCAGCCCACTTTATTATTTGGGCCTATATCTGTGTTTCCTCTTCATCCTGCCCATTGCCCAGCCAGTGCTAGATGAGTCTTGTGGTACATTGACCCAGACAACTACATTCCCCTTGCACGCTACACAGCCACAATCTGACCCTGCTGAAAGTCAGGTTCCCCTTCCCGCATACTATACCACCTTACACAGGGACAAAGAGGAAGGTGCAGATGAAAGTGCAGGTTCCTTAATCAGGTGGGGGGCATACTCGTTGGCGACGTCACAGGCACAGGGCCCCTCAGAGTACGCAGAAGTGTCGCTGCCAGTGGGAGGCGCCCCCGCCGTGCAAACACACCGCTGTACTTTGAGGGGCCCTGTGCCAGTGCCATTGCGAATGAGTGGGCCCCCCCTGCTTGCTCAGGATCACAGCACTTGCAAAGTGGAAATACTTACCTATCACTGCTCCACCGCCGTGACGTAGTCCACGTTTCCTGGGCCCACTAAAAACTTGAACCAGCCCTACCCGCCACAATTTTAGCCAAATGACCCCCAATTTCCAATGCCCAACTATTATTATAAAGTTAATTAAGATTGACAAGCTTCAGAAACAAGAATGGATGTTTTTGCCATTAAAATGGGCACTGTAGGTGTTTTCCTGGCCCCCACTCACTGACGACTATGCTTCCCCATTGACTTGCATTGGGTTTCGTGTTTCGGTCGATCCCCGACTTTTCGCGATAATCGGCCGATTGCACTCAACTCGACTTTTGAGGTAGTCGGGTTTTGCAAAACCCGACTCGACCCCAAAAAAGTAAAAGTTGTTCAACCCTAGTTACAGAGAGTACGACCTCAATTGTTCCTATCCCTCACACCTTGATGTCACAGATCCCAGCGACCTCCAAGTGTTCCATAGTAATTGATTTGGCAAATGCATTTTTCTCTGTGCCCCTACACCCTGATTGCCAGTATCTTTTTGCCTTCACTCATGAATGAACACCCCTACCATTTATTCAACAGCAATGGCAAGGATCCTGGAGCAGTGGCAACCGCCTCGTCCACCGATTGTACTATTGAATTGGATGCTCTCGCTCTGCTGCCCGAACCAGATGTCCTGCAGGGAAGCCACAGTTTCCTAGCTATGTTTCTTAGCAAAAAAGGATTTCAAAGTCTCACGTGACAAATTACATTATTGTAAACAAAAGGTGAGATTTTTAGTCTGAATGTACAAGACACCTGACTGAAGAGAGAAAACAAGCAATTAAAAATCTCTCTTTACCCAGGTCACACTGACATCTACGCACTTTGCTAGGCTGGTGTCCTATTGTAGACTTTGGATAAGGTCTGCTTCGCAAATGATGCAATCACTCTATGACTGTTTGTCATCAGACCTCTTTGGTCTCACTCAAGAAGCATTGATTCCTTCCATTCACTCAAACTGCTCATTGTGTCAGCCCCGACCCTAGGCATTCCAAACTATGATCAGCCATATTTCTTGTTCTGCACTGAACAAGGAGGTCATGCTACAGTAGTGATGACACAGCAACATGGTAACAAACAAAGACCAATAGCTTACTACTCAGCACAATTAGACCCAGTGATCACAGGGTCTTCTGTGTGTGTATGTGCTGTAGGGGCTGCTGCATGTGAGATCATGCTGACTTTTTCTTTGACAATTTACTCCACACATGACATCCATGCCATACCCGTACAAGTTCAACCAAAACATCAGTCTATGACCAGACAGCTCAGACTGGAATGTACTAATACCTGAGTATGTCACCCTCAAAGATGTAATGTTCTGAATCCAGCCACCCTTGTGCCTGTGGATTTAGAAAAAGGGAACTTGGTGGCAGTATCAGCAAGTGTGGAAGAGTACTTTGACATGACGCACGAACATGACTGCATAGAACTGATTAGTCAGGAGACAGTGGGTTTTGCACATGTTCATGATAAACCTGTTCCCAATGCAGATTTTGAGCTATTATAGATGGCTCCAGATAGCACCAGGATGAGCGATTCTACACTGGATGTGCAGTAGTATCCTCTCATGACGTAATCCAAGCTGAACCACTCCCTCCTCACATGTTAGCGCAGGAGGCAGAGTTGAAGGCACTTACTGAGGCATGTAAAGCTGCTGCAGGTAAAGTCTCTAACAATTACACAGATTCCAATTATGGATGGGGAATATCCCATGACTATGGCCCTATCTAGAGAAGTACAGCTTTTCTTACATCAGCTGGTCAGCCCATTAAAAATGCAGAGCTGTCAAAACAATTAATAGCATTGATGTTACCAGTCTAGGTTGGCACTCTCAAAAGGTGGTGCCCTGAAGGTAGAAGGCTACAGCAGGGTGGGTGAGGTTGCTAAACTAGGCAGCAAGGCAGGCTAGGGAACAGAGGATGGTGGCAGGGAGTCAGGAAATTCCAGCCACGATGAGCCTAGATGTACTAAAATCCCTCCAGCAACAGGCTGCCCAAACAGAGAAGAAACACTGGGGTAGAATGGGAGCTGAGCTCATCTCAAATGGTGTATGGGAGAATAGGAATAATTTGTGTTTACCGAGGTCCCTGTTCCAAGTAATGACACAAGCAACACATGGCCCCACTCACACCTCAAAAAGTCACATGTGTACCATGGTAATTGCCTTCTGGATAGCTCCTGGTTTCAGTTACTCAGCCGCGAAACACGGGCAGTCCTGTCTCATCTGTGCACAACACAACCCAGGTAAAACAGTAAAAATCACTAAGAAAGCGACACTCAGGCCTCTCTACCCGTTTCAGAGACTGCAGATTGACTACATACAGCTACCCAAGGTAGGAGTTTATGAATATGTCCCAGTATTTGGAGATCTTTTCTCTGGTTAGCCGCAATCATATCTGGTAAAATGTGCTAATGCTGAAAAGACTGCAGACAATCTGATGAAAGAACTGATCTGCAGATACGGTGTCCCAGAAACCATAGAAAGTGACAGGGGTACCCACTTCACTGGAAGCATAATGAAGGAAATTATGCAGGCCCTGGGAATACAGCAAACATTTCATACACAATATCGTCCACAAAGTAGTGGAAAAGTGGAAAGGTTAAAGGGAACCTGTCACCCCCAAAATCGATGGTGAGGTAAGCTCACCGTCATCAGGGGCTTATCTACAGTACAGCATTCTGTAATGCTGTAGATAAGCCCCCGATGTTACCTGAAAGAGGAGAAAAAGAGGTTATATTATACTCACCCAGGGGCAGTCCCGCTGTGGTCCGGTCCGATGGGTGTCTCAGGTCCGCTCTGGCACCTCCTATCTTCATTCCATGACGTCCTCTTCTGGTCTTCACGCCGCAGCTCCGGTGCAGGGGTACTTTGTCTGCCCTGTTGAGGGCAGAGCAAAGTACTGCAGTGCGCAGGTGCCGGGCCTCTCTGACCTTTCCGGCACCTGCGCACTACAGTACTTTGCTCAGCCCTCAACAGGGCAGACAAAGTACTCCTGCACTGGAGCCGCAGCGTGAAGACCAGAAGAGGACGTCATGGAATGAAGATAGGAGGCGCCAGAGCGGACCTGAGACACCTATCGGAGCGGGACCGCCCCTGGGTGAGTATAATCTAATGTCTTTTTCTCCTCTTTCAGGTAACATCGGCGGCATATCTACAGCATTACAGAATGCTGTAGTTATCTACTGATGACGGTGAGCTTACCTCACCATCGATTTTGGGGGTGACAGGTTCCCTTTAAATGGGACTTAAAAATTCAAAAGACCATGGCAGAGACAGAAAATAACTGAGTAGAGTGCTTGTCCCTTGCACTCTTTTCAGTCAGACATACTCCAAATATAAAGACAGGCTTGTCTCCTTTTCAAGTCCTTTTTGGTAGTGCCCCTACTTCCCACAGGTACTACAAATGCAACACGGTTCTATGGCAGTAACTACAGAATCATATCCATAAATCAAAGTGAAGTGGCAAATAAACTGAAATAATCGTATATACAACAGAGAACGACAGTTTGAATTGCCAATAAAAAAACAGATTTTTTCAACAACATTAAAAGCTATGTAAACAACTAGTATAGTCGAGGTGACTGCTAACCAAGCAGGGATAGCAAACACAAATGTGGAGTACAGAGTAGTAAACGTGCATATAAAGTCTAGTACAAGTAAGACCAGTAGTATATAGTTAAGTGGGATATACTGCTCCCAATAGAGTTGTATGTCTGGCAGTAAATAAATAAGAAGACGGCACTTACATGGATATGACACTGGTTTGTGTGGTGTCCACACAGCCCCAATGCACGTTTCACTTCTTCATCTGGAAACGCCTTAAATTGGCAATTTATACTGCTGTTCTCTGTTGTTTATATGGTTCTATGACAGCCTATGTCCTGGCCTTGCAGAAAAGAATTAATGTGGTGCATAAACATGTGTTATCATATCTTCCAGATCCTTATGCCAGTGCAAATGTGCATTAGCTGAATCCAGTTGATTGAGTGATCATACGCAGACACTTGAGAAGGAGCCCAGATCCATGGTTTGATGGCCCATTCTAAGTCCAGTAGACCAAATCCACCTCAGTCAAACTTGAAGTAAAGCCCATCTGCATCCACACCAGTCACTGCAAAAATGTCACTTCACCAACAGAATGACTATTCTACTCAATCATCTTGCTGGGAGTAGCAAGATTATTGCACCCTACAGAGGTCCTGGATAAACTTTTAAAAATGGACTGGGACAACAAACTTATTTGACATGCTTTTTTATGAGGGCATGGAAGGAGAAAAGCCAAATGATTGTTGGAGCACTACACACAACCCAGTATCTGCAAGGACTTAATTGTACTTAGCCTTACCTCTGGAGCCACAGAAGGTATTAACACCACACTGCATACAAAATGAAACCTTGGTTCAATCTAAGTTTTGGGAAAAAGATGTGCCCTGTGACATATCTGCCTCACTGACTATAGTTGGATGGGTTACTAATCCCTGGTTTTAGTTAAATATAATATGAAGTAAGAGACTCCTGGTAGGTGGCATAGCACAGTCTTGTATGTAGATGTTATTGTTTTGCTTATTGATCTATGTAGAACAAAAAGCAATGATGTATGTATTATCTGAGCTTTTGAGTAATGTATGTGTAAAAAAAAAAATCTAATGCTGAATCTTCCGTAGTGTATCATAGACCCTAGATAACCACTGCTGATGGGGAAGTGGGTGCCCACACTGAGGGTGGATGGGGCGAAGCAGGTAGGAAGCCCGCTTATGGGTATGAAACCCATGAGACAGTAGCTCCTTTGTGAACACAAACTGACCTTGTGGCAAGGTTATACTGGAGCGCCCCCAGACGCAGGGCCGCGGGGTACTCGGTACCGGGTCTCTCTTCTCGGTTCTGGGGATGTCACGGTGGCTAGACCCGGTCCGTGACCCTGCTAGGGGGCGTCGAATTAAAGGGTGATGATGGTGGGTGGTGCAAGGCACGATGAATAATGAGGACACAGGGTTGCAGTCTCTTTACCTCTTTACTGAAGGCTTCAGGATCCGCAATCCAGAGCACTGCTAACAGGGCTGGCTGAGACCGGCCGGTCCGAAGGCACATCCAGAGTTCCCTTTGCAGGTGGAAATCAGTGCCTACCTACTAGCGCCTGGGTGTTGTAGTACTTCCCTGTTGACCATCATAGGATAGTCCTCACAACTGTTGTGTGTTTCTGTTCTTTCTCTCCGTCCCCCAGATAATATGGATAGGACGCACCCTTATGACGGGGTAGGCCTGGAGTTATTCTGGGACCCTAGAGATGCCCCTCTCCCACAATTGCCTCTGTTGTCTTCATTAGGTGATTTAGGTGAGACAGCCAACCTATAATTAACTGTCCTGCCGCTGTTTGAAGTAATGCTTAGAGCCCAATACTTCCTCGGCGTTCCAGCCACCGGCTACGCGCCTCAGTAGGATGTTGCCACGATCTTAGGGGCACGACTCCTACTGGTTCTATTGCCTTTGTGCTGTGATCTCGTTTCTCACTTCTCCACAATAAACCTCGCTTCTTGTCCTTTCTTAAGATACCGCCGCAATGAAGTGCAGGCGCGGCTCCGTAACGATCTGTCCTTTTCACTAGGCCACTGTCAGGATCCTACCCCTGACAGGGACCCCCCTGAATCTTCCCAAGCAACCTCTTCTCTCACTAGGTGTTGCCTTGGCAAAACCCAGTCAGCTTCTCTCTAACTTCCTATCCAGCCCCCAGTTTTACCCAAGTGTGAGGAGTGGCCTAATACATAGAACCCTTTGCTCCCCCTGGTGGCCAGAGTGTGAAGTGTAATGTGTGACTGTGATACCTGGTCAGGTGAACTCCTTAAGTGCCATCAGACGTACCATCACTCCCCTTAGTGGCGGAGCGACAGTACTGCAACGACCAGAACTCTGGGGCGCTGCACTACCATTTACAAAAGGGGGAAATTGATATAGAAGGGCTAATGTTTTTCCTCTCTGTTCTAGATTTTGTTTTATATTACCATCCTTGCAGTCTCATAGTCAAATATTTTATGCTTATCATATGTAATGTTTTTAAGATTCTGGAAAAACGTTATGGGTACATGGTAAATAAAGTCATCATCATTTGGGTAACAAGGAAACAGGTGGGGGGCTACATGACTAACATTGCTGTAAATGGTAAAAAAAGACATCATTCTTGTATATTGCCTTGCTCACAACAAGTGTTTCTCCGAGCACTCGTTATTTTGAGGGCCTAATCTCTTAATTCGGCCTCACTGGTGATCCAGAATGATTGACTTTGAATCAAAACAGAAACAGCCAACAAGAGTTGCAGAGTACACACAGCGTTTTTTGGCACAATACTCCTACAGGCGGGGTTGCAGAGTACACACAGCAGCTAAAAGACACAGCACCCTCAATGGCTGGGTTTCAGAGTACACACAGTGTCTTAGATTCAGAGTAATCACACAGGTGGGGTTTGCAGAGTAAACGTAGCGGCTTTTGGCATAGTACTCCGACAGGCAAGGTTGCAGAGTACACACAGCGGCTTTTGGCACAGTACTTCCACATGTGGGGTTGCAGAATGCACACAGCGACTTAAAGGCAAGTACTTCCACAGGCGGAGTTGCAAAGTATACACAGCGGCTTTTGGCACAGTAGTCCCACAGGTGAGGATCCAGAGTACACCTAGTGGCTTTTAACACAGTGGGTTGCAGATCTTTGGCACAGTTCTCCCATTGAGTCAAGTGTAGAGTACACACAGTGGATTTGAGGCAGAGTGTGCTACCTAAGGCTGGTTTCACACTTGCGTTTTGATCTGCAGCGTTTGTAAAAAAAAATGCAGGTGGTGAAAAAACGTATGTAAGCGCGTGCAAACGCTGCGTTTTTTAGATGCGTTTGCGTTTTTGAAACGCATGCTGAGAAGTGTGTGACAGCTGCCAATCATCAAAATCAAATAGAAAACCCACTATTAATAGAATTAGCTAGGGTTAGGGTTAGGGTTAGGGATAGGGTTAGGGTTAGGATCCCTAGGGCTAGGTTTAGGGTTATGGTTAGGGTTAGTGTTAGGGGTAGGGTTAGGGTTTGGATCCCTAGGGTTAGGGTTAGGGGTAGCTTTTTATTAGAAGTATGTCCTGGTCACCAGGTCACTGATAAGCCACCCCCCACCATCAAGGTGATAAAGGGATCCAAACCCTAACCCTAACCCTACCCCTAACCCTAACCGTAACCCTAGGGATCCAAACCCTACCCCTAACCCTACCCCTAACCCTACCCCTAACCCTAACCCTACCCCTAACCCTAACCCTAACCCTAACCCTAGGGATCCAAACCCTAACCCTAACCCTAACTCTACCAATAACCCTAACCCTAACCCTAACCCTAGGGATCCTAGGGATCCATAGGGATTGGCTATTATGTTGACCTGGAGACCAGGACATTCTTCTAATAAAAAGCTTTGTTCAATGTGGACACCCCAAGATATACGGTATTGCTACAGAGTACTAAAAATATAAACTCGGAGAGTATTCACTGTCATATCGTTAGAGTTAGGGTTAGTGATAGGGTTAGGGTTAGGGGTAGGGTTAGGGTTAGGGTTAGGATCCCTTTATCACCCTGATGGTGGGGGGTGGCTTATCAGGGTGTATTCTTGTTTTTTTCTATAAAAACGCATGCGTTTAAAACGCAAGCAAACGCATGTACGCAAAAACGCATGCGTTTCCATAGACATCAATGTATTTTTTGCCGCAAATCAAACGCAAATGAACACATGCGTTTTTTTGCGGCAAAAAAAGCCTCTGAAAATTACCACATGTTGCATTTCTGCAAAAGAACGCATGCAGCAAAAAAGCGCATGCGTCGTTAAACGCGGCAAAACGCGTACAAAAAAAACGCATGCGTTTTTAATGTTAAACATAGGGAAAAAACGCATGCGTTTTTTTCGGTAAAAACGCTGCAGATCAAAATGCAAGTGTGAAACCAGCCTAACACTGTCCCTTACTGCGTCCTGTCCTGACACTAAGCAGAGCAGAATGGAGATGGCACCCATGATCGGGCCTTTATACTGGCCGGGTCACGTGGTGCAACGGCCAATCACAGCCATACCAATACTTGGCATAGCTGTGATGGCTCCAGAATAGGCCACAGCCTAAAAGCTTGTTGATTGTCTGCACTGCAGCCTTTCAACAGACTTTATTAGGCATCCGAACCCGAACAGTAAACCGGACATCCTGTAAAAAGTCCTTTTTTGGGATTTGCTACCGGACACGTAGGTCCGATACAGACCTCAAACTTTACAGTTCGGATTCTCTCATCTCTGACTTCTACCTGTCAATGGTCTCCAGGTCTTCACCTATTTGTCTGTGGCTTCCAGTATCCCCTCTTCTTGTCAGTGATTTTCAAAACTTCATCTGTTTGCCTATGACTTCCAATAACCCCGCTACTTGTGAGTGGTATCCAGGACTTCACCTGTTTGTCAGTGACTTCCAGTAAACCTGCTACCTGTCAGGGGGCTACATGACTTCTCAGGCTTGTCTGCAGCTTCCAGTAATCTTGATATCTGTCAGTGGTCTCCAGGACTTCACCTGGTTGTTTGCAGATTCCAGTAAACCTGCTACTTCTCAGTGGTGTCTGCCTGCAGCTCGTAGGACGTCTCCTATCTGCTAGCACCATCCAGAACTTTATCAAAACTAAAGAAACCACCCATAAAACAGTATTTTATTAATTATAATTAAAACCAAACATAGGTTAACTCTCAAAATTCTTAAAAATTGATACCATGATGCACACAACCAGGTGCCGGGTTCAGAGATCTGAGAAAATTAGTATTTAAATTAATTTTTTTCTGGAAACAGGTTAGATAACTGTTCCTAGAAAATTCCCTCAATATTCTCTACCTTGCCAAGGAGGTTGGTACCCTAGGAAACATGAATTGGCGCCACCGTTCAACATTATTGATCATAATATAGCCCTATTATGCAACCTGTCATCAATGAAGTGCAATAACAAACACGTGCAAAACACAATTGTAAAAAAATGATAACAATAGAGTTGTTCTCAGAGACCTGTAGACTTAATACTAACAGTATATAATATTAAGACCCTTAATCAGATAACGAACACATAAATATGCCAAGAGGTATCAGGTACTTAAAGTATTACCACCCCTAGGTGGATGCCTGAGTAACGTATTTACTCAGTTAGTGTCTTGCTGATGAGATGCCAAGTCCTGTCTTGCTTTATCTCTCGTATCAGCCACCTACAGGGACTTCATACTCTGGCCTGTACCTGTGTCCTGCATCTCTCGTGTCAGCCACCCAGGGGAGCTTCATACCCTGGTCTGTACCTGTGTCCTGTGTCTCTTGTGTGAGCCACCCAGAGGGGCTTCATACCCTGGCCTGTACCTGTGTCCTTTGCCTCTTGTTTCAGACGCCCAGTGGGGCTTCGTACCCTGATCTTAATCCTTGTTTCTGTGCCTTTTCCCATTCCCGACCCTGTCTGAACTTAGTCCTATACCTTTGTCTGTTTGTATCCCTGTCTGTAGCCTTTCCTATTCTGCTGTGTGTTTCCTTGTGTTCACTCCACCTGCTCTGCCTCCTGCAGTTCTGCTCTGCTCTGCCTCCTGCGGTTCTGCTCTGCTCTGCCTCCTGTGGTTCTGCTCTGCCCTGCCTCCTGCAGTTCTGCGCTTTGCTCTGCTTCTTGTGATTCTGCTCTGCTCTGCCTCCTGTGGCTCTGCTCTTTGCTCCACCTCCTGCGGTTCTGCTATGCTCCGCCTCCTGCGCTTCTACGCTGCTCCACCTCCTATGATTCTGCTCTGCTTCCTGCAGTTCTGCTGTGCTCTGCCTCCTGCGGTTCTGCTCTGCTCCGCCTCCTGCGGTTCTGCTCTGCCTCCTGCAGTTCTGCTCTGCTCCGCCTCCTGTGGTTCTGCTCTACTCCCATCTCACCTGCTGCGGCTCTGTCTTGCTCTCTGCATCGTGCGGCTTTGCTCTTCTCCAGCTCTGCGCCCTGTGTCCTTGTCCCTCCAGTCTGTACTGATTCCTACCTGCTCTCTTATCCTACTTATTCCAGGCTGTGGTCCCATGTCTCCTGAAGCAGTTCCTGTTGCTCCAGTCTGAACTGGTTCCCAACAGTTCCTGTCCCTCCAGTCTGAACTGGTTCCTATCTGTTCCCTAATCGTTCCTGCCTATGTTCCTGTCCTACCCAAACCAGTTCCAGTCCCACTAGCTGTGCCCACCTGCCTGCCTAGAGTGCCCACCTGCCTGCCTAGAGTGCCTGCCTGCCTAGAGTGCCCACCTTGCTGCCTAGAGTGCCCACCTGCCTGCCTAGAGTGCCAGCCATACCTGCCTGCCTACAGTGCCAGCCATGCCCGCCTGCCTGCTTAGAGTGCCAGCGGTGTCCACCTGCCTGCCTAGAGTGACAGCTACGTCTGTTGTGAATTTGGATTCGGGGCTCCCCCGGTGGCTACTGGTGGAATTGAACTGGTGTCTTCATCTTCTCTGTTCACCTGTTCCCATCAAGATGTGGGAGTCGCTATATAACCTTGCTTCTCTGTTAGTTGCTTGCCGGTCAACAATGTTATCAGAAGCCTCTCTGTGCTTGTTCCTGCTCCTAGACAACTACTAGATAAGTTGGACTCTTGTCCATGTTTGTTTTTGCATTTTGTTCCAGTTCACAGCTGTAGTTTCGTTACTGTGTCTGGAAAGCTCTTGTGAACAGGAATTGCCACTCTGGTGTTATGAGTTAATGCCAGAGTCTTAAAGTAATTCCTGGATGGTGTTTTGATAGGGTTTTCAGCTGACCATGAAAGTGTCCTTTCTGTCTTCTGCTATGTAGTAAGTGGACCTCAAATTTGCTAAACCTATTTTCATACTACGTTTGTTATTTCATCTTGATTCACCGCCAATACATGTGGGGGGCCTCTGTCTCCTTTCGGGGTATTTCTCTAGAGGTGAGCTAGGACTAATATTTTCCTCTGCTAGCTTTATTTAGTCCTCCGGCTGGTGCTGGGCATCTAGAATCAACGTAAGGCATGCTACCCGGCCACTGCTAGTTGTGCGTTAGGTTTAGTTCATGGTCAGCTCAGTTCCCATCTTCCAAGAGCTAGTTCCTATATATGCTGATGCTATGTTCTCTTGCCATTGAGATCATGACAGTTTGACCGGCCCACTAAAGGGTTAAAATCCTTGGCTGAGAAAGGAGAGTAATAAGAAGTCTGCTGAGTTTTTTTTTTTTTTTTTTTTTTCTTTGAATGGCTCTGTGTCCACCTGTTTGTAATGGATCTTCAGAGTGTAACTGCAGGTTTGAATAATCTCGCCACGAAGGTACAAAATTTGCAAGACTTTGTTTGTCATGCACCTGTATCTGAGCCGAGAATTCATTTGCCGGAATTTTTCTCGGGGAATAGATCTGGGTTTCAGAATTTTCGAAATAATTGCAAATTATTTTTGTCCCTGAAATTTCGCTCTGCCGGAGACCCTGCACAGCAGGTCAGGATTGTGATTTCCTTGCTCCGGGGCGACCCTCAAGACTGGGCTTTTTCATTGACACCAGGGGATCCTGCGTTGCTCAATGTGGATGCGTTTTTTCTGGCCTTGGGGTTGCTTTATGACGAACCTCATTTGGAGCTTCAGGCAGAAAAAACTTTGATGTCCCTATCTCAGGGGCAAGATGAAGCGGAAATTTACTGCCAAAGATTCCGTAAATGGTCTGTGCTTACTCAGTGGAATGAGTGCGCCCTGGCGGCAACTTTCAGAGAGGGTCTCTCTGATGCCATTAAGGATGTTATGGTGGGGTTCCCTGTGCCTGCGGGTCTGAATGAGTCCATGACAATGGCTATTCAGATCGATAGGCGTTTGCGGGAGCGCAAACCAGTGCACCATCTGGCGGTGTCCACTGAGAAGTCGCCAGAGAGTATGCAGTGTGATAGAATTCTGTCCCGAAGCGAGCGGCAGAATTTTAGACGGAAAAATGGGTTGTGTTTCTATTGTGGTGATTCTACTCATGTTATATCAGCATGCTCTAAGCGCACTAAAAAGCTTGATAAATCTGTTTCCATTTGCACCTTACCGTCTAAGTTTATTCTATCTGTGACCCTGATTTGCTCTTTGTCATCTATTACCACGGACGCCTATGTCGACTCTGGCGCCGCTTTGAGTCTTATGGATTGGTCCTTTGCCAAACGCTGTGGGTATGATTTAGAGCCTTTGGAGACTCCTATTCCTCTGAAGGGGATTGACTCCACCCCATTGGCTAATAATAAACCACAATACTGGACACAAGTAACTATGCGTGTTAATCCGGATCACCAGGAGATTATTCGCTTTCTGGTGCTGTATAGTCTACATGATGATTTGGTGCTAGGATTGCCTTGGCTGCAATCTCACAACCCAGTCCTCGACTGGAGAGCTATGTCTGTGTTGAGCTGGGGATGTAAGGGGGCTCATGGGGATGTACCTGTGGTTTCCATTTCATCATCTATTCCCTCTGAAATTCCTGAGTTCCTGTCTGACTATCGTGACGTCTTTGAAGAATCCAAGCTTGGTTCGTTACCTCCGCACCGAGAGTGCGATTGTGCCATAGATTTAATCCCGGGTAGTAAATACCCAAAGGGTCGTTTATTTAATCTGTCTGTGCCTGAACATGCTGCTATGCGAGAATATATAAAGGAGTCCTTGGAAAAGGGACATATTCGTCCATCGTCATCTCCCTTAGGAGCCGGTTTTTTCTTTGTGTCAAAAAAAGACGGCTCTTTGAGACCATGTATCGATTATCGGCTTTTGAATAAAATCACTGTTAAATATCAATACCCATTGCCGTTGCTGACTGATTTGTTTGCTCGCATAAAGGGGGCCAAGTGGTTCTCTAAGATTGACCTTCGTGGGGCGTATAATTTGGTGCGAATCAGGCAGGGGGATGAGTGGAAAACCGCATTTAATACGCCCGAGGGCCACTTTGAGTATTTAGTGATGCCTTTTGGTCTTTCAAATGCTCCGTCAGTTTTCCAGTCCTTTATGCATGATATTTTTCGCGATTATTTGGATAAATTTATGATTGTGTATCTGGATGATATTCTGATTTTTTCGGATGACTGGGACTCTCATGTCCAGCAAGTCAGGAGGGTTTTTCAGGTTTTGCGGTCTAATTCTTTGTGTGTGAAGGGTTCTAAGTGTGTTTTTGGGGTACAGAGGATTTCCTTTTTGGGATATATTTTTTCTCCCTCTTCCATTGAAATGGATCCTGTCAAGGTTCAAGCTATTTGTGATTGGACGCAGCCCTCTTCTCTTAAGAGTCTTCAGAAATTTTTGGGCTTTGCTAACTTTTATCGTCGATTTATTGCTGGTTTTTCGGATATTGCTAAACCATTGACCGATTTGACTAAGAAGGGTGCTGATGTTGCTGATTGGTCCCCTGATGCTGTGGAGGCCTTTCGGGAGCTTAAGCGCCGTTTTTCCTCTGCCCCTGTGTTGCGTCAGCCTGATGTTGCTCTACCTTTTCAGGTTGAGGTCGACGCTTCTGAGATCGGAGCTGGGGCAGTGTTGTCGCAGAAAAGTTCTGACTGCTCCGTGATGAGGCCTTGTGCCTTCTTTTCCCGTAAATTTTCGCCCGCTGAGCGGAATTATGATGTTGGGAATCGGGAGCTTTTGGCCATGAAGTGGGCTTTTGAGGAGTGGCGCCATTGGCTTGAGGGGGCCAGACATCAGGTGGTGGTATTGACTGACCACAAAAATTTGATTTATCTTGAGACCGCCAGGCGCCTGAATCCTAGACAGGCGCGCTGGTCATTATTTTTCTCTCGGTTTAATTTTGTGGTGTCATACCTACCGGGTTCTAAGAATGTTAAGGCGGATGCCCTTTCTAGGAGTTTTGAGCCTGACTCGCCTGGTAACTCTGAGCCCACAGGTATCTTTAAGGATGGAGTGGTATTGTCAGCCGTTTCTCCAGACCTGCGGCGGGCCCTGCAGGAGTTTCAGGCGGATAGACCGGATCGTTGCCCACCTGATAAACTGTTTGTTCCTGATGATTGGACCAGTAGAGTCATCTCTGAGGTTCATTCTTCTGCGTTGGCAGGTCATCCTGGCATTTTTGGTACCAGGGATTTGGTGGCAAGGTCCTTCTGGTGGCCTTCCCTGTCATGAGATGTGCGAGGCTTTGTGCAGTCTTGTGACGTTTGTGCTCGGGCCAAGCCTTGTTGTTCTCGGGCTAGTGGATTATTGTTGCCCTTGCCTATTCCTAAGAGGCCTTGGACGCACATCTCGATGGATTTTATTTCAGATCTGCCTGTTTCTCAGAAGATGTCTGTCATCTGGGTGGTTTGTGACCGTTTCTCTAAGATGGTCCATTTGGTTCCTCTGCCCAAGTTGCCTACTTCTTCCGAGTTGGTTCCTCTGTTTTTTCAAAATGTTGTTCGTTTGCATGGTATTCCTGAGAATATCATTTCTGACAGAGGGACCCAATTCGTGTCTAGATTTTGGCGGGCATTCTGTGCTAGGATGGGCATAGATTTATCTTTTTCGTCCGCTTTCCATCCTCAGACGAATGGCCAGACCGAGCGGACTAATCAGACCCTGGAGACATATCTGAGGTGTTTTGTGTCTGCTGACCAGGATGATTGGGTTGCTTTTTTGCCATTGGCGGAGTTCGCTCTCAATAATCGGGCCAGCTCTGCCACTTTGGTGTCCCCGTTTTTCTGTAATTCGGGGTTTCATCCTCGATTTTCCTCTGGTCAGGTGGAATCTTCGGATTGTCCTGGAGTGGATGCTGTGGTGGAGAGATTGCATCAGATCTGGGGGAAGGTGGTGGACAATTTGAGGTTGTCCCAGGAGAAGACTCAGCTTTTTGCCAACCGCCACCGTCGTGTTGGTCCTCGGCTTTGTGTTGGGGATTTGGTGTGGTTGTCTTCTCGTTTTGTCCCTATGAGGGTCTCTTCTCCTAAGTTTAAGCCTCGGTTCATCGGCCCGTATAAGATATTGGAGATTCTTAACCCTGTTTCCTTCCGTTTGGACCTCCCTGCATCCTTTTCTATTCATAACGTTTTTCATCGGTCATTATTGCGCAGGTATGAGGTACCGGTTGTGCCTTCCGTTGAGCCTCCTGCTCCGGTGTTGGTTGAGGGTGAGTTGGAGTACGTTGTGGAGAAAATCTTAGACTCCCGTGTTTCCAGACGGAGACTCCAGTATCTGGTCAAGTGGAAGGGATACGGCCAGGAGGATAATTCTTGGGTGAATGCATCTGATGTTCATGCCTCTGATCTGGTTCGTGCCTTTCATAGGGCCCATCCTGATCGCCCTGGTGGTTCTGGTGAGGGTTCGGTGCCCCCTCCTTGAGGGGGGGGTACTGTTGTGAATTTGGATTCGGGGCTCCCCCGGTGGCTACTGGTGGAATTGAACTGGTGTCTTCATCTTCTCTGTTCACCTGTTCCCATCAAGATGTGGGAGTCGCTATATAACCTTGCTTCTCTGTTAGTTGCTTGCCGGTCAACAATGTTATCAGAAGCCTCTCTGTGCTTGTTCCTGCTCCTAGACAACTACTAGATAAGTTGGACTCTTGTCCATGTTTGTTTTTGCATTTTGTTCCAGTTCACAGCTGTAGTTTCGTTACTGTGTCTGGAAAGCTCTTGTGAACAGGAATTGCCACTCTGGTGTTATGAGTTAATGCCAGAGTCTTAAAGTAATTCCTGGATGGTGTTTTGATAGGGTTTTCAGCTGACCATGAAAGTGTCCTTTCTGTCTTCTGCTATGTAGTAAGTGGACCTCAAATTTGCTAAACCTATTTTCATACTACGTTTGTTATTTCATCTTGATTCACCGCCAATACATGTGGGGGGCCTCTGTCTCCTTTCGGGGTATTTCTCTAGAGGTGAGCTAGGACTAATATTTTCCTCTGCTAGCTTTATTTAGTCCTCCGGCTGGTGCTGGGCATCTAGAATCAACGTAGGCATGCTACCCGGCCACTGCTAGTTGTGCGTTAGGTTTAGTTCATGGTCAGCTCAGTTCCCATCTTCCAAGAGCTAGTTCCTATATATGCTGATGCTATGTTCTCTTGCCATTGAGATCATGACATACATCCACCTGCCTGCCTAGAGTGCCAGCTGTGTCCACCTGCCTGCCTAAAGTGTCAGCCGTGCCTGCCTGTCTGCCAAGAGTGCCTGCCTGCCAAAGTGCCAGCCATGCCCACCTGCCTGCCAGAGTGGCAGCCGTGCCCGATAAAGTACCAGTCGCACGTATCTGTACGTGCTCACACCTGTCACTTGTG
Source organism: Ranitomeya variabilis (assembly GCF_051348905.1). Classification (NCBI taxonomy): domain Eukaryota; kingdom Metazoa; phylum Chordata; class Amphibia; order Anura; family Dendrobatidae; genus Ranitomeya; species Ranitomeya variabilis. The sequence goes on from NC_135234.1 coordinate 437,440,226, forward strand.
TTTTGTCCATCAGTGGGATCAGCTGCCACAGCCATACACTGCCCTGAAGTGGTGCCTGGCAGCTACCTGTCACACAAGCCTGATGTCACCATCATAGGCTCCAGTGAACACCAAGGTAGCTGCTTAGTCATGCCCCTTCCAGGGTAGTCTGGTTTGTGGCACAGTGGGGCCACAATCCCCTCGCTCACGCCACCCAGTCAGGGCGCGAGCGTAACAATGAGTACTTACCCACTGATCATTGTCTGGCCAAGCTGTAGTCCTTATTTAGTCCTATACATTAGCAATCACCACTAACGGTCAATATAATTGAAATCATACAATATATATACAAATAAAGATTCCAATCCCAGGTCACAAGCCTGATGAGTTCCCCCTTACTTTGTCTTGGAGGTTCATCAGGGAATAAGAAAAAAAGAGACCCTTTGTCCAAATATACTAGAGGGAATAGAAGCCCTATCACCCAGCTCTACAGAGCTACACATCTCTCTCTTTCACACCTTTAGAATTTCATACATATTTTATATTTTTCTACTCCACAAAAAACAATAAAAACATTTTTTGATTCTTAAAATAAAGAAGTGAAAGTTATATTTTGTAGGGCTTTTCTTTTTCCTTCCAATGACTAGCTCTAAATTCTGAGAACATTACACAGTTCCTATTGAAATGTCCATGTTGTAAATATAATGGATGGACATGCCAAGCGCTTATGTTCTCCAGAGTTGAAGCTCTTTGTAGCCATGCTCAGCTCTAGCTAAAACTTTAGGGTCCAGAACATGGACAAGTTTTTCTTCTTCTACTAGTTTATTTTCATAATGTAGGTCTTGTAAACAGTCATATAACACAAGGGTGCACCAACTGCAGCCAAGGGGCCATATTTGAGTCAGCTCACATGAATTTTCCATGTCAGAGAAATAAGAGATTAAAACATTGCACAGAAGCACAGATGGGTGTCTACTAATAGTACACTTTGCGTCAATTTCATGCTAGAAACTTTCTAATATGTATGAATAAAAGAATAATAATAGTTTGTTTTGTAACTTTTCTTTTCTGCAAAGTCCCAAACTTAAGGCTATGCTTATAAGGTGTTTTCGAAGTTAATGTTCTGCATTTTTCTGCATGGTAGATGGAGCATTATATTAAAAATAGAAAATGTTTCTTCACTATACAAGGTTTTATATAATATTACATTTGTCCATCCCTGGAACAAGAACATTAGTAAAAAAGTTTAGGAACTGAACAATGCTGACATCTGCTGGTAAGTCTGCAGTAACACATTGGCTGCAAAATAGTTGTATCTAATACAAAGCATCCCTGGACTAAGGTTAATGGTGAGGTGAAGTGTATGTTCATATATAGCGCATATGCTGCGCATTCTTTGAGAGGATTGGTAAGCAGAATTTCTGCAGCATATTACAGTAGCAGAAAAATGGATGAGATTTTAACAATTTCAGAAAAAAATATCAAGGCAGCAGTTGACCTGAGGTGTATTCAATACACAGCATGTGAGCATATTGACGCTATATACAGGGCCTTCTCAAAAAATTAGCATATAGTGTTAAATTTCATTATTTACCATAATGTAATGATTACAATTAAACTTTCATATATTATAGATTCATTATCCACCAACTGAAGTTTGTCAGGTCTTTTATTGTTTTAATACTGATGATTTTGGCCTACAACTCCTGATAACCCAAAAAACCTGTCTCAATAAATTAGCATATTTCACCTGTCCAATCAAATAAAAGTATTTTTTAATAACAAACAAAAAAAACCATCAAATAATAATGTTCAGTTATGCACTCAATACTTGGTCGGGAATCCTTTGGCAGAAATGACTGCTTCAATGCGGCGTGGCATGGAGGCAATCAGCCTGTGACACTGCTGAGATGTTATGGAGGCCCAGGATGCTTCAATAGTGGCCTTAAGCTCATCCAGAGTGTTGGGTCTTGCGTCTCTCAACTTTCTCTTCACAATATCCCACAGATTCTCTATGGGGTTCAGGTCAGGAGAGTTGGCAGGCCAATTGAGCACAGTAATACCACGGTCAGTAAACCATTTACCAGTGGTTTTGGCACTGTGAGCAGGTGCCAGGTCGTGCTGAAAAATGAAATCTTCATCTCCATAAAGCATTTCAGCCGATGGAAGCATGAAGTGCTCCAAAATCTCCCGATAGCTAGCTGCATTGACCCTGCCCTTGATGAAACACAGTGGACCAACACCAGCAGCTGACATGGCACCCCACACCATCACTGACTGTGGGTACTTGACACTGGACTTCAGGCATTTTGGCATTTCCTTCTCCCCAGTCTTCCTCCAGACTCTGGCACCTTGATTTCCGAATGACATGCAAAATTTGCTTTCATCAGAAAAAAGTACTTGGGACCACTTAGCAACAGTCCAGTGCTGCTTCTCTGTAGCCCAGGTCAGGCGCTTCTGCAGCTGTTTATGGTTCAAAAGTGGCTTTACCTGGGGAATGCGGCACCTGTAGCCCATTTCCTGCACACGCCTGTGCACGGTGGCTCTGGATATTTCCACACCAGACTCAGTCCACTGCTTCCTCAGGTTCCCCAAGGTCTGGAATCGGTCCTTCTCCACAATCTTCCTCAGGGTCCGGTCACCTCTTCTCGTTGTACAGTGTTTTCTGCCACATTGTTTCCTTCCAACAGACTTACCATTGAGGTGCCTTGATACAGCACTCTGGGAACAGCCTATTTGTTGAGAAATTTCTTTCTGGGTTTTACCCTCTTGCTTGAGGGTGTCAATGATGGCCTTCTTGACATCTGTCAGGTCGCTAGTCTTACCCATGAAGGGGGTTTTGAGTAATGAACCAGGCAGGGAGTTTTTAAAAGCCTCAGGTATCTTTTGCATGTGTTTAGAGTTAATTAGTTGATTCAGAAGATTAGGGTAATAGGTCGTTTAGAGAACCTTTTCTTGATATGCTAATTTATTGAGACAGGTTTTTTGGGTTATCAGGAGTTGTAGGCCAAAATCATCAGTATTAAAACAATAAAAGACCTGACAAATTTCAGTTGGTGGATAATGAATCTATAATATATGAAAGTTTAATTGTAATCATTACATTATGGTAAATAATGAAATTTAACACTATATGCTAATTTTTTGAGAAGGACCTGTAGATTGAAAATGCAAATGTACTGTTTTATGGTCATATCAATAAATTATTTCCTAAATTAAACATTTCTGAGTGTGTCAGTCACATATGAGTTACTCAATATTTTTTTTCCTCTGAACTATATAAATAAGTTGACAATTGTTTATAAGCCCAGTTTCACACATCAGGTTTTTTGGGGGCATGTGAGCTATACGTTATTTTTGCAGAGAGATCATGGACCTATTACTATGAATGTACCCGTGTGCTTTTTGTGCTGATGGATTATCTGCAAAAATTAGAAACGGAAACAATCTACTTTGGTTTGTATTGCAGATCTCAATTGTCAGTGTAATTCAATGGCCTCCTGGGAAAAAAGCTCCTAATGTGATCTGCGTGATGTCTACATTTTACTGTTTGATGGGTAGGAGAAGCTTTTTATTATTATTTTTATATATGTGAATGAAAATACAACAAGGATTGTAAAAACAGACTAAAAAAGGATAAGTGAAATCAGCCCTTCCATTCTCCTCTGTACAGTCTAGCAATGTTAGCACTGATTGAAAAGTATTAGAGAATGCTGTATGCTTATGTGCAAACAAAGCAAGAGATGGTTGGAGGATTAAAGGGAATTTGTCACCAGATATCTGCTACCTCACCTGAGAGCAGCATAATGTAGGAAAATAGACCCTGATTCCTACCATGCATCACTTAGATTACTGGGGGCAGCAGTTGTTACACAGTTCTAGGCTATGTGCACACGTTACGGAAAGATGTGCAGATTTTTCCGCACTGATTTTGGTAAATCCGCAGGAAATCTGCACTGCGGATTTACCGTGTTTTTTTCACGGTTATTGTGCAGATTCCACCTGCGGTTTTACACCTGCGGATTCCTATTGAGTAGCAGGTGTAAACCGCCAAGGAATCCGCACAAAGAATTGACATATGCAGAATAAACAATGCAGCGTTTCCGCGCGTTTTTTCCGCAGCATGTGCACTGCGGATTTTGTTTTCCATAGGCTTACATGGTACTGTACACTCATGGAAAACTGCTGTGAATTCGCAGCAGCCAATCCACTGCGGATCCGCAGCAAAATCCGCAACGTGTGCACATAGCCTTAGATTTAACATGAAGCAGAGCTGATAAAGTTGCCCATGCCCTAGTGAGTGGAGTCAGACTAGCAGTCAAGTCAGCACTATTCCGTCAGATGGCAGAAAGGGGTTAATAAATAACACATCTCCTGCTGCCTTCAGATTACATAGCAAAAACCTGCTGAAAGATTCTCTTTAACCCCTTGTCATAAAATGAATTTTACCCCAAAATACTTTCATAAAAAAAAAATGTATCCAAAGGTGTCTATCCACATCTTTTAACTCCTTCATGACCAGAGATATTTTCGTTTTTGAGCCATAACTTTTTAATTATGTAAGTAGCTTTAATTTACTTTAAATTTAATAATTTAAGTACAAGTTGTACTTTTGAATGACACCATTGGTTTTACACATATCGTGTACTGCGAAATGGGAAAAAAAGTGCGGTGAAATTGCAAAAAAAGTGCAATTTCACAGTTGTTTTATTGTTTTTTTCCCATGTTAACTAAATGCTAAAACTAACCTGCCACTATGATTCTCCAGGTCATTACTAGTTCATAAACACCAAACCCGTGTGAGGTTCTTTTTAATTTAAGTGGCAAAAGAAAAATCCAAACATTGGTAAAAAAAAAATAAAATGGTGCCATGTTCCGAGACCCGTAGCATCTCCATTTTTCATGATCTTGGGCTGGTTGAGGTCTTTTTGTTGTGCGCCGAGCTGATGTTTTTATTAATACCATCTTGGTGTAACTACAAACTTTTGATAGTCCGCTATTGCATTTTATTGCAATGTATTGGCAAGCAAAAAAACGTAATTCTGAAGTTTTAAATTTTTTCTTGTTATGCCATTTAGTGATTGGGTTAATTCTTTTTTTATATTGATAGATAGGGCGATTCGGAATGCGGCGATACTAAATATGTGTATATTTGATTTTTTTATTGTTTTATTTTGAATGGGGCAAAAGTAGGTATGATTTGAACTTTTATATTTTTAATTTTTTTCAATATTTTAATTTTTTTTACCTTTTGCATGCTTCAATGGTCTCTATGGGAGACTATGAGCTGCAGTACTTTGATAGGCTCTGCTACATACATATGATGATCAGATCGCCTGTATGTAGCAGAAATGTTTACTTGCTATCAGCACCAACCAGCAGGAGGTGCTCATAGCAATCTGGCTATGACAACCATAGAGGTCTGCTGGAGACACATGACGGGGTCACCGATGGGCGGGATTTCCAGAAAGCGAGATTTAAATGTCGCTGTCAGAGATTGACATTTAACAGGTTAACAGCTGTGGGTGGATAGCGATTCCACCTGCGGCTGTTAGAGGCACATGTCAGCTGTTCAAAACAGCTGACATGTGTAGGGAAAGATGTGGGCTCCGGTGCTGAGCAAAGGGAGGGATTCCGACGTGGCCATACTATTACGCCAAATGTCGGAATGGGGTTAAAATATAGTGTTAACTGAGGTTTGAAACAGGAGCAGCTCACCTATCAAGAAGCACGGCAAAAACCCCCATTAATAACAATAGTCCCAATGATAGCCAGCACTCGCATCTTAAAAAAAAAACACAAAAATTTGAAAGGCAGAAAATAAATATCAGTTGGACTCGGGAGCAGCATGTTTAAGACCTACATGTTAATTTGTTAGGCCAGGCTTGACAAAGGACCTTGAACTTCTGAAGCATGCTGCATCCAAGTACAGTTGATGTTTCTTTTCTGCCTTTTTAATTTTTATGCTGTTTGTGATCAACCATTTTTTGTGCCCTCTATACAATTGGGTCAATAAAGCTATTGTAACAATTCCACCTTTCTGTGTGTCTGGATACAGTGAATTATTGTATGTCTTACAATGTAGAGCTGAGACATGCTGGCTGTCAGTATTTGATGGACTGCTCAGTTTCCCAATCAGATGCTGGGCCATGCTGAGCTGTCAGTGTCTTGATTGACAGTTTAGCCATCCAATTAAAGTTTGGGTTTTGCTTGAGCTTCATTCAGGTGTCTCCTGTTTAGCCATCTAGATGTCTCCTATTTAGCCGGCTCACTGCCCTAGACTAGTGCCAATTGTAGCTTCATGCTCACTGGTGTATCCAAATGAAGAAGTAGCACTTTGCTATCCTTTTAGTCCCTCGATCCTCACTAAACACTTGCGTCCCCATCAACCAGCAGTGTATACTGTGTTCACACTTCTAAGGCTACTACACAGCACCTAGGAGCTTCTGAGGAAACATCACTGGACACTGAGACCCCTTACACATTTACCCAATGCAATGTGTGCTCTGATGAAGGTCTTTTTTGACCAAAACGTCACATTTGTACACTCACACTGCTATTAAAGCCATTTAAAAATTCTATCTTCAAGTTTATCCATAATGCTTTATGGGGTTTCCACTGTTTAGGCACATCAGGGGCTCTCTGACATGGCGTACAGTGGTTTACCCCCACATATGGGGCATCAGCATACCCAGGACAATTTGCACAACAACTTTTGGGGTCCAATTTCTCCTGTTACCCTTGGTAAAATAAAAAAAAATAAAAAAATTGGATCTGAAGTAAATTTTGTATGAAAAAAGTTAAATGTTCCTTTTTTTTTTAAAAACATTCCAAAAATTCCTGTGAAGCACCTGAGGGTTTAATAAACTTCTTGCATGTGGTTCCTTGAAGAGTGCAGTTTTTAGAATGGTGTCACTTTTGGGTATTTTCTATCATATAGACCCCTCAAAGTGACTAAAATAAATGGTGTTGTAAAAATGAGAAATTGCTGGCCAACTTTTAACCCTTATAACTTCCTAACAAAAAAAATGTTGATTCCAAAATTGTGCTGATGTAAAGTAGACATGTGGGAAATGTTACTTATTAAGTATTTTGTGTGACATATCTCTTGATTTAAGGGCATGAAAATTCAAAGTTGGAAAATTGTGAAATTTTCAACATTTTCGCCAAATTTCTGTTTTTTTCACAAATAAACGCAAGTAATATCAAATAAATTTTACCACTATCATGAAGTACACTATGTCACGAGAAAACAGTGTCAGAATCACTGGGATCCATGGAAGCGCTCTAGAGTTATAACCTCATAAAGGGATAGTGGTCAGATTTGTAAAAATTGGCCCGGTCATTAACGTGCAAACCACCCTTGGGGGTAAAGGGGTTAAAGTGAAGCAGAGAGTTAGTTGAAGTTGGCTTTCTAAATGTCTCAGTTATTAGGACCCTGTCATTAAGCCAAGCTTTAAGATTCCAAAAAGTCAGTTCCTGGTCCCCAAAAATATATGTAATATACATATTTATATTATATGATTTGCTTAGGAATGAAACAAAGTCATTAAATTGTTCTTTTGTACCTGACCAAACTAAGAAAATATCATCCACATAACGGGTATAATTTTTGAGGTAGTTTAAGAAAGAATTTTTAAGTGAAAAAATATATTTTTCCTCAAGAATTGCAAAGTATAAATTAGCCAGGATGCAAGCTGCAGAAGTGCCCATAGCTGTGCCAGTGCATTGTATATACCATTTGTCCATAAATTTGAATGCGCTGTGTGTCACGATAAAGTTATACGAATTGCATATAAAATTAGCATAATATTGACTTTTCTCTGTATGAGACAAGATGTTCCGGATTGCTTCTGTGCCAAGGTGGTCTGGTATTTGGGTATATAAACTTTCAACATCAATTGAGGCAAGTCAAAATTAGATTGCCATGTCCCCATAAGACCCACTCATAAATAAATGACAAGGCACGTTTATTATGTTGGAATAAAATTGGCCATGTGGTTTTATTTTGGGGTACAAACAGCTTGAATAAATACCAATAAATAAACGTAATGATTTAAAGTCCGTATTAAACTCATCCAGTAGCCAAATCCACCCATAGTAGGGTGATTTTTACTCCACAAATAAAACCGAACGACAAGGTAACTGTACAATTAAAAGGGGAGGGAGGGTGGGCTCTTCTTTTTTTCGAGCGCCAGCGCAGTGACAGTGTGCTGACAGGAACTCAACCTTTTATAAACAAATAAAAGCCGCCAAACAGCCAGCTGGCCAATCAAAATTCAACACTTCTGAGCGCGCAAAAACCAGAAAAAACTGGTTTAGGCCGCTTTACACAAAAATAGCACATCAAAATTAACCCTTTCTTCAACAAACCATTTTTACCACGGATAAAATTCTGAGGTCTATGTGGACATGAGACCCCCGCTTTATTCCATTTGTCTGTGTGGGGGGGCAAACATTCTGTATCATTAATTAGCCTTAAAAACTTCCTGTGTCCTTAACATAAGAGAGTACATCTTTCAGAAGGGGTCTAAGGAACCATCCAATATATTTAGACAAAGGCTTCATGAAATTATTGGGCGGCCTGGAGGAGAAGATAAAGATTTATGGATTTTTGGTAAAAAATACCATTGCGGTTTATTAGGAAAATCTGGGAGCAATTTTTCTGCTTTTTTTGCTAAAATGTCTAGGGTAACCTGTTTTCTTAAAACGGAATGGAGTTTTTGTTTAAATTTTGTTGTTGGGTCGTGTTGTAGGGGGGTATATTGTTACTATCCACAAGCTGTCTATTTGCTTCTTTCAGATAGTAGTCCCATGTTAGGAGCACTATATTCCCCCCTTATCAGCCTAACTCACCACTACATCTTTCCACTGTTTTATTTTTTGAAGGACCTTCTTTTCGCTTCTGTTCAGATTAGAGGATATCTCTGGATAAAATTAAGCTTCAATGTTGCATACTAGCAAGTCATGAAATAGATCAATGAAGTCACCTGAGGCTGCTGTGACATAAAACTAGAGGGTACCACTCCTGTGAATGGTTTCAGAGCCTCCTTGTTTTCTACATTAGGGCCCCAATGTCATTTAGGCTTAGTAAAAGAGCCGCATCGTTCGCAAGCACATGGCTTGAAGATTCATCCACATGAAAGCCTAAGGGACCTACCAGGGCCGGACTGGGACTAAAATTCAGCCCTGGCATATGAAGTTACACAGGCCCACTTGTCACATGGTGACTGTATAATATCTTTGTACACTTGTAGGCAGGGCTGGTTTTAGGCAAAGTGGGGCCCTAGGTAAAGTTTAAAATGGGGCCCCAAATGCTAACATATTGCACATCACACAAAAGCATTTCTGTTGTATTTACGTGCGCTGAGTTCAGGCCACTAAATGAGTTTGATCGACATTACGGAAGTTGTTCAACGCTTGTTTCCCGGCCTCTTTCCACCAACTGAGGAATAATGATGGGACAGAACGATCACTAATAGATCACTAACAGAATATCATACAGTATCATGTTATCAGCAGCACATCTACAGTTTACACCCACGATGTGCTGCTGAGAACAATGATTTTTGTTCCAGCAAGAACAATCTGAATATGCAGCATTTTACTTGTTTAGTAAATACACCCCATAGTCCTCCATATATTATAATGTGCCCCACAGTCCTCCATATAGAATAATACACTCCCTATAGTCCTCCATATTAAAATACACTGCTCAGTCCTCCACATAGTATAATACACTCCTCATAGTGCTCCATATAGTATAATGCACCGCCATAGTCATCCATGTACTACTGCACCCCATAGTTCTTCATATAGTATAATGTATTCCCCACAGTCCTCGATACAGTATAATGCAGCTCACATATAGTATAATGCAGCCACCCAACAGAGTATAATGTAACCCCCCATAGAATATAATACAGCCCACCTCCCCATAATATATAATGTAGCCCCCCATAGAATATAATGCAGCCCCCCATAGTATATAACACAGCCTCCCCCATAGTATATAACACAGCCTCCCCAATAGTATATAACACAGCCTCCCCCATAAAATATAATATACCCCCACAATAGTATATAACACAGCCACATAGTACATAACATGGCCTCCCCATAGAATATAATATACTCCCCATAGTATATAGCAAAGCCCGCATAGTATATAGCACAAACCATATAGTATATAGCACAGCCTGCATAATATAGCACAGCGCGTATAGTAGATAACACAGCCCACAGAGCACTATATACAGCACAGCCCACAGAGCACTATATACAGCACAGCCCACAGAGCACTATATACAGCACAGCCCACAGAGCACTATATACAGCACAGCCCACAGAGCACTATATACAGCACAGCCCACAGAGCACTATATACAGCACAGCCCACAGAGCACTATATACAGCACAGCCCACAGAGCACTATATACAGCACAGCCCACAGAGCACTATATACAGCACAGCCCACAGAGCACTAAATACAGCACAGCCCACAGAGTAATATATACAGCACAGCCCACAGAGCAATATATACAGCACAGCCCAGAGTACAATATACAGCACAGCCCAGAGAGCACTATATACAGCACAGCCCACAGAGCACTATATACAGCACAGCCCACAGAGTACTATATATAGCACAGCCCACAGAGCAATATATACAGCACAGCCCAGAGTACTATATACAGCACAGCCCACAGAGCACTATATACAGCACAGCCCACAGAGCACTAAATACAGCACAGCCCACAGAGCACTATATACAGCACAGCCCACAGAGTACTATATCCAGCACAGCCCACAGAGCACTATATGTAGCACAGCCCACAGAGCACTATATACAGCACAGCCCACAGAGCACTATATACAGCACAGCCCACAGAGCACTATATATAGCACAGCCCACAGAGCACTATATACAGCACAGCCCACAGAGCACTAAATACAGCTCAGCCCACAGAGTAATATATACAGCACAGCCCACAGAGCAATATATACAGCACAGCCCACAGAGTAATATATATAGCACAGCCCACACAGTAGTATACAGCACAGAGCACACCCCGTATGTCTTCTCTTCCTCCTCCTCCCCGAGAATGGCCCCACACAGTCCAGTAAAAAAAAAACCACTCTCCTCACCTCTCCTCGTGCCCCGCGTTGCTTCCTGGTTCCTGCTCCTGTCTCAACAGCTGCAGTCTGCCCGGGACACAGCAGGTGCGCGATGATATGACGTCATCGCGCACCCGCAGTGTCAGAGACAGAGCGGGGAATGATGGGAGAGGGAGCGTCTGTAGACGCTCTCTCTCTCCATCATTGCATTCAACTGTACCAGCGTCTATACGCCGGTATAGTTGAATGCGACGGCGGGGGCGGGGGGGAGGCAGATCGAGCGGCCCACTACTGGCACCGGCCCTTCTGGCATTTGCCAGAAGTGCCCGATGGCCAGTCTGGCTGTTATGACCCCAATGGCGAGGGTCTCAGAGGAACGTGGAAGTCTGCAGAATACAAAAATCCAGCTCATAGGGCAGTGGTAACTGGGTTGACCATATATCTACTCCTAACGCCAACACTAGAAGTAGCCGGGGATCATTCCTACGTTGATTCTAGATGACACGCGCCAGCCGGAGAATCTAGCTACCCCTAGTAGAGGAAAACAAAGACCTTTCTTGCCTCCAGAGAAGGGGACCCCAAAGCTGGATAGAAGCCCCCCACAAATAATGACGGTGAGGTAAGAGGAAATGACAAACACAGAAATGAACCAGGTTTAGCACAGAGAGGCCCGCTTACTGATAGCAGAATAAAGAAAGGTAACTTATATGGTCAACAAAAACCCTATCAAAATCCACACTGGAAATTCAAGAACCCCCGAACCGTCTAACGGTCCGGGGGGAGAACACCAGCCCCCTAGAGCTTCCAGCAAAGGTCAGGATATAGATTTGGAACAAGCTGGACAAAAATACAAAACCAAAACAAATAGCAAAAAGCAAAAGGCAGACTTAGCTGAGATAACTGGAACCAGGATCAGTAGACAAGAGCACAGCAGACTAGCTCTGATAACTACGTTGCCAGGCATTGAACTGAAGGTCCAGGGAGCTTATATAGCAACACCCCTAACTAACGACCCAGGTGCGGATAAAAGGAATGACAGAAAAACCAGAGTCAAAAAACTAGTAACCACTAGAGGGAGCAAAAAGCAAATTCACAACAGTACCCCCCCCTTAGTGAGGGGTCACCGAACCCTCACCACGACCACCAGGGCGATCAGGATGAGCGGCATGAAAGGCACGAACTAAATCGGCCGCATGAACATCAGAGGCGACCACCCAGGAATTATCCTCCTGACCATAGCCCTTCCACTTGACCAGGTACTGAAGCCTCCGCCTGGAGAGGCGAGAATCCAAGATCTTCTCCACCACGTACTCCAACTCGCCCTCAACCAACACCGGAGCAGGAGGCTCAGCAGAAGGAACTACAGGCACAATGTACCGCCGCAACAAGGACCTATGAAATACATTGTGAATAGCAAACGACACAGGAAGATCCAGACGAAAAGATACAGGATTAAGGATTTCCAATATCTTGTAAGGCCCAATAAAACGAGGTTTAAATTTGGGAGAGGAGACCTTCATAGGAACAAAGCGGGAAGAAAGCCACACCAAATCCCCAACGCGTAGTCGGGGACCCACACCGCGGCGGCGGTTGGCAAAGCGCTGAGCCTTCTCCTGTGACAACTTCAAGTTGTCCACCACATGATTCCAGATCTGCTGCAACCTATCCACCACAGAATCCACCCCAGGACAGTCAGAAGGCTCCACATGACCCGAAGAAAAGCGAGGATGGAAACCAGAGTTGCAGAAAAAAGGCGAAACCAAGGTGGCGGAACTAGCCCGATTATTAAGGGCAAACTCAGCCAACGGCAAGAATGTCACCCAATCGTCCTGATCAGCAGAGACAAAACACCTCAAATAAGCCTCCAAAGTCTGATTGGTTCGCTCCGTCTGTCCATTAGTCTGAGGATGGAAAGCAGACGAAAACGACAAATCAATGCCCATCCTACTACAAAAGGATCGCCAGAACCTGGAAACGAACTGGGATCCTCTGTCTGACACAATATTCTCAGGGATGCCGTGCAAACGAACCACGTTCTGGAAAAACACAGGAACCAGATCGGAAGAGGAAGGCAGCTTAGGCAAAGGAACCAAATGGACCATCTTGGAGAAGCGATCACATATCACCCAGATAACGGACATGCCCTGAGATAGCGGAAGATCAGAAATGAAATCCATGGAGATATGTGTCCAAGGTCTCTTCGGGACAGGCAAGGGCAAGAGCAAACCGCTGGCACGAGAACAGCAAGGCTTAGCTCGAGCACAAGTCCCACAGGACTGCACAAATGACCGCACATCCTTTGACAAGGAAGGCCACCAAAAGGACCTGGCCACCAGATCTCTGGTGCCAAAAATTCCCGGGTGACCTGCCAACACCGAGGAATGAACCTCGGAAATGACTCTGCTGGTCCACTTATCCGGGACAAACAGTCTGTCAGGTGGACAAGACTCAGGCCTATCAGCCTGAAATCTCTGCAACACACGTCGCAGATCCGGAGAAATAGCTGACAAGATAACTCCATCTTTAAAAATACCAACAGGATCAGCGACTCCAGGAGCATCAGGCACAAAGCTCCTAGAAAGAGCATCGGCCTTCACATTCTTTGAACCTGGTAAATACGAGACAACAAAATCAAAGCGGGAGAAAAACAATGACCAGCGGGCCTGTCTCGGATTAAGGCGTTTAGCAGACTCGAGATACATCAGATTTTTGTGATCAGTCAAGACCACCACACGATGCTTAGCACCCTCGAGCCAATGACGCCACTCCTCAAATGCCCACTTCATGGCCAACAACTCCCGATTGCCCACATCATAATTTCGCTCGGCAGGCGAAAACTTCCTAGAGAAAAAGGCACAAGGTTTCATAACAGAGCAACCAGGGCCTCTCTGCGACAAAACGGCCCCTGCCCCAATCTCCGAAGCATCCACCTCAACCTGAAAGGGAAGTGAGACGTCAGGCTGGCACAAAACAGGCGCCGAAGTAAACCGGCGTTTCAACTCCTGGAAAGCCTCCACGGCAGCAGGAGCCCAGTTAGCTACATCGGAGCCCTTCTTGGTCATATCCGTCAAAGGTTTCACAATGCTAGAAAAATTAGCGATAAAACGACGGTAGAAGTTAGCGAAGCCCAAGAACTTCTGAAGACTCTTAACTGACGAGGGCTGAGTCCAATCAAGAATAGCTCGGACCTTGACTGGGTCCATCTCCACAGCAGAAGGGGAAAAAATGAACCCCAAAAAGGGAACCTTCTGTACACCAAAGAGACACTTTGAGCCCTTGACAAACAAAGAATTTTCACGCAAAATTTTAAAGACCAACCTGACCTGCTCCACATGCGAATCCCAATTATCAGAAAAAACCAAAATATCATCCAGATAAACAATCAAAAATTTATCCAGATACTTCCGGAAAATGTCATGCATAAAGGACTGAAAAACTGAAGGCGCATTGGAGAGCCCAAAAGGCATCACCAAGTACTCAAAATGACCTTCGGGCGTATTGAATGCGGTTTTCCATTCATCACCTTGCTTAATGCGCACAAGGTTGTACGCACCACGAAGGTCTATCTTGGTGAACCACTTGGCACCCTTAATCCGGGCAAACAAGTCAGACAACAGCGGTAAAGGATACTGAAATTTGACAGTGATCTTATTCAAAAGCCGATAATCAATACAAGGTCTCAAAGATCCGTCCTTTTTTGCCACAAAAAAGAATCCCGCACCAAGAGGGGAAGAAGACGGACGAATATGTCCTTTTTCCAGAGACTCCTTGATATATGAACGCATAGCGGTATGTTCAGGTACCGACAGATTAAACAGTCTTCCCTTAGGAAATTTACTGCCTGGGATCAAATCTATAGCACAGTCACAGTCCCTATGAGGAGGCAGTGCACTGGACTCAGACTCACTGAAGACATCCTGATAATCAGACAAATACTCCGGAACTTCCGAAGGCGTAGAAGAAGCAATAGACACAGGCAGGGAATCCTCATGAATACCACGACAGCCCCAACTTGAGACTGACATAGCCTTCCAGTCCAGGACTGGATTATGGGTCTGTAACCATGGCAGCCCTAAAACAACCAAATCATGCATTTTATGTAAAACCAGGAAACGTATCACCTCGCGGTGTTCAGGAGTCATGCACATGGTAACCTGAGTCCAATACTGCGGTTTATTTGCTGCCAATGGTGTAGCATCAATACCCCTAAGAGGAATAGGATTTTCTAATGGTTCAAGAGTAAATCCACAGCGCTTAGCAAATGAGAGATCCATGAGACTCAGGGCAGCACCTGAATCTACAAACGCCATGACAGGATAAGATGACAGTGAGCAAATCAAAGTTACAGACAGAATAAATTTAGGTTGCAAATTACCAACGGTGACAGGACTAACAACCTTAGCTATACGTTTAGAGCATGCTGAGATAACATGTGTAGAATCACCACAGTAGTAGCACAAGCCATTCCGGCGTCTATGAATTTTCCGCTCATTTCTAGTCAGGATTCTATCACATTGCATTAAATCAGGTGTCTGTTCAGACAACACCATGAGGGAATTTGCGGTTTTTCTATCACATTGCACCGAATTAGGTGTCTGTTCAGACAACACCATGAGGGAATTTGCGGTTTTGCGCTCCCGCAACCGCCGGTCAATTTGAATAGCCAGTGCCATAGTATCATTCAGACCTGTGGGAATGGGAAAACCCACCATAACATTCTTAATGGCTTCAGAAAGGCCATTTCTAAAATTAGCGGCCAGTGCACACTCGTTCCAATGTGTCAGCACGGACCATTTCCGAAATTTTTGGCAATACACTTCAGCCTCGTCCTGCCCCTGAGACATAGCCAGCAAGGCCTTTTCTGCCTGAATCTCAAGATTGGGTTCCTCATAAAGTAAACCGAGCGCCAGAAAAAACGCATCAAGATCAGCCAATGCCGGATCTCCTGGCGCCAGCGAAAAAGCCCAATCCTGAGGGTCGCCCCGTAAGAACGAAATCACAATTTTAACTTGCTGAGCAGAATCTCCAGATGAACAGGGTCTCAGGGACAAAAACAATTTACAATTATTCACGAAATTCCTAAACTTAAACCTGTCTCCGGAAAACAGTTCAGGAATCGGTATTTTAGGTTCTGACCTAGGATTTCTGATAACATAGTCTTGTATGCCCTGCACACGAGTAGCCAGCTGGTCCACACTTGTAATCAAGGTCTGGACATTCATGTCTGCAGCAAGCATAGCCACTCTGAGGTAAAGGGGAAGGAGAAAAAAAAAAAAACTCAGAATCTTCTTTCTTATAATCCCTCTTCTGCAATGCATTAAACATTTAATACTGGCCTGGCAAACTGTTATGACCCCAATGGCGAGGGTCTCAGAGGAACGTGGAAGTCTGCAGAATACAAAAATCCAGCTCATAGGGCAGTGGTAACTGGGTTGACCATATATCTACTCCTAACGCCAACACTAGAAGTAGCCGGGGATCATTCCTACGTTGATTCTAGATGACACGCGCCAGCCGGAGAATCTAGCTACCCCTAGTAGAGGAAAACAAAGACCTTTCTTGCCTCCAGAGAAGGGGACCCCAAAGCTGGATAGAAGCCCCCCACAAATAATGACGGTGAGGTAAGAGGAAATGACAAACACAGAAATGAACCAGGTTTAGCACAGAGAGGCCCGCTTACTGATAGCAGAATAAAGAAAGGTAACTTATATGGTCAACAAAAACCCTATCAAAATCCACACTGGAAATTCAAGAACCCCCGAACCGTCTAACGGTCCGGGGGGAGAACACCAGCCCCCTAGAGCTTCCAGCAAAGGTCAGGATATAGATTTGGAACAAGCTGGACAAAAATACAAAACCAAAACAAATAGCAAAAAGCAAAAGGCAGACTTAGCTGAGATAACTGGAACCAGGATCAGTAGACAAGAGCACAGCAGACTAGCTCTGATAACTACGTTGCCAGGCATTGAACTGAAGGTCCAGGGAGCTTATATAGCAACACCCCTAACTAACGACCCAGGTGCGGATAAAAGGAATGACAGAAAAACCAGAGTCAAAAAACTAGTAACCACTAGAGGGAGCAAAAAGCAAATTCACAACATCTGGCCCTGGGACCTACTGAGGCAGGGATTTCTCCAGAAAGAGGTAAATTAATACCTACTTTTGCAGAAGAGGTGAACAATCTAAATAAGTGCATCTTTCTGACAGCCTTAAAAAGATCTATTTTGAAATATCAACAATATTAAAGTTTTCAGGGATACAGAAATTAAGACCCTTTGAAATAAAGAAAGCATGTCTAGATCCAAAACGTGTTGTGTGAGGTTAATCACATAAACAGTTTCATTTGACGGATTTAACATTTCAATCATACATGTTTCCTCTTTGTGCTTGAAGGGACACTTTCTACCTCCTCTCCTCTTATTGCGTTTCCTAAAAGGATTGCTTCAGTTGGGGGATTTGTTGAACCTGTGGCATGTTGTATTGATTTTCCGGAGTCTAGATGCACTTGAATCAGTGTCAGTTGTCCAAACATTTGTTTGTTTGTTTTTTGAAGCAATGTGCTGCCAGCCTCCTGTGGATAAATTAGGCTATATGCAAACGTTGCGGATTTTGTTGCGGATCCGCAGTGTTTTTTCCGTGCGGAATTGCACCAAATCCTAGCTCAAGCAAGGTTAATCAATGGGAATCCAGAAATGATGTGCACATGCTGTGGAAAATTCCGCACTGATTTGCAGCATTTTATTTTCCGCAGCATGTCAGTTCTTTTTGCAAGATCTGCCGCGTTTCTGCACCCATTGACTTAAATTGAGTCAGCCAAATCTGCAGCTAAGCTGCAGGTGTAAAAAGGATTGCAGATTTGCTGCGGATTTGCGTGCCAAAAGGAAGGAGGAAGAGTGTGTGGGTGGAAAATATGTGTCTGGGAAGAGACTATGTGTGAGCGGAGAATATGTGCATGTCTGTCTGTGGGTGTCTGTCTGCATGTGTCTGCCTGCGGGTGTCTGTCTGCGGGTGTCTGTGTGTGTAGCCAGGCATCGTCTGATGGGACTACTATTCGCATCCGGCTATGTCTGCTGTCACATATAACAGCGACAGCATGAGCCGATGATGGGACAGTAATGTGTTCAATTGTAAAACAAAAAAAAACAATCATACACACCAAACACCTAATCCCCCACGCCTGCATCTCCTGCAACATAAATAAAATAATAAACCAACATATACTTACCTTTCCGCCGTAGTCCAGTAAATAACGAGTGTCCCACGACGATCTCACGTGCAGAACACCCCTCACCGGGAGATGTGACCACTCTACACGGCCTCCGTTGATACACTGACAGGAGGTGATCCTCCCGCAGTGTATCACGGTAAGAGTTCACCGGAGTTCGTGCTGTCACTTGCGGCACCACTGTGTGATAAAATTCTTATGCAGCGGTGCCATAAGTGAGAGTGTAAGGGTCTGGACCAGGGCTGTAGTCATGGCCAAACACTCTGGTACATCAGTGATCTGGTCTCCCAATACATGAAAATATTGTCCATTACTATGTGTATCTGTGGCTCCATTCTCTGTACCTTCGGGGTCACCTGCTTTGCTGCACGTTCCCATCAATGGATGCAACAAAGATTGAGACACAGTCCTTTTCAACTTTTAGATCAACAACTTTACTGTAAGCTTTACACAGCATATTCAAACTCTTCACAGCAATTACATCAGAAACAACATTACAGATTTCCTCTTCTCTCCCTGTACGTTCCTTCCTTTCACATAACACATACCCGAGTCGGACCGTGCCGCACGGGTCCTCAGTGTCCTACCAATTCAGCTCTACCACGGTTAGGCCTTTCTCAGTCTGCTTCACCTCAGACAAAAGAGTTTCCACCTCTGAAGCTAGATGCCACCTGGCGAGTGACCTGCCCTTCAGTATTGTGTTCTGGGATGTCCCAGCTCTGTCCTGCTCCAAGCTCACTGCTTCTGGGTCCTGCCCCAGCCACTGTTATAAGCTGCCACATTCTAGGGCTACCTGTGCCCACGTATTGACCTCTTTCCTTCTGCTGTGCTGGCCTCTGCTTTTCTGGCCTGATGCTGTGGATGGCTGGGCTCTCTCCTTTTTAACAACCAACGCTGCGTGGTAGCTGCTAATGTCCTGGGCGTAGAGCCCCTGTGGACTGTCTGGGCACTCGGCCCTTCTGACTAGATACAGGAAACACTCCTTCCCTTAGCTGCAGCTAACTCCTCCTACAGTAACCAATTCCCAGCTATGTGGAACTCCCATCTGTATTATGTACATTATTCTAAGATGATACTTTCCCTATTTAACAGATATACCAAATAGCAAATATATACATTGCATTATATATATATATATATATATATATATATATATATATATATATATATATATATATATTGAACAAGACATGGGGATACACCTGATTGTGTAGCAGTACCATTATATATGAGGTGATATTACTCTTAAATCATGCAGCAATATCAACATATGTTAATGTATACACATACACTAATAACTTACAGCAGCAGGACGAGAGGGAAAGGCAAAGGCAATAACACATTTTACTATACCCCTATATTCCACCTTCCTTTAAATTTGGTCATTCCTGACCATATTACAATATAAAACCTTTATTATGTACATGTAATACTCCACTCAGGGAGGTAACAGGTAAAATGAGGTAGAACAAGTAGCGTATTAGCGCTACACGAGCTGAGTCTTTTATGCCACCGCAAAGCAACATGAGTCCTTGCTCTTTTAAAATTGAATACCTGGCTCACAGTCCTCCAGGTGATAGTCAGGTCCATTAACTCCAGTTCTCCGGAGTCAAGCGTATGTACAAAATGACTGTAGGGGTCCACAGTTCCTGAAGTTGGGCCTCCCCCTTCCTTTGAGGGAAGCACGGTCCCATATATTAGGACCAAACAAATTTACAAGCATGGGGTCTGTAGTCCTTGGGGATGAACTCCCCCGTCCCTTGAAGAAAGTCTGGTTCCAACTTATTCACAGATGAGTAGACAGACCTATGCATTAGGTCAACAGTCCTTAAGGGGGAAGGCGTCCCTCTCCTTTCACATTGAGCATTGCCCTTTAATGCCTGGTGCACTGCCTGTCCTACACACACTGCCTGTCTCACATAAGTCAGGGTTCAGTCCCAGGGCAAGTTCCTGCTTTCCAGCAGAAAGGGCACAACAGGTGCAACAAAAACACACACACAAAAAAAATGCAGTGATTCTTCACTTAGGCCGTCCGGCCATACTACACCCATCTCTTGGGGTACTCCAGGGCTTCATTGCACTCAGGGATGCAGAACAGTCCCGTTCACTTTAAGTCAGAGGTGCAACGTGCACAAATTTTTCAGCAGCAAAGTTTCACTGAATCAACGGCGCACATCCCGGACCGTTGCAAGAGTGGCTGAGTCCCATGCCCAGTTGTGGGCTGAGGATGACTCTGCAGCCGCAGAAGTCATGTTCTGCCATGGAAGGGTGGAAGCCCGAGTAGTGCTGCTGATGCCTGCACCAGGCCTGGAAAAAGTCCCAAGTTTTCCTCGCTGCAGAGGGTGACTGTAACCGTGTAGAACCCTTGAGGACAGTCCTCCTTAAAGAAAGACACCCGGTCTTCTTCCTGCAGTGGTTTGCCAAACTTGACTGACGCCGCATTCACATATATCTTGGCATCAGTCCCTTCTTCTCGAATAAAGCTGTACCCCGTTCTATGTTGGTATACACCAAGAAGCCACTAGTACGTCGGCCAGCCAGAGCGCCCCCTCTGGGTTTATGCATCTCGGCCCACACCTCCTTCTCCAGCTGCTTCTTTCATTTAATAACATCTTCCACCCAGGCAGCCAGCCTGGGGGTGGGAAAGCGGCCCTCCACCTGTGAATGGAAATGGGAGGAACCCAGGGGCATGGTGGTAATGGAGACTGGCTGGGCCTGTGAGGAACAGGGAGGTGGTACCGATCTCCCTTCAGGGACGCATGGTCGAACGACTGCCTGTGCAACAGGGGGCCGTGGGTGAGATCATTCCTCCAGGGTCAGGGGCTGAGGAGCACTCACCCACTCAGGAGCTGAACTGATGACCGCGCCCATCCCGGGATCCCTGGATCAGGGGACTGACGCTAAACGGAGTTAAAAACAGAGTGCAAGGTCTTTTATTTCTTCTGTTGCGACATCATCAAATTATCAAACCAATCAGGTCTTCCCACATATTGTGTCCAATCAGAAATAGAACTGTCATTAATGATGTGTCACACTGACAGCCCATAATAAATTCTCTAACAAAAAAAGATATCCATGATTGGCTATGGCCGTTTATGCTTACCTCCCATCTTATGACATCACTATGGAGATAACCAATGGTTATCGCAGGCCAATCGCCAAGCTTGTGATGGTGTTACAGTCTTATGCTAAGGTCCTGTAAACCAGAGACCACATTCAGTCTCATTGTATCATTGCTGTGATTGCAGGCAAATCACCAAACCAGGATTAGGGTGATGTCACAGTCACATGCTAAGGTCCTGTAAAACAGAGAGCACATTCAGTCATATTATAGCATTAATGTGCAAGTCCTATTCAGGGCCACCATCAGGGCATTACGGCCGTGACTGGTGTATGGGGCCCGGTGGGCAGAGGGGGCCTGCATCGGGCCCCGTCTCATCTGCTCACCGGGCCCCTACCGGCAGCCGCAGGCTAAGCTGGGCCCTTAGCGGCGCTGCAGCTGTTTAACGCTATTGATGTGCGGGCCCGGGGAGTGGCGATCCGGGGGCCCAGGACAAAAAGCTGGACACAGGGGCAGAAGGCTGGACACAGGGGCAGAACGCTGGACACGGGCAGAAAGCTGGACACGGGGCGGAAGCGGAATGCTGGACACAGGGGCAGAATGCTGGACACAGGGGCAGAAAGCTGGACACAGGGGCAGAATGCTGGACACGGGCAGAACGCTGGACATAGGGGCAGAAAGCTGGACACAGGGGCAGAAAGCTGGACACGGGGGCAGAACGCTGGACACAAGGACAGAACGCTGGACACAGGGGCAGAATGCTGGACACAGGGGCAAAATTCTGGACACGGGCAGAATGCTGGACACAGGGGCAGAAAGCTCAACACAGTGGCAGAAAGCTGGACACAGGGGCAGAAAGCTGGACACAGGGCCAGAATGCTGGACACAGGGCCAGACTGCTGGACACGGGGCAGAATGGAGATACGGGGCATGATTGGAGACACAGGGGGCAGGATGAAAGACATGGCGGCATGACTGGAGATACTGGGGCATGACAGGAGACAGATGGGGCAGGATTGAAAACAGATGGGGCAGAATGGAGACACAGGGGGCATGATTGCAGACATGGGGGCATGATTGGAGATGGGACAGAATGGAGATACGGGCATGATTGGAGACACTGGGGGCAGGATCATGGGGCAGGATGGATACGATGGAGACAGATGGGGCAGGATGGGGAGATCATATGGAGCAGAATGGATACTCATGAGGGCAGGATGGGAGAACATATGGCTAACGCCAGGAATGAGACACACGGGGCCAGGATGGCGAATATTATTACCATAGGGGCTAATTAAGGGATATTATTACTGCAGTGATGTATTTATTTTATTTTTTGAGTATACTGTTTTAAATGTCCATAGAGGGCTACAGTCCCATGGCTCTTAAATTTCTGAATAATATGTGCAATTGTAGTCACAGGAACATCAAGCTGCTTGGAGATGGTCTGATAACTTTTACCTTTAACATGCTTGTTTATAATTTTCTTTCTAATCTCCAGAGACAACTCTTTTCCTTCCTTCCTCTGCTCCATGTTGAGTGTGATACATGGCACTAAACAGCACAGTGAGTATCTGTAGCCCTGTATACAGGCCCACTCATAATTCCAAGATTGTAGACACCTGTGATGCTACTTAGTGGACACACCTTGATTTAACACGTCCCTTTTGTCACATTATTTTGAGGGGTACCATAATTTCTGTCCAGACTAGTGTTGAGCATTCCGATACCGCAAGTATCGGGTATCGGACGATATTTCCGGTATCGGAATTCTGATACCGAGATCCGATACTTGCCGCATATCGGATACCGGAATCGGAAGTTCTCAATTCAAACAGCACGAATTCAGCCAATGAGGAATGATTACAAGTGTGGGCACATCCTGTTCAGCATGGTGGGCATGAAACTACTGGCAAGGCTGTGATTGGCTGCTGAAATGATGTCATGCTGCAGTTTAAAAGTCGCTGGCGCCATTTTGGGCTCACTCTCCTGTGAATTCAGTTAGTGACAGGACGCTGTGTTCTGACTGAGGGCCAGTTGAGATAGCGATTTGCTTCTTTGCGCTTTTCCCAGGCTAATTTAGCAACCGATGTGTGTTCACCTTGCTTTTGCCTTGCAGCGCTGTTTTCACAGCGATCTACAAGGTCTCTGTGTGTGTGTGTGTGTGAGTGCAGCCCACTCTTTTGTCTGTGTGCAGCCATAGCTGGTTGTATTCAGGTCAGGGTGGTTCACTGCCTCATACTGTTCTATCCATTCCATTGTCCTTTTTTGCAAGTAGTGCAGGCTGCTGCACATTTTTTTCAAATAATTCCTATTAGTGACTTTCCACCCGTATCCAGCTAAATTGTGGAAAAACACTACATAGGATAACGTAGAGGAGGTTTTTGGGGCCTTGCAGCGCCGTTTACGGCTGTCTGCACGGTCTCCGTGTGAGTGCAGCTCGCCCTGTAGTCTGTGTGCAGCCACAGCCAGTTGTATCCAGCTCAGGGTGGTTCACTCACTCATACAGTTCTATCCATTCCATTGTCCTTTTTTGCAAATAGTGCAGCCCGCTGCACATTTTTTCAAATAATTCCTATTAGTGGCTTTCCACCCGTATCCAGCTAAATTGTGGAAAAACACTAAATAGGATAACGTAGAGGAGGTTTTTGGGGCCTTGCAGCGCCGTTTACGGCTGTCTGCACGGTCTCCGTGTGAGTGCAGCTCGCCCTGTAGTCTGTGTGCAGCCACAGCCGGTTGTATCCAGCTCAGGGTGGTTCACTGACTCATACAGTTCTATCCATTCCATTGTCCTTTTTTGCACACTCCGTGTGAGTGCAGCTCTCCCTGTTGTCAGTTTAGCCCCCAAAAAATAAATAAATAATAAAGTTCACCAAACACACCACTTTACAGTTGTGTAGGCCACATTAGCTCATATTAAAGTCTAGTCCACACTTTAGAAAATTAGTGTTTCTTATACCTGTTAGGAGCTGTTCAGGAATAAGCACACTAAGCCGTTAGTACTTTTCTGCTTATCTTTATCAGTCAACCAAGATGAAGAAGGCAGGGAGTAAGGCATGTGGGCGTGGGCGCGGAGCAGGGAGAGGATGTGGGGATTCTGTGCCTGCTGCGGGCACCGGTGACTCATCATCACCCAGTTTCAGCAGGGAACAGTCCTTCATGCGCAGCTTTGTCGGAGAGCGCCGTACACCGCTGCTGCGTGAAGACCAAATTGAAGCCGTTGTCGGAAGGATGGCAGCTAATGCATCGACTTCAATTAGTGCCACATCCTCTCAGACACAGAGCACTGGAGAGCACCCATCTGTCTCTTCGCCACCTGCCAAATTGCCCAGGCAGACAGTGAGCCCAGGACAGGAGCCGTCTCTACTTCTGTTCTCTGAATCTCTTGGCTTGGAAACAGGGGGCTAGCCAAGCAGCATTGGAGAAATGGAAGAAGAGGCAGTGTGCAGTGATGCCCAACAGCTTTTTCTCTCTGAGTCTGAAGAGGCGGGTGGGCCAGTGCCTCCGGTCACCACACCGCAGAACGCACCCGCTGATGACACTCAGGTGCCACTTTCTGGTGCGTGCTCTGCTGCTGAGACTACCCAGGAGGAGCAGTTGGTGGCAGAGGGTAGTGTAGATGATGAGGTCCTTGACCCATCGTGGCGTGAGGGACAGGAAGGTGGTGGGATCAGCTCTGAGGAAGAGATTCCCCGAATGGGCCAAAGAGGGAGAGGGAGGGGGAAGACTGCAGATCCTGTAGCCTCCACTTTGGCACCCGTTAGGAGCATGTCTCTTCCAAAAGCCAAAAAGGGCGCTCCCAAGACTTGCAGTGCCTGGTCCTTTTTTGACACAGTTGCAGATGACATTTGCTATGTCAAATGCAAGGTGTGTCATCACAAAGTCAAAAGAGGGAGAAATGTCAGCAACCTCAATACCTCCAACATGTGGAAACATGTGCGGACCAGGCATGCGGCGGAGTTACAAAAACACACTGAAGAGCTAGGCCAACCAACAGCGGCAGCTACCACCTCTTCAGCTCGTGTTGCCTCTTCCTCCAGCTCACACACAGCTGGTTTGGCTTCCTCCCAGGATCGCCATGGAAGAACCTCTGGCACTGTTGTCCAGAGACCCACTGTAATTCCACCCGCAGCACCACGTTCCCAGTCATCCTCACACTCCCAGCCCAGTCTACAGCCATCGGTAGTACAGGCATGGGAGAAAAGGCGGCCTTTCTCAGCAAACCACCCACGAGCACAGGCTTTGACTGCAGGCATTGCCAAACTTCTGTCACTGGAAATGCTGTCATTCAGGCTGGTGGAGACTGACAGCTTCCATGACTTGATGTCATTGGCAGTCCCACAGTACAATGTGCCCAGCCGCTTTTATTTCAGCAGGCAAGCCGTCCCTGCCCTGCACAAGCATGTGGAGGGACACATAAAACACGCGCTACTGAACGCCGTCAGTAGCAAGGTCCACCTCACCACCGATGCGTGGACCAGTCAACATGGACAGGGGTGATACCTTTCCCTCACTGCCCATTGGGTTAATGTTGTTGAGCCGGGTACAGATCGTGCGAGTGGCGCAGGACGTATCCTGCCCACTCCAAGGATTGCAGAATTCCAGTCTGTACGCATTGACTCCTCCTCTTACACAAGTTCCTCAGAATCATCGCTGCAGGAGCCGTCACAGTCCACCTCCACATGGACCCGTGAACGTTTACCTGTTACGACCGACATGAGCACAGCCGTGGCCAAACCTCAACAGGCAGTCTTGAAATTAATTTCTTTGGGGAATCGAAGCCACACAGCGCAGGAGCTCTGGAATGCCATCAAGCAGGAGAGCGATGTGTGGTTTGTGGCAGCGAATCTCCAGCCAGGCATGGTAGTGTGTGATAATGGCCGAAATCTGGTGGCAGCTCTGGGCCTCGGCAACCTCACTCACATCCCATGTCTGGTGCATGTGCTCAACTTGGTTGTGCAGAGTTTTTTGAGGGACTATCCGGATCTTGATGCACTGCTGCACAAGGTCCGCCTAGAGTGTGCTCACTTGCGGCGTTCCAGCACGGCAAAATCGCGCATTGTGGCTCTGCAGCGCCGATTCCGCCTTCCGGAACAACGCATCATATGTGACCTACCTACCAGGTGGAATTCCACGTTACATATGTTGGAGCGGTTGTGTGAGCAGCAGCAAGCAGTAATGGAGTACCAGCTGCATCAGGCGCAAAGAAGTCGCACTCCGCGCCGTTCAGACTTCACAACCACAGAGTGGGCCACTATGAAGGACGTCTGCCAGGTTTTGTGTCCCTTCGATTATTCCACGCGGATGGCGAGTGCAGATGATGCACTAGTCAGCATGACTGTCCCCCTTATCTGCCTGCTTGAAAAATCACTGCAAGCGCTAACGGATGATGTTGTGGAAGAGGTGGAGGATGAGGATTCACCATTTCCATCATCTTCTGGACAGTCAGCGCCATGTGGTTCCTCACAAATGCGTAGGCAGGGGACACTTTGTGAGGAGGATGAGGAGGAGTCAATGGAGGAGGAAGACATCCATCCAGAGGTGGGAGTTACACAATTGTCCAGTAGTCAGTGTGTACAGCGAGGGTGGGGTGATGACGAGCGGGCAGAGTTCACGCCTCAAGCAGGGGACAGCGTTTCTTGGCCAGTTGGCAGTCTGCAGCACATGGTTGATTACATGCTGCAGTGCCTGAGAAACGACCGCCGTATCGCCCACATTCTCAACATGTCTGATTATTGGGTGTTCACCCTCCTCGATCCTCGCTACTGGGACAACGTACAAATCCTCATCACACCGTTGAACCGGGAGTGTAAAATGTGGGAGTACCAAGACACACTGGTGAATTCCATCATCTTCTAAAATCCAACTGAGAGAAGTGCTGCTAGTGCTTTACAAAGCAGCTCAGTGCGTCCAGGCAGTGGAGGAGGCTCTGCACAAAGAGGGAGCAGAAGCAGTGCCTCTGCCCAAGGCAAGACCAGTATGGCCCAACTGTGGCACAGTTTTGTGTGCCTGCCACAAATGTCTACACCATCACAGATGGCTCCAGTCAGCAGGAGGCAACGGTTCCGTCAGATGGTGACAGACTACATGTCTTGCCCTCTTGCTGTACTCCCAGACGGCTCTTCCCCTTTCAAGTTTTGGGTCTCTAAGCTGGATACATGGCCAGAGCTAAGCCAGTATGCATTGGAGGTGCTGGCTTGCCCTGCGGCTAGTGTATTATCGGAGCGCGTCTTTAGTGCTGCAGGTGGTGTACTAACTGACCGTCGCATGCGACTATCCTCCGATAACGTTGACCGGCTTACTTTCCTGAAAATGAACCAGGCCTGGATCTCGCAGGAATTTGCCACTCCTCTTCCTGATTAAATAATTGGGTGACTGTCTACAGTATCCAGGTCTCCTGTTGTGTTCATCTTTCTACCACCTGAACTGTAATTCCTGGGTTCCAACACCGCCAGTTGAGGCTCAGAAGTGCCGTCTGCACAGTCAAAACATACGACCCAGTGTTATTGGGTGTCAGTAACGTCAGCTGATCCCCAGCTGTGTAGCCAGCAATGTGTCCTGCGACCGCCACGCTGACACAACAACTGAAATGTAAGGGAACCTGTCCCCCCCCAGGCGTTTGTTACTGAAATAGCCACCTTGTGCAGCAGTTATGCTGCACAAGGAAAAGGTAACTATTTTTGTTTAGCTCCTTGCACACGCAGAACTTAACACTTTTAAAGTGTGTCCACTGATACCGTAAAACCATCCCAGAGGTGGGACTTTCCTTTGTAATGTGACGCAGCACACCCGTCATTCCTACCCCCTTGGCGATGTGCGCCGCCTCTGCGTTGTTTAATTCTGTCCTGGAGTCAGCGCTGTTATGTTATCCCTTGGCCAGGCACACTTTGCGGTGCCCGTCTTCTGACATTATTTGGTGTCAGGCTGGCTGCGCCTGTGCAGCCGCGCTGGACGAGATCCCGCATCGCAGTGTCTTCTGATTTAATCACACTGCGGGCCTGGGATCCATGGGCATGCGCAGTGCATATCTTCACCTCCGCCTCTCACTCATCTCCCTCCACCTTCTTCAGACTGTGCGCCGTCAGCTGATCCCTAATAGCATGCCACGGCCGTGACACCGCACAGTCTGAAGAAGCCAGAGGGAGGGGAGTGAGAGGGGAGAATATGCACTGCGCATGGCCATGGATCCTAGGCCCGCGGTGGGATTACATTAGACAACACTGCGAGGCGGGATCGGCCGTGGCATGCTATTAGGGATCAGCTGACGGTGCACAGTCTGAATAAGGTGGAGGGAGATGAGTGAGAGGCGGAGGTGAAGATATGCACTGCGCATGCCCATGGATCCCAGGCCCACAGTGTGATTAAATCAGAAGACACTGCGAGGCAGGATCTCGTCCAGTGCGGCTGCACAGGCGCAGCCAGCCTGACACCAAATGATGTCAGAAGACGGGCACCGCAAAGTGCGCCTGGCCAAGGGATAACATAACAGCACAGGCTCCGGGACGGAATCAAACAACGCTGAGGAGGCGGCGCATGGCACCAAGGGGGTAGGAATGACGGCTGGGCTGCGTCACATTACAAAGGAAAGTCCCACCTCCGGGATGGTTTTACGGTATCAGTGGACACACTTTAAAAGTGTTTAGTTCTGTGTTTGCAAGGAGCATAATGAAAAGAGCCACCTTTTCCTTTGGCATCCTTTGTGATGCAAAAGCTGGCTCTTTCAGCTACAAACGCCTTTTGGGGGGTTATAGGTTCCCTTTCGACTTGCTCCAATCAGGCTTCAGCCTAAACGGTGTTCCTCTGCACCTCCTGCTGTCCCTGGGCTCCAACACCGCTAGTTGGTGCCTGGAAGTGCTGTCCGCACAGTCAACAGTCGCTCCTCTGTTATTGGGGTTCAGTAACGTCAGCTGCTCCCCTGCTATGTGTGCTGCAATGCCTCCTATCTGCTCCTCCTGCTGTCCCTGGGCTCTAACACTGCTAGTTGGTGCCTGGAAGTGCTGTCCGCACAGTCAACAGTCGCTCCTCTGTTATTGGGGTTCAGTAACGTCAGCTGCTCCCCTGCTGTGTGTGCTGCAATACCTCCTATCTGCTCCGCCTGCTGTCCCTGGGCTCTAACACCGCTTGTTGGTGCATGGAAGTGCTGTCCGCACAGTCAACAGTCGCTCCTCTGTTATTGGGGTTCAGTAACGTCAGCTGCTCCCCTGCTGTGTGTGCTGCAATACCTCCTATCTGCTCCTCCTGCTGTCCCTGGGCTCTATCACCACTTGTTGGTGCCTGGAAGTGCTGTCCGCACAGTCAACAGTCGCTCCTCTGTTATTGGGGTTCAGTAACGTCAGCTGCTCCCCTGCTGTGTGTGCTGCAATACCTCCTATCTTCTCCTCCTGCTGTCCCTGGACTCTAACACCGCTTGTTGGTGCCTGGAAGTGCTGTCCGCACAGTCAACAGTCGCTCCTCTGTTATTGGGGTTCAGTAACGTCAGCTGCTCCCCTGCTGTGTGTGCTGCAATACCTCATATCTGCTCCTCCTGCTGTCCCTGGGCTCTAACACCGCTAGTTGGTGCCTGGAAGTGCTGTCCGCACAGTCAACAGTCGCTCCTCTGTTATTGGGGTTCAGTAACGTCAGCTGCTCCCCTGCTGTGTGTGCTGCAATACCTCCTATCTGCTCCTCCTGCTGTCCCTGGGCTCTAACACCGCTAGTTGGTGCCTGGAAGTGCTGTCCGCACAGTCAACAGTCGCTCCTCTGTTATTGGGGTTCAGTAACGTCAGCTGCTCCCCTGCTATATGTGCTGCAATACCTTCTATCTGCTCCTCCTGCTGTCCCTGGGCTCTAACACCGCTAGTTGGTGCCTGGAAGTGCTGTCCGCACAGTCAACAGTCGCTCCTCTGTTATTGGGGTTCAGTAACGTCAGCTGCTCCCCTGCTGTGTGTGCTGCAATACCTCCTATCTGCTCCTCCTGCTGTCCCTGGGCTCTAACACCGCTAGTTGGTGCCTGGAAGTGCTGTCCGCAAAGTCAACAGTCGCTCCTCTGTTATTGGGGTTCAGTAACGTCAGCTGCTCCCCTGCTGTGTGTGCTGCAATACCTCCTATCTGCTCCTCCTGCTGTCCCTGGGCTCTAACACCGCTAGTTGGTGCCTGGAAGTGCTGTCCGCACAGTCAACAGTCACTCCTCTGTTATTGGGGTTCAGTAACGTCAGCTGCTCCCCTGCTGTGTGTGCTGCAATACCTCCTATCTGCTCCTCCTGCTGTCCCTGGCCTCCAACACTGCTGGTTGCTGCCCGGAAGTGCTGTTTGCACAGAGCCAAACACCTCGCCAATGTGTTAGTGGGGTACAGTAACGTCAGCTGCTCCCCTGCTGTGTATCCGGCAACGTGTCATGCGACCGCCACGCTGGCACAACTCAAATTTAAGGGAACCTGCCCACCCCCACCCCCCCAGGCGTTTGTTACTGAAAGAGCCACCGTGTGCAGCAGTAATGCTGCAGAAGGAAAAGGTGGCTCTTTTAATTATGCTCCTTTCAAACGCTGAACTACACACTTGTGAAATGTGTCTCCTCACACCGTTTAACCATCCCGGAGGTGGAACTTTCCTTTGTAATGTGACGCAGCCCAGCCGTCATTCCTACCCCCTTGGTGCCGTGCGCCGCCTCCTCAGCGTTGTTTGATTCTGTCCCGGAGCCTGCGCTGTTATGTTATCCCTTGGCCAGGCACACTTAGCGCTGCCCGTCTTCTGACATCATTTGGTGTCAGGCTGGCTGCGCCTGTGCAGCCGCACTGGACGAGATCCTGCCTCGCAGTGTCTTCTGATTTAATCACACTGTGGGCCTGGGATCCATGGGCATGCGCAGTGCATATCTTCACCTCCGCCTCTCACTCATCTCCCTCCACCTTATTCAGACTGTGCACCGTCAGCTGATCCCTAATAGCATGCCACGGCCGTGACACCGCACAGTCTGGAGAAGCCAGAGGGAGGGGAGTGAGAGGCGAGGATATGCACTGTGCATGGCCACGGATCCCAGGCCCGCGGTGGGATTACATTAGACGACACTGCGAGGCGGGATCTCGATCAGCGCGGCCGCACAGGCGCAGCCAGCCTGACTCCAAATGATGTCAGAGGATGGGCAGCGCTAAGTGTGCCTGGCCAAGGGATAACATAACAGCGCAGGCTCCGGGACAGAATCAAACAACGCTGAGGAGGCGGCGCACGGCGCCAAGGGGGTAGGAATGACGGCTGGGCTGCATCACATTACAAAGGAAAGTCCCACCTCCGGGACGGTTTAACGGTGTGAGGGGACACATTTCATAAGTGTCTAGTTCAGCCTTTGAAAGGAGCATAATTAAAAGAGCCACCTTTTCCTTTTGCATCATTAGTGCTGTACAAGATGGCTCTTTCAGCAACAAACGCCTGGGGTGGGGGTTAAAGGTTCCCTTTCAACTTGCTCCAGTGCAGGCTTCAGCCTACACTCTGCTCCTCCTGCTGACCCCGGGCTCTAACACCGCCAGTTGGCGCCCGGAAGTGCTAGCTACCCTGAAAAAAACACCAGCCAATGTGTCAGTGGGGTTCAGCAATGCCAGCTGTTCCCCTGCTGTGTAGCCGGCATCGTGTCCTGCAAATGCCACGCAGACACAACAGACCTAAAACTGCCTCCAGTGCAGGCTTCGGCCTACACCCTGCTCCCTCTCCTCCTGCTGTCCCTGGGCTCTAACACCGACAGTTGGTGGCTGGAAGTGCTGGATGCACAGTTAACACTTGCTGCCGTGTTATTGGGGTTCAGTAACGTTAGCTGCTCCCCTGCTGTGTGTGCTGCAATACCTCCTATCTGCTCCTCCTGCTGACCCTGGGCTCTAACACCGCTAGTTGGTGCCCGGAAGTGCTAGCTGCACAGAGAAAAACACCAGCCAATGTGTCAGTGTGGTTCAGCAACGCCAGCTGTTCCCCTGCTGTGTAGCCGGCAACGTGTCCTGCAAACACCATGCAGATACAAGAACTGAAATTGAAGGGAACCTGTCCCCCCCAGGTGTTTGTATATATAACAGCCACCTTGTACAGCAGTAATGCTGCATTTGTACAAGGTGGCTCATTCAGTTACTCTCCTTGCACACTTCGAACTCAACACGTATAAAATGTGTCCTCTGAGACCAGTAAACCATCCCTGAGGTGTGACTTTCCTTTGTATTGACACGCAGCAGCCCCCTTGGTAGCGCTGCCCGTCTTCTGACATCATTGGTTGGCTGGCTGCGCCTCTGCAGCCTCCCTGCCCGACACAACGGCCCTCGGTGTCTTATTTATTTTGACTGCGAGGGTGTGATTGACGGGCATGAGCAGTGCATATTTTCGCCTGTCCCTCATCTCCTTCAGCCTTCTTCAGACTGTGCAGCTTCATGGCCGTGGCATGCGATAAGGGATCAGCTGACGCCGCACAGTCTGAAGCAGGTGTAAGGACACGAGTGTGAGAGGCAAACATATTGACTGCGCAAGGCCATGAATCCCAGCCCCGTAGTGTGAATTACTGAAAAGACACTGCGGGGCTGGGATTCATGGGCATCGCGAACCGCATCGGCCGACATGAAATTATGTCAGAAGCCGGGCAGCGCTAACAGCGCATGTCCAAGGGATAACACGACAGCGCAGACTCCTGTACAGCAAATAACGACGCTCAGGAGGCTGCGCCCAGCACCAAGGTGGTATTATTGACAGCTGTGCTGCGTCTCATTACGAAGGGAACTCCCGCCTCCAAGACAGTTTGACTGTATAAGGGGCTAAATGTTATACGCGTTTCTTTCAGCGTGTGCAAGGAGCAAAATTAAAAGAGCAACCTTTGACTTGTGCAGCATTACTGCTGCACAAGGTGGCTCTTCTAGTTTGTAACACCTGAGGGGGGTTAAAGGTTACCTTTAAAATTGGTTCAATTAGGCTTCGGCCTACACTCTGCTCCTCCCGCAGAGCCTGGGCTCTAACACCGCCAGTTGGTGCCCGGAAGTGCTGGCTGCACAGAGAAAAACACCCGCCAATGTGTCAGTGGGGTTCAGCAACGCCAGCTGTTCCCCTGCTGTGTAGCTGGCAACGTGTCCTGCAAAAGCCACGCAGACACAAAGCTGCCGCCAGTGCAGGCTTCGGCTTACACTCCGCTCCCTCTGCTCCTCCTGCTGACCCTGGGCTCTAACACCGCCAGTTGGTGCCCGGAAGTGCTGGCTGCACAGAGCAAAACACCCACCACTCTGTCAGTGGGGTTCA
Organism: Ranitomeya variabilis; assembly: GCF_051348905.1. Taxonomy (NCBI): domain Eukaryota; kingdom Metazoa; phylum Chordata; class Amphibia; order Anura; family Dendrobatidae; genus Ranitomeya; species Ranitomeya variabilis. The sequence goes on from NC_135234.1 coordinate 437,473,840, forward strand.
GCACCGCCAGCTGTTCCCCTGCTGTGTAGCTGGCAATGTGTCCTGCAAAAGCCACGCAGACACAAAGCTGCCGCCAGTGCAGGCTTCAGCCTACACTCTGCTCCCTCTGCTCCTCCTGATGACACTGGGCTCTAACACCGCCAGTTGGTGCCCAGAAGTGCTGGCTGCACAGAGCAAAACACCCGCCACTCTGTCAGTGAGGTTCAGCACCGCCAGCTGTTCCCCTGCTGTGTAGCTGGCAACGTGTCCTGCAAAAGCCACGCAGACACAAAGCTGCCGCCAGTGCAGGCTTCGGCCTACACTCTGCTCCCTCTGCTCCTCCTGCCGACCCTGGGCTCTAACACCGCCAGTTGGCGCCCGGAAGTGCTAGCTGCACAGAGAAAAACACCAGCCAATGTGTCAGTGGGGTTCAGTAACGCAAGCTGTTCCCCTGCTGTGTAGCCGGCAACGTGTCCTGCAAAAGCCACGCAGACACAAGAACTGAAATTGAAGGGAACCTGTCCCCCCCAGGCATTTGTATGTATTACAGCCACCTTGTACAGCAGTCATGCTGCATTTGTGCAAGGTGGCTCATAAACTTATTCTCCTTGCACACGTGGAACTGAACACGTCTAAAATGTGTCCCCTGAGACCATTAAAACGTCCCTCAGGTGTGACTTTCCTTTGTAATGACACGCAGCAACCCCGTTGGTAGCGCTGCCCGTCTTCTCACATCATTGTTTGGCTGGCTGCGCCTCTGCGGCAGCCCTGCCCGACACAACGCCCCTCGGTGTCTAATTTCTTTAGACTGCGAGGGTGTGATTGATGGGCATGAGCAGTGCCTATCTTCGCCTGGCACTTATCTCCTTCTGCCTTCTTCACACTGTGCGGCCTCATGGCTGTGGCATGCCATAAGGGATCAGCTGGCGCCGCACAGTCTGAAGCAGGTGTAAGGACCCGAGTGAGAGGCGAACATATGTACTGCGCAAGGCCATGAATCCCAGCCCCGCAGTTTGAAACAATGTAAAGACACTGCTGGGCTGGGATTCATGGGCATCACGAACCGCACCAGCCGACATCAAATGATGTCAGAAGACGGACAGCGCATGGCCAAGGGATAACACAACAGCGCAGACTCCTGTACAGCAAAATGCGATGCTCAGGAGGCCGCGCCAAGCACCAAGGTGGTATTTTTGCCAGCTGTGCTGCGTCTCATTAAGAAGGGAACTCCCTCCTCCAAGACAGTTTTGACTGTATAAGGGCCTAAATGTGGTACGTGTTTCATTCAGCGTGTGCAAGGAACAAAACTAAAAGAGCAACCTTTGACTTGGGCAGCATTACTGCTGCCCAAGGTGTGGCTCTTCTAGTTTGTAACACCTGAGGGGGGGTTAAAGGTTACCTTTAAAATTGGTTCAATTAGGCTTCGGCCTACACTCTGCTCCTCCCGCAGAGCCTGGGCTCTAACACCGCCAGTTGGTGCCCGGAAGTGCTGGCTGCACAGAGAAAAACACCCGCCAATGTGTCAGTGGGGTTCAGCAACGCCAGCTGTTCCCCTGCTGTGTAGCTGGCAACGTGTCCTGCAAAAGCCACGCAGACACAAAGCTGCCGCCAGTGCAGGCTTCGGCCTACACTCCGCTCCCTCTGCTCCTCCTGCTGACCCTGGGCTCTAACACCGCCAGTTGGTGCCCGGAAGTGCTGGCTGCACAGAGCAAAACACCCGCCACTCTGTCAGTGGGGTTCAGCACCGCCAGCTGTTCCCCTGCTGTGTAGCTGGCAAAGTGTCCTGCAAAAGCCACACAGACACAAAGCTGCCGCCAGTGCAGGCTTCGGCCTACACTCTGCTCCCTCTGCTCCTCCTGCTGACCCTGGGCTCTAACACCGCCAGTTGGTGCCCGGAAGTGCTGGCTGCACAGAGCAAAACACCCGCCACTCTGTCAGTGGGGTTCAGCACCGCCAGCTGTTCCCCTGCTGTGTAGCTGGCAATGTGTCCTGCAAAAGCCACGCAGACACAAAGCTGCCGCCAGTGCAGGCTTCGGCCTACACTCTGCTCCCTCTGCTCCTCCTGCTGACCCTGGCCTCTAACACCGCCAGTTGGTGCCCGGAAGTGCTGCCTGCACAGAGCAAAACACCCGCCACTCTGTCAGTGGGGTTCAGCACCGCCAGCTGTTCCCCTGCTGTGTAGCTGGCAATGTGTCCTGCAAAAGCCACGCAGACACACAGCTGCCGCCAGTGCAGGCTTCAGCCTACACTCTGCTCCCTCTGCTCCTCCTGCTGACCCTGGGCTCTAACACTGCCAGTTGGCGCCTGGAAGTGCTAGCTGCACAGAGAAAAACACCAGCCAATGTGTCAGTGGGGTTCAGTAACGCAAGCTGTTCCCCTGCTGTGTAGCCGGCATCGTGACCATTAAACTGTCCCTGAGGTGTGACTTTCCTTTGTAATGACACGCTGCAACCCCCTTGGTAGTGCTGCCCATCTTCTGACATCATTGGTTGGCTGGGTGCGCCTCTGCGGCCGCCCTGCCCGACACAACACCCCTCGGTGTCTTATTTATTTTGACTGCGAGGGTGTGATTGACGGGCATGAGCAGTGAATATCTTCGCCTGTTGTCACTCATCTCCTTCCGCCTTCTTCAGACTGTACAGCTTCATGGCCGTGGCATGCGATAAGGGATCAGCTGATGCCGCACAGTCTGAAGCAGGTGTAAGGACACGAGTGTCAGAGGCAAACATATTGACTGCGCAAGGCCATGAATCGCAGCCCCGCAGTGTGAATTACTGAAAAGATACTGCGGGGCTGGTATTCATGGGCATCGCGAACCGCATCGGCCGACATTAAATGATGTCAGAAGACGGGCAACGCTAACAGCGCATGGCCAAGGGATAACACAACAGCGCAGACTCCTGTACAGCAAATAACGACGCTCTGGAGGCTGCGCCCAGCACCAAGGTGGCATTTTTGACAGCTGTGCTGCGTCTCTCCCCCCTCGAAGACAGTTTGACTGTATAAGGGCCTAAATGTTGTACGTGTTTCATTCAGCGTGTGCAAGGAACAAAATTAAAAGAGCAACCTTTGACTTAGGCAGCATTACTGCTGCCCAAGGTGTGGCTCTTCTAGTTTGTAACACCTGAGGGGGGGTTAAAGGTTACCTTTAAAATTGGTTCAATTAGGCTTCGGCCTACACTCTGCTCCTCCCGCAGAGCCTGGGCTCTAACACTGCCAGTTGGTGCCCATAAGTGCTGGCTGCACAGAGAAAAACACCCGCCAATGTATCAGTGGGGTTCAGCAACACCAGCTGTTCCCCTGCTGTGTAGCCGGCATCGTGTCCTGCAAATGCCATGGAGACACAACAGACCTCCAAATGCCTCCAGTGCAGGCTTCGGCCTACACTCTGCTCCCTCTGCTGACCCTTTGCTCCAACCCCACTAGTTGGGGCTCTAAGAAGACAAGCTTGAATAGGTCCCCATCCTGGTTCCAGTACCGTCAGCTGGTTCCGGGCAGAGCCTTTGGCTTAGGTGCCTCCCTCTGAGTATCCGAGTTCCACCAACGTCAGTTGGTCCTTGGTAGTGCTTTCAGGCACGGGTACCTCCTGCTTAGTAACCGGGTTCCAGTAACGTCAGCTGGTCCTCGGTAGTTCCATTGGCTCTTGGACCTTCGGCTACCCATCCGGGTTCCAGTACCGTCAGCTGGTTCTCGGCAGTGTCTTTTGCTCTTGTACCTTCAGCTCCCCATCCTGGTTCCAGTACCGTCAGCTGGTTCCGGGCAGAGCCTTTGGCTTAGGTGCCTCCCTCTGGGTGTCCGAGTTCCACCAACGTCAGGTGGTCCTTGGTAGTGCTTTCAGGCACGGGTACCTCCTGCTTAGTAACCGGGTTCCAGTAACGTCAGCTGGTCCTCGGTAGTTCCATTGGCTCTTGGACCTTCGGCTACCCATCCGGGTTCCAGTACCGTCAGCTGGTTCTCGGCAGTGTCTTTTGCTCTTGTACCTTCTGCTCCCCATCCTGGTTCCAGTACCGTCAGCTGGTTCCGGGCAGAGCCTTTGGCTTAGGTGCCTCCCTCTGGGTATCCGAGTTCCACCAACGTCAGGTGGTCCTTGGTAGTGCTTTCAGGCACGGGTACCTCCTGCTTAGTAACCGGGTTCCAGTAACGTCAGCTGGTCCTCGGTAGTTCCATTGGCTCTTGGACCTTCAGGTAGCCATCCGAGTTCCAGTTCCATCAGCTGTTTCTCGGCATTTTCTCAGCCTTCTTGTACCTTCTGCTACATTTCCAAGTTCAAGACCCTAAAGACGATGACCCGGAAGACCACCCCTAAGATGACGACAACACCAGAGACGACAACCCCTGAGATGACGACGACCCTGGAGACGATGACCCTGAAGACCACCCCGATGACTATGACCCCGGAGACGACGACCCTGGAGACGACGACGACATGGGAGATCGAGAAGCAGAAGAACAAGAGGCTGCATAACAAAGAGCAGAAGAACATTAAGCATAACACTAAATATCAGAGCAAAAGATATTATCTAAATTATAAGCAGAAGAAGACTAAGCAGTGTATGGGGGTGAGTCCGTTCCTCCTCGTGGTGCCCCTGGATAAAGCCTGATGCTGCAGGCCAAACTGAACGCGGACAAATGTAACTCTTTTGTGACAGGTAGAACGGAAGGTGTAATCTTCAAACTTTTATAGATAACAACTACGGGAATGCCTGTCACAAATAAGAATATGATGAAGAAGTTGAATATGAAGAAGAATAATAGTTAAATAAAAAGAATATGAACAATGTAACAAAAAAAAATAATAGGTAGAAGATGAAGAAGAAGATGAATAAGGTGAAGAAGAAGTTGATGTCAAAGATGCTGATGATGATGAAGAAGAAAGTGTGGGAGAAGTAAAAAAAAAGGTGAAGGGCGTGGAAGTAGTGAAACATCAATATCTGACAAAATAAAAAAAATCTTAACATAGTCAATATCTTTGTAACTCCGAACGTCTTAAAAAAAATTAAAATTCCTGCTATTCTATTTGATTGGGCTAAACCTCTATGCCTTTAATGTCTCCGCCACCTCCCCCAATACATCCTACATTATTCTTAGTTTTTTTCCTTCATGTAGAATGAACCTACAAGGAAAGAAAGGGTTTATTTTAATTCCGATATTTTCGTCCCATTGACTTGCATTGGTATCGGGTATCGGTATCGGCGAGATCCGATATTTTGCCGTTATCGGACGATACTTTCCGATACCGATACTTTCCGATATCGGAAGGTATCGCTCAACACTAGTCCAGACCTATTTCATGAGTTTTATTTTTTTTAATTCTGTGGAAGCATGGTTGAAAAGCAATGTCTGACTTTCATTTCATAGACTTTCATTATCATAGACATTTTAATTATTATTACTTTTGTCAGATTCAAGTTATTTCTGTGACCACTGTGGGTTTTTCTGTCGCTAAACAAGGGGTTCCAACAATTTTGACCACGTGTGTATGGATTAATGATCCACAAGGGCAGTATACTGTCATATAAATTTATTTTTATTGGGTAAGTATGTTCAGGAAATATAAATTAAGTTTGGTTTACTTTTATTTATGAGAAATGATATCAAGTGTCACTGTAATTGTCATTATGGATCTTCTAACTTACATATAGGTTTAAGTCAGTAAAAGTGTAGATCAAGGTTTAAATTCATTAAGTATAGAAACGATGTCCAGTCCCATATAGGTACCTAGCATATGCAGTAAGCAATCCAATTACATCAAGTTATAAAATATCTCAGTGTTGAGAGCTCCGGACACCTTAGATCAACTCATTGACCCACTTCATTTCAAAACCTTTTGCACTTCATTAATATTCTACAGACTCATAGGTAAATCAATTATAGTCAAAGTATGTAAATGGCATAATCTATATAAAATATTAGGCTTAAGTCAATCCATTAATTGTGAACAGCACTGATCACAGAAATAATACAATGGGACTGAATGTGGTATCTGGTTTACAGGACCTTAGCATGTGACTGTGACATCATCACAATTCTAGCTTGGTGATTGGCCTGCTATAACTGTGACTGGGTGAAGTACCTCAATAGAAAACCATTGGTTACCCTCATAGTCAAGTCATAAGATGGGAGGTAAGAATAAATGACCATAGCCAATCATAGAAATCCTTTTTGTTAGAGGTTTTATTATGGGCTGTCAGTGTGACACATCATTAATGACAGCTCTATTTCTGATTGGACACAATATGTGGGAATACTTGATTGTTAGTTTGATGATGTCCCAACAGAAGTATTAAAAGATCTTGCACTCTGTTTTATAACTCAGTCTAGCCTTCCCCTGATGAAGCCAGTCATGGCAAAACATGTCGGGGAGGCTATGAGTGAATTTTAATCAACTCTAGTGGTCTTGTAACTGATATCTGTAATTGGTCAGAGAAAAGCTATCCTAGCTAGTTGACTGCAGCCATTAATCTAGGTAACAGATTGTGAAGGATGGGGTTTGTAATGGCAGTCTACAATCGTCCTGTAAGCATGGGTAGCTGTAACTAGAGATGGGCGAACCCAAACAGTAAAGTTCGGCATCTGTACCGAACATCTACTGTTCGGGCATGGACACCGAACACGGACTTCACCAGGAAGTCCGTGCAACCATTCGGGTTGGGCTGACCAAACACCAGGTGTTTATCATGCTGTCATGTTCATGACAGCGCGGCAAACACCGCTTCTGATCAGCGATGAAATGACCCCTCTGGTCAGATTGCCATGGTTCCCACGCTGTCAAAAGACAGCGTGAGCACTCAGTTGCGATCAGAGGTATAAAGTTTACCTCCGGTCACTGGTGTCAGCTGATGGGACTACTGCTACCATCATCCGACGCCTGCTGCAGCTAATAACAGCGAGAGCAGGAGTGGCTGATGGGAGTATTCATTAGCCGACTCCTGCACTGTAAATAAATAATTTGAAAAAAAAATGTCTTTGGTTCCCCTGTATTTATGATAACCAGCCAGGCAAAACTCACAGCTGGGGGCTGCAACCCTCAGCTGTCATCTTCAGCAAGGCTGGTTATCAAGAATAGAGAGGTTCCCATGCCATATTTTTTAATTATCTAAATAAATCATTTAAAAAAATGGTGTGTGTTACCCCCATTTTTGACAACCATTCTTGCTAAAGCAGACAGCTGGGTGCTGGTATTTGATATTGCCTCTCCCCAGCCTAAAAATAGCAGCCCGCAGATACCCATCTATTAGATGGACCAATACTGGTGCTTTTCCTGGCTCTTCCCAGTTACCCTGTAGTGGTGGCAAGGGTAGTTTATATTTGTGGGGTTGATGTCACCTTTATATTGTCAGGTGACATCAAGCCCACAGATTTCTAATGGAGAGGCATCTATAAGACACCTATCCATTACTAATCCTATAGTTACATGGTAAATAAAGACACAGCCAGAATAAAGTCTTTTATTTGAAATGAAACAAAACAAACTTTTACTTTTTTATTCAATAATAACAAATAAGTGACAAAAAGAAAGCATTTAGAGAATTAAAGCAAGTGGGTAGTGATTAGGCATTAAATATACAGAACATTAAATTCTGTAAAAAGCAAATCAAGGCAGCAAAGATTGAGACAGAGAGACTCATTGCCAGAGAAAGTAAAAATAATCCCAAAATATTCTGTAACTACTAGGGTTGAGCGAAACGGATCGGTCATTTTCATAAGTCGCCGACTTTTGGCAAAGTTGGGTTTCATGAAACCCGACCCGATCCCATGGTGGGATCGGCCATGCGGTACACGATCTTCGCGCCAAAGTCGCGTTTCATATGACGCTTAAAGCGCCATTTCTCAGCCAATGAAGGTGCACGCAGAGTGTGGGCAGCGTGATGACATAGGTCCTGGTCCCCACCATCTTAGAGAAGGGCATGGCAGTGATTGGCTTGCTTTCTGCTGCGTCACAGGGGCTATAAAGGGGCGTTCCCGCCGACCGCCATCTTACTGCTGCTGATCTGAGCATAGGGAGAGGTTGCTGCCGCTTCGTCAGAAGCAGGGATAGCGTTAGGCAGGGTACAAAAAGCCCCAAACCGCTTGTGCTGTAGCGATTTCCACTGTCCAACACCACCTTTTCTTTTTGGGACAGTGTAGGCTCGATTTCTGTGCAACAGCTCTGTAGGTTATAAGGCTCCCTGATAGCTGTGTTGCTGTGTGTACGCCGCTGTGCAAACCAACTGCTTTTTTCAAAGCACAAATCCTGTTGCTCCTTCATCTCTGCACAGCTATCTATGTTGTTTGTTTGTCCACACTTTTGACTTTTGTGTGCAGCAGTCCTTTTTATTGCTGCCTGACATACTTTTCAGAGATAACTGTAGGGAGATAGTAATTGTAGTACAGTCCCTTTTTTTTTTGTTATATCTCTTCAAGCCACTTTTTGCTACAGAAAATATACTCTAATACAGTGGCCCCGATTTATTCACAATTCTCCCAGAAAAAAAAAAAAAAAGTGGGAGATTAAGATTGGCAAATCTGCATCAGTGCCAGTCCTGTGTGTGGCATCTGTGTTTGTTTTTCTGCCACAGAAAACCTACTGTATAACAGTGTGCCTGATTTCTTACTAATTCTCCCAGAAAAAAAAATAAAAGTGGGAGATTAAGATTGGCAAATCTGCATTAGTGCCAGTCCTGTGAGTGGCATCTGTGTTTGTTTTTCTGCCACAGAAAACCTACTGTGTAGCAGTGGGCCTGATTTCTTCACAATTCTCCCAGAAAAAAAAATAAAATTGGGAGATTAAGATTGGCAAATCTGCATTAGTGCCAGTCCTGTGTGTGGCTTTTTTTTTTTTTTTTTTTTTTAATTTTCTGCACCAGAAAACCTACTGTGTAGCAGTGGGCCTGATTTCTTACTAATTCTCCCAGAAAAAAAATAAAAGTGGGAGATTGAGATTGGCAAATCTGCATTAGTGCCAGTCCTGTGTGTGGCATCTTTTTTTTTTTAATTTTCTGCCACAGAAAACCTACTGTGTAACAGTGGGCCTGATTAAATCACTTGTCTCACATATCCCCCCCAAAAAATAAAATAAAGGGATAATAATCTTGCCAAACCTGTGCATCTGTGCGAGTGCTGTCTGTGGTATCTGTCAGTCATTTTGTGCCACAGGAACTATACCGTGATATAGTGGGCCTGATTCAATCCCTTGTCTCCCATATCCAAAAAAAGAGGGACATTTCTATTGCCAGTGAGTGCATCTGCGTCATTCCGGCTAGTGCCATATCTGCCACCCTCTTTCTGCAAATCAAACTGTGTTGTTGTGTAATACAGTGGGCCTGATTTTTCCCTGGATTCTCCCACACATAAATAGGGACATTTCTATTGCCAGTGTTTTTATCTGTGTCACTCCTGTTACTGCCATACCTGCCAGCCTCTTTCTGCCAACCAAACTGTGTTGTTGTGTAATACAGTGGGCCTGATTTTTCCCTGGATTCTCCCACACATAAATAGGGACATTTCTATTGCCAGTGTTTTTATCTGTGTCACTCCTGTTACTGCCATATCTGCCAGCCTCTTTCTGCCAACCAAACTGTGTTGTTGTGTAATACAGTGGGCCTGATTTTTCCCTGGATTCTCCCACACATAAATAGGGACATTTCTATTGCCAGTGTTTTTATCTGTGTCACTCCTGTTACTGCCATATCTGCCAGCCTCTTTCTGCCAACCAAACTGTGTTGTTGTGTAATACAGTGGGCCTGATTTTTCCCTAGATTCTCCCACACATAAATAGGGACATTTCTATTGCCAGTGTTTTTATCTGCATCACTCTTGTTAGTGCCATATCTGCCAGCCTCTTTCTGCTAATCAAACTGTGTTGTTGTGTAATACAGTGGGCCTGATTTTTCCCTGGATTCTCCCACACATAAAAAAGGGAGATTTAAATTCATAACCAGTTCACGTACACCTTCTTCCTGGTTTTACTGGACCACATAACGGTTGTTAGTTTGATTACATTTTTCCAGTAATGAGGAAGTCTGGTGGAAGAGGTCGTGGCCGTGGGCATTCATTGCCAGCTGGTAATGATGTTAGTGGTTGTGGTCGTGGTCGTGGAGCATCAGGTGGTCGTGGGAAAAGCAATATAGCCCATAAGTCTCGAGTTTTTGAGCCAGCGTAATCATCTGGCTACACAAGGCCTCGAAGGCTCCCTTTTCTGGGAGTAGGAAAACCGCTTTTGAAGCCGGAGCAGCAGGAACAAGTATTGGCTTTCATTGCTGACTCTGCCTCTACCTCTTTCTCCTCCTCCTCGGAAAGTGCCAAATGTCAGAGCAGTGTGTCGTCAGTGGATGCTCCCGCTCAGGAACAAGTCACTTCCTTGCGTCCTTCACCCAGAACAACAGTGAAGGATGCGTCAGGCGATACAACTGGTTACTCCATGGAGCTCTTTACACATACCATGCCTGGGTTCGAAAGTGAAATTGTTAACAGGCCATGCCCATTACAAGATGAATCGGACATGGAGTGCACAGATGCACAGCCACAGCCAGATTATAATGCTGTTCCTTTGACTCAGATCAGAACATTGCCCTCGCAATGTACTGATCCAGAATCTGACCCCAAGGAGACTATGGATCTCCGTCACGAACGCTATAGCACCGGCTTACACGGTGACCCAGAGGAAGGTGCACAGAACATAGAAGAGGAGGTCATAGATGACCCAGTTGTTGACCCCGATTGGCAGCCATTGGGGGAACAGGGTGCCGGCGGCAGTAGCTCTGAAGCGGAGGAGGAGGAGCCACAGCAGACATCAACATCGCAACAGGTTCCATCTGGCAGGCCCGTATCTGGCCAAAAACGTGTGGCAAAACCAAAACCAGTTTTAGGACAGCGTGGCCATCAGGTTCAAGTAGCTCAGTGTGCAATGCCTGAAAAGGTATCCGATAGGAAGAGTGCAGTCTGGAAATTTTTTAACCAAGATCCCAATGATCAGCGCAAAGTCATCTGTAAGAAATGCTCCAGGACCTTCAGCAGTGGTCAGAATGTTAAAAATGTAAATACAAGTTGCATGCATCGACATTTAACCACCGTGCACTTGCAAGCCTGGACACACTACCAAACGTCCCTTAATGTTGTAGCACCCTCTCACAATGAAGCTAATCAGCAAGGCGGCATCCCTTCCCTCACTGTACGCCCGCCGTTTACCACACCACCTGCAGATAATGTGGCGGTTTCGTCACAAGGCCAAAGCAGTCAGGGAATCACCAGGTTCGTGGTCGGAAAAACTGTATGTAGGGCACCATCAAGAATACCGTCACCAACCCTCTCTCAGTCACCCATGTCCACCGGCACCCCCGCTAGTTCCACCGTATACAGCTCTCCAGTCCAGCTCACCCTACATGAGACTCTCGTTAGGAAAAGGAAGTACTCATCCTCGCATCCGCGTACACAGGGTTTGAACGCCCACATTGCTAGACCAATCTCGTTAGAGATGATGCCCTACCGGTTAGTTGAAACCGAAGCTTTCAAAGCCCTGATGGACTACGCTGTACTACGCTATGAGCTACCCAGTCGACACTTCTTTTCGAGAAAAGCGATCCAAGCCCTCCACCAGCATGTAAAAGACCACATTGTCCATGCGCTCAGGCAATCTGTGAGTAGAAAGGTGCACCTGACAACAGATGCATGGACCAGTAGGCATGGCCAGGGGCGTTACGTCTCCATTACGGCACACTGTGTTAATGTGGTGGATGCAGGGTCCAGAGGGGACAGTAATATTGGGACAGTTCTGCCTAGCCCACGGTGTAGGAAGCAGTTGGCTGTAGGCGTTCGTCCCCCCTCCTCCTCCTCGTCCTCCAGCAGAAGCGAGAGCTCGTCCACAGACCGCAGTCGCACGACCACTCCATCCGCAGCTGCTACTGTTGCACATGAGGTGTCCAATTATGGAACAGCTTGTGGCAAGCGTCAGCAGGCTGTATTGGCAATGAAGTGTTTGGGTGACAACAGACACACTGCGGAAGTTCTGTCCGAGTTCTTGCAGCAAGAAACTCAGTCATGGCTGGGCACTGTACATCTTGAGGCAGGCAAGGTAGTCAGTGACAACGGAAGGAATTTTATGGCTGCCATAGCCCTTTCACAACTGAAACACATTCCTTGCCTGGCTCACACCTTAAACCTGGTGGTGCAGTGCTTCCTGAAAAGTTATCCGGGGTTACCCGACCTGCTGCTGAAAGTGCGCAGACTTTGCTCTCACATCCGCCGTTCGCCTGTACACTCCAGCCGTATGCATAACCATCAGCGGGCTTTGAACCTTCCACAGCATCGCCTAATCATCGACGTTGCAACAAGGTGGAACTCCACACTGCACATGCTTCAAAGACTGTGCGAACAGAGGTGTGCTGTTATGTATTTGTGGGAGGATACACATACACGGGCAGGCAGTTGGATGGCAGACATGGAGTTGTCCGCTGTGCAGTGGTCGAAGCTCCAAGACCTGTGTCAAGTCCTTCAGTGTTTTGAGGAATGCACACGGCTGGTTAGTGCAGACAACACCATAATAAGCATGAGCATCCCCCTAATGCGTCTGCTGATGCAAAGTTTGACGCACATAAAGGAACAGGCGTCTGCAGCCGAGGACGAGGGAAGCCTTGATGACAGTCAGCCATTGTCTGCTCAGGGAAGTCTACAGGACGAGGAGGCGGGCGAAGAGGAGGAGGATGAGGAGGATGATGGGGATGACTATTTGTTGGATGAGGAAGCTTCTCAGGGGGCAATAGAAACTGCTGGCGGTGCAAGGCTGGGTTCTGGGTTTTTGAGGGAGACAAGTGTAGTGGATTTGCCAGAAAGTGCTCCTCAACCCAGCATAAGCACTGACTTGACAACTGGAACATTGGCCCACATGGCGGATTATGCTTTGTGTATCCTCAAAAGGGACCCACGCATTTTAAAAATGAAAACATATGACGATTACTGGTTGGCCTGCCTCTTTGATCCTCGCTATAAAGGCAAATTGCAAAATATCATGCCACATGAGAACCTCGAACAGATATTGGCAACCAAACAAGCTACTCTTGTAGACCGTTTGATGCAGGCATTCCCAGCACACAGCGCCGGTGTTGGTTCTCACACGAGCCAGAGGGGGCAACAGGGCAGAGGTGTTAGAGGTGCACAGATCAGAAGTGGCGTAGGACAGAGGGGTTTTCTGACAAGGTTGTGGAGTGATTTTGCAATGACCGCAGACACGACAGCAGCATCCATTCAAAGTGACAGGAGACAACATTTGTCCAGTATGGTTACTAACTATTTTTCCTCCATTACCGATGTTCTCCCTCAACCGTCATTCCCCTTTGATTACTGGGCATCCAAAATAGACACCTGGCGGCCTGAATTGGCTGAATATGCATTGCAGGAGCTTGCTTGCCCAGCAGCTAGTGTGCTATCAGAAAGAGTATTCAGTGCTGCTGGTTTAATACTGACCGAAAAAAGGACTCGTCTGGCTACCCAAAATATTGATGAGCTAACCTTCATAAAAATGAACCACTCATGGATTTCAAATTATTTTGCCCCACCTTTCCCGGCTGACACCTAGCTTTCCTGTAAAAAGGTCTTGCTTTGGGACTGGTGTTACTGACTGTTCCAATCTCTTAATTTGCAGCTGCTGTTTGTCCAGAATACGACATGTTTTCACCTCCCTAAATGCACTAACTCCCCCCACGGGGCCGTGGTCTCGCCACTTGTCGCAAGCACCCGTCAGAGTGCCGTTTGTCTGAAGAGGTGCGTGTGCCCACTTTTGGTCGACGGGACTGGCACTGGGTCCCTCATAGTACAATGAAGTGTCTCTGGCGGTGGTGGCGCGCACCCAACATCAGACACACTGTTGTAACATGAGGGGCCCTGGGCTTGTACCGCCGGCCAGGAGAGAGTGTCCCACCAAGGTCAAACAGTGCTCTACCACTTTCTAAATTATCTGTCGCTGCTCCACCACTGTTTAGTATAGGCGCTGAAATCCTTCCATGCCTGGCACAGACAATAACAGTTTGATGACATGTATGATGCTAGTTAAAATAGTCAGGGGCGCTGTCCTACATTTGCACCAGTAAATACTTTGCGCCAAATTACAATGTCTGAAAGTCAGCATAGGAGCACACCCCTGTACCTAAGTATGCCACCCTTTTTTTTGGGGGGGGGTTATTTTTGTTTTGGATACATTAACATCACTTTAGGTTTTGGGACTCGGAGTACTTACTTTGTCAGACACTCCTTCCAATTGTCCTCCACTGACCACACCAATGCTGCCTGTGTACCCCTGCCACATCATGGAAGCTGCATCGAGCCTATGTTATTATTTTAGGCCTAGGAAGTCTGTCTGCGGTCCCTCCTTCCAATTGTCCTCCACTGACCACACCAATGCTGCCTGTGTACCCCTGTTGCCAAATTTATGCTGCATCGAGCCTATGTTATTATTTTAGGCCTAGGAAGTCTGTCTGCGGTCCCGCCTTACAATTGTCCTCCACTGACCACACCAATGCTGCCTGTGTACCCCTGTTGCCAAATTTATGCTGCATAGAGCCTATGTTATTATTTTAGGCCTAGGAAGTCTGTCTGCGGTCCCTCCTTCCAATTGTCCTCCACTGACCAAACCAATGCTGCCTGTGTACCTCTGCCACATCATGAAAGCTGCATAGAGCCTATGTTATTATTTTAGGCCTAGGAAGTCTGTCTGCGGTCCCTCCTTCCAATTGTCCTCCACTGACCACACCAATGCTGCCTGTGTACCCCTGTAACCAATTTAAAACTGCATAGAGCCTATGTTATTATTTTATATATGTGGAGATATTTGCGCTGCGGGTACATTCAGAATTCCCCCTAGAGTTCCAAATAATAACAACAACAATATTCAGAATAGCACAAAGATTTGTACCGAGAGGTACCTCATACCAATCCTTACACACACTTTTACCTTTCTTTAGTGTGGTGATTGTAATTCTTATGTGGCGTTACCGAAGGTCCTTAGAGTCTTCAGATGGCTATGTTACAATGTCCAAACTTTCTTAAATGGATCCGCAGACCTTCTGGAATGTAGATAGTGAGGTGTAAGCCTGTCCCGGCCGGTGACAGGCACCTCTATTCTATTGTAAATAGTTACCCACTCACTAAACAGTGATGCGCGCTTCCAGTAGCAACTTGCCGGCGAGGTGCAGTGAAGCTGCAGGACCTCGCGTGACATCACAAGCACGTGAGGCCTCACGTGATCGGCTAGAGGGTAAGTACAGACCGCACCATAGACCAAAATTCATCCGACGCGTTTCGAAGTCAACAGACTTCTTCCTCAGGGATGGTATGGTGCGTGACAGGAAGATTTATATAGTATTGCAAATGGAAGCGCTATATTCATTGATTGAACGCAAAAAGTTCAATTTCACTGTTCAGTCCATTCGGAATTAGCGTATTCATCTCAAATATCCATCTACTTTCTTCTCTTGACATCTGATGTATAAAATTACCTTTCCGCCAACTTTTCTTAACCACTTTAATACCCAAAACAGTAATATCTTTTATTGATCCCCCATGATATTTCGAAAAGTGCTGTGAAAGGGGATGACCTTCAAATTTATTATTAATATTCCGCAAGTGTTCTCCGATGCGCACACTCATTGCTCTTATAGTCCGCCCTATATTCCATTTCCCACACGGGCATTGGATTCCATATATTACCCCCTGGGTCGAGCAACTCATGAAGTCCTTGATTGTTATTGTTTCTCCATCTGGATTGATAATATTCAGTTGTTTTTTTATATGTAGTTTTCTACACGGTAAACATTTACCACATGGATTGAAACCAGACAAATTTTTTAGTTTGTATGGCAGTATTGGCGAGGATAGATTGCGGATTGTGGGAGCTATAATATTCCCCAGATTGTTTGCTCTTTTATAAACAAATCTGGGGTGTTCCGCTAATAATTCTCCAATTACTTTGTCCTCTCTCAATATATTCCAATATTTTTTCACAATTTTTTTAAAAAAATGACTATTAGAATTATATGGGGTTATAATAGGAATATCCTCTACTGCCAAACTTTTATCTTTTTTCTTGTTTTCTTTAAGTAATTTTATCCTTGGTTTCTTTCCAACCTGTTCTTTGGTAAATGCCAGGACTTCTTTATTATATCCTTTTTGACTGAATTTTTCTATTAAAATGTCAGTTTCTTTATCATAATCCTCAGGTTTGGAGCAATTTCTGTGAGTCCTTATAAACTGACTTTTAGGGATATTTAAAAGCCAGCTGGGTAAATGGCAACTATTCAGTGCAATATAGTTCTTAGAATCTGTGGGCTTGTGGTATAAACTCGTTTGAATACTATTATCTTCAATAAAAATTCTTAAATCTAAAAAGTTTATTTCTTCATTACTAAAATTAGCCGTGAATTTTAAAAAATACATATTTTTATTTAATTCTTCAATAAAATCGTTTAATAAAATAGGGCCCCCAGACCATATAAAAACAATATCATCAATAAAACGCTGTCATAGGACCAGGCCCGCCCGTGGGCCATCGCCCCCCGAGGAAGCCATACGCGAAACGCGCGTTGGGGCTGCTTCACTCAGGCTGCAGTGTGGAAAACTATGGGTGAGTTTGCCTGGCACTACTCCTTGGGAGGACTAATGTCCTTTCTAAATTAATGTTTTTTTGGCACAGGTGGTATGGCTTAGCCGCTTTCTACGGGATAGACACTTGATATATATGAATTTTTTCTATGTACTTGGTACTTCTTAAAATTGATAACTGTTTTAGTCACCAAGTGGCTATACCACCACCTGTGCTAGTAATTGTGTAGGTTGAAATTTTTGCCTGGCGCTCCCATCCACTTACAATTGTAGGTCCTGGGTGTTACACCTGTGAAGTCATGTTTTTTCATCTTGTTTTTATGTGGTATTGTATTTTGTCATATGTTGTAAACAAAATGGTATTTATATAATAAATTATTTGGATTTTATTTTGGACAATATCTCTCTTTGTTCTAACGTTGTACATGGTATTTTGAGAGTGTTCTGAGCCTAAATTGGCACCCCTATGACGGGTATAGCAGGGGATTGAAGTGAATAGTAATGCTTACTGTCTGGGAGCTGGTATTACTTATAGTGTTCTGTGTTTTCACAGCTGACTCTTCCGAACAGATGGATTTTAGGGCCCGCGAAAAGGCGTGGCTTACACAACTCGACAAGGTGTTTAGTGATGGAACAGGTGTAATTTTAGACGTTAAATCCAGAGATGTCACGGAAATGATTCATAAGTTCAAAGATCTATTGAATAAACGAACAAGACTTTGGTGGAACAGGTCTTTTTTGGAGAGATACGTGTGTTGTGGCTTGATCCCGAGAGGACTTCGAGTCCAGGTATTTCCCTCATTCCCAGTAGAGGAAGAAATATTCAAAACCCAATGGGAGGAATTGGCTTCAAATTGCTCCAAGGGGTTTATGGAGTTATTAATTAAATCAAATCAAATGAAATTGGATCTCTTGGATACTGAACTTATTGATGTGCAAAGCCAACTGAATGATTCACTTAATTCTGAGACTCTAACCAAATTTAATAAAGATATTGAAAGAGAATTGGAGAAGTGGGAGAAGGAGATAGTTCAAAATAAAACGAAGAAATATCAGCGAGATCTTAATGACAGACAGACTAACCGTGTGTATAGATGGAGGAGTGTCAATCCGAATCAAAAATCATACACAAGAGCAAGATCAGTGTCATTCTCCTCAATTTCTTCCGCTGAGGATAAATCTCAGAATGGTGATCATGGTAGCATATCTGGGAAAGGAGAGACCAAGTAAGAGACCTGGCCCCAAAAGGAGGGAAAATGGGGAATAAACGCAAGCTCACGTCCTCTCCCCATAGGGAAAAGAAATCCAAAAATTCTTTGGAGGTAATAAATCTATCCACACACACTATCTCTCCAACACAGAAAGAGGTTCTGGAGTTGGGATTGTCCTTTGCACCATGTAATAATTATGATTTTTTTTACAGTCTTAAAAGATCTCCATTTATTTTCAAGAAAGTTGATCCTCAAAAAACTACACTTCCGGAAACCAGCCGAGGGAGAGCTGAATAGTACTTTGGATTTGGAAATAATTAAGACCTTGGAGGAACTCGACACAGAATCGGAACCATGTCATACAGGTATCTCTCCACCTTGTATATCTCCCAGATCTACCACTTTCCCCCCCCTGTCGATTTGTCCACAGGTAGAGATCTTTACGAAATTGGTGACAAATGATCTCAGAACATTAAATAATTATAGAAAAAAGGATAATCTAACGTGGACACAAAGAAAGGCCCTAGAGGAACTGAGGGCACTTGAAGGAGTTGTTATAAAACCAGCAGACAAGGGGGGGAACGTGGTAATCTGGCCGGTGGAGAAGTACGAGAGAGAGGTTTTTCGACAACTGAGAGATAGAGACACATACTCACCTCTCTCTGAGAACCCTTTGCAGTCATATGGAGAGAAGCTGAGTAATATCTTAGGAATCGCATATGACAGAGGAATCATTACAAAAAAAAACATGGATGGTCTTTTGGTGAAATTTCCGGTGGTTCCCACTTTTTATGTTCTCCCCAAAGTGCACAAGGACTCTACGAATCCGTCAGGGCGTCCGATTGTCTCTGGCATGGGAGGGCTGTGTGATCCTGTTTGTAAATATCTAGATTACTATCTCAAACCACAGGTTGAAACGCTGCCCTCCTATGTCAGGGACACTACGGAGGTCCTGAAACGTATTGATGGTATACATCTGGAGGAGGATATGTTACTCGTCACTGCGGACGTAGAGTCCTTGTATACCAGTATATGCCATAGAGACGGACTAGCGGCTGCTCAGTTTTTCTTGGAGTCAAGTAACCTTGATGCAGATGTCAGGAGCCTGGTGTTGGAGTTGTTGCAGTTCATCCTGATGCATAACTTCTTTACCTTCAAGGACCGGTTTTATCTGCAATGTAGAGGTACTGCGATGGGGGCGGCGTGTGCGCCTTCTTATGCTAACCTATTTTTGGGGTACTGGGAAAGGACTGTCTTCCCAGTAGGTGCACACGCCGCCTCCCAGGTCCTTGGATGGTATCGCTATATAGACGATGTGTTATTTATATGGCAAGGCTCAATTGATGGGCTGAAGTCATTTATGTCAGGTTTGAACTGCAATGACTTCAACATCAGGCTTACATACACTTACCATCGGGAGGAAATTTATTTTCTTGATATTTTGATCAAAAAACAAGATGATGGCTCATTACTAACTGATGTTTTCAGAAAGGAGACCTCGGTTAATTCACTGCTGCACGCCAGCTCCGCACACTCCAGGTCTGCAATACCTACCGGGCAATTCCTTCGTATGAGGAGAGTTTGCTCCTCAGATGTATTATTTGAAGATCAGGCAAGAGACCTGGGGGATAGATTTAGAGAGAGGGGCTATAGTAATAGGTGTGTGAAGAAAGGTTATCTGAGAGCAAAGGCAGCGAAAAGAAATGAGCTGCTTGTATCAAATGGAAGGAATAGAGGTAAAGAGGCCCCTATTAGATTCATCTCAACCAACAATCATCAGTGGGATAACATCCGGAAGATTCTACAAAAACATTGGTCGGTCCTAAAGACTGAACCTACGGTGGCTGAGTTTATATCAGATTATCCATTAATGACATCTAGGAAAAGTAAGAATTTAAAAGACCATCTTGTGAGTAGCCACTATGTGGCTAAAACTCCAAGTTTATTCAATTATGCTAAACAGAAAAACGGATGCTACCCCTGTGGTGATTGTTTGGGTTGTAGGAACTTGGTCCGTACAACTTCCTTCCAATCGGCAGATGGACAACGTTGTTTCAAGATATTGGATTACATTTGGATTACATTTCTTGTAGTACCACACATGTGGTCTATTGTGCTAAGTGCCCATGTGGTTTATTGTATGTGGGCCTCACCTCACGAGAGTTGAGGGTGAGGACCAGAGAACACGTTAGAGACATAATGGCTGCAAGGAATGCCGTGGACGCTAGCATTCTCAAAACTATTCCCCGTCATTTTTACAAATATCATAAATGTAATCCGGCTGGATTCCAGATGTGGGGAATAGACAGAATACGTCTAGGGATCAGAGGGGGAGATTATAAGAGGCTTTTGGCACAACGGGAGTGCCGATGGATAACGGTGCTGGGGACCCTCTCTCCAGCAGGGCTAAACGAATACATCAGCTTTGTTCCTTTCTTATAGTATCTTGACGTCTCTGGTTTAACTTTTATTTTGTTCATTGTGTGTCTTTTTTACGTTTGTTTTTTAGTTCTACAATCTTGCTTGAACATCTAAAGGTACCTTCACACGAAGCGACGCTGCAGCGTCGCTGTTTGATCGCTGGAGAGCTGTCACACAGACAGCTCTCCAGCGACCAACCATGCCGAGGTCCCCGGGTAACCAGGGTAAACATCGGGTTGCTAAGCGCAGGGCCGCGCTTAGTAACCCGATGTTTACCCTGGTTACCAGCGTAAAAGTAAAAAAAACAAACAGTACATGCTCACTTGCGCGTCCCCTGCCGTCTGCTTCCTGACACTGACTGAGCTCCGGCCCTAACAGGAGAGCGGTGACGTCACCGCTGTGCTTTCACTTTCACTTTAGGGCCGGCGCTCAGTAAGTGTCAGGAAGCAGACGGCAGGGGACGCACAGGTGAGCATGTACTGTTTGTTTTTTTTTACTTTTACGCTGGTAACCAGGGTAAACATCGGGTTACTAAGCGCGGCCCTGCGCTTAGCAACCCAATGTTTACCCTGGTTACCAGTGTAAAATATCGCTGGTATCGTTGCTTTTGCTTTCAAACACAACGATACACGGCGATCGGACGACCAAATAAAGTTCTGGACTTTATTCAGCGACCAGCGACATCACAGCAGGATCCTGATCGCTGCTGCGTGTCAAACGAAACGATATCGCTAGCCAGGACGCTGCAACGTCACGGATCGCTAGCGATATCGTTTCGTGTGAAGGTACCTTAAGAGATCTCTGCCTAATCGTGGGTTTTCTAATCTACTGGGATGAACAAATAAAAAGGACCCAATTTTCGTCTGATGTGAACACCTTACAAGCCTAGGAGTTGACCGATTTAATATATTATATATTTTCTCACTTTTAATGTAGTATCACGTAATTATCATTGTTATATTATGATATTATACTCTTTTGTCACTTATTGGTGTGTCACTTTATTCTATTTTCGTATTTTTTTCAGTTTTCACGTTTTTATATTGTATATAGCACCGTGCACGTTTTCACATTTTTAATTTACATTCCTATTCGGTCTTTCTCTTAGAGATTAGTGCTAATTTGTGGGTCCTCCGGGGATCTGGACATTTGTGACCGGGTGGGGTTAAGATTCCATATAGCTTTGCACTGATGGGGTTTTTTCTTTATAGTACATTGCCCTTACCAAATATGGTGCGTCCAGTTCCTGCCCAGTAGCTATGATGGTGATGTGCATTGATGCGCATGCCTGGAGCGTACCACTGGAGCGACGCGTTGCCTGGGTCCTCTCATACTTCCGGTGTCGCCGAATAATGACGTCACGCGGGTTTTCCCGCTCGGCGTTGCCGGAATTGGGGACCGGAGACAATGTGGTTGCGGTGAGGATATGCTCTGCGCATGTGCCGAACGAGCATATCGGCCCTGATTATAGCCCCTATATATATACGAGCGGCAGTTGCACACAGTGAGCCATCGCCCCCCGAGGAAGCCATACGCGAAACGCGCGTTGGGGCTGCTTCACTCAGGCTGCAGTGTGGAAAACTATGGGTGAGTTTGCCTGGCACTACTCCTTGGGAGGACTAATGTCCTTTCTAAATTAATGTTTTTTTGGCACAGGTGGTATGGCTTAGCCGCTTTCTACGGGATAGACACTTGATATATATGAATTTTTTCTATGTACTTGGTACTTCTTAAAATTTATAACTGTTTTAGTCACCAAGTGGCTATACCACCACCTGTGCTAGTAATTGTGTAGGTTGAAATTTTTGCCTGGCGCTCCCATCCACTTACAATTGTAGGTCCTGGGTGTTACACCTGTGAAGTCATGTTTTTTCATCTTGTTTTTATGTGGTATTGTATTTTGTCATATGTTGTAAACAAAATGGTATTTATATAATAAATTATTTGGATTTTAGGAGCCATCGCCCCCCGAGGAAGCCATACGCGAAACGCGCGTTGGGGCTGCTTCACTCAGGCTGCAGTGTGGAAAACTATGGGTGAGTTTGCCTGGCACTACTCCTTGGGAGGACTAATGTCCTTTCTAAATTAATGTTTTTTTGGCACAGGTGGTATGGCTTAGCCGCTTTCTACGGGATAGACACTTGATATATATGAATTTTTTCTATGTACTTGGTACTTCTTAAAATTGATAACTGTTTTAGTCACCAAGTGGCTATACCACCACCTGTGCTAGTAATTGTGTAGGTTGAAATTTTTGCCTGGCGCTCCCATCCACTTACAATTGTAGGTCCTGGGTGTTACACCTGTGAAGTCATGTTTTTTCATCTTGTTTTTATGTGGTATTGTATTTTGTCATATGTTGTAAACAAAATGGTATTTATATAATAAATTATTTGGATTTTATTTTGGACAATATCTCTCTTTGTTCTAACGTTGTATATAAGAGCAATGAGTGTGCGCATCGGAGAACACTTGCGGAATATTAATAATAAATTTGAAGGTCATCCCCTTTCACAGCACTTTTCGAAATATCATGGGGGATCAATAAAAGATATTACTGTTACGGGTATTAAAGTGGTAAAGAAAAGTTGGCGGAAAGGTAATTTTATACATCAGATGTCAAGAGAAGAAAGTAGATGGATATTTGAGATGAATACGCTAATTCTGAATGGACTGAACAGTGAAATTGAACTTTTTGCGTTCAATCAATGAATATAGCGCTTCCATTTGCAATACTATATAAATCTTCCTGTCACGCACCATACCATCCCTGAGGAAGAAGTCTGTTGACTTCGAAACGCGTTGGATGAATTTTGGTCTATGGTGCGGTCTGTACTTACCCTCTAGCCGATCACGTGAGGCCTCATGTGCTTGTGACGTCACGCGAGGTCCTGCAGCTTCACTGCACCTCGCCGGCAAGTTGCTACTGGAAGCGCGTATCACTGTTTAGTGAGTGGGTAACTATTTACAATAGAATAGAGGTGCCTGTCACCGGCCGGGACAGGCTTACACCTCACTATCTACATTCCGGAAGGTCTGCGGATCCATTTAAGAAAGTTTGGACATTGTAACATAGCCATCTGAAGACTCTAAGGACCTTCGGTAACGCCACATAAGAATTACAATCACCACACTAAAGAAAGGTAAAAGTGTGTGTAAGGATTGGTATGAGGTACCTCTCGGTACAAATCTTTGTGCTATTCTCAATATTGTTGTTGTTATTATTTGGAACTCTAGGGGGAATTCTGAATGTACCCGCAGCGCAAATATCTCCACATATATAACATATACCCTGGCTTTTTTTTTTTTTTTTTGCCTAATGCTGGACTATTTGGTAGTTGGGTCCTGATATTTGCTGCAGCAGGTCTGGTTAATACATTGGTTGTGCAGCGCCCTTAATTTTTGTTTAAATCTATGTTATTATTTTAGGCCTAGGAAGTCTGTCTGCGGTCCCTCCTTCCAATTGTCCTCCACTGACCACACCAAAGCTGCCTGTGTACCCCTGCCACATCATGGAAGCTGCATCGAGCCTATGTTATTATTTTAGGCCTAGGAAGTCTGTCTGCGGTCCCTCCTTCCAATTGTCCTCCACTGACCACACCAATGCTGCCTGTGTACCCCTGTTGCCAAATTTATGCTGCATAGAGCCTATGATATTATTTTAGGCCTAGGAAGTCTGTCTGCGGTCCCTCCTTCCAATTGTTCTCCACTGACCAAACCAATGCTGCCTGTGTACCCCTGCCACATCATGGAAGCTGCATAGAGCCTATGTTATTATTTTAGGCCTAGGAAGTCTGTCTGCGGTCCCTCCTTCCAATTGTCCTCCACTGACCACACCAATGCTGCCTGTGTACCCCTGTAACCAATTTAAAACTGCATCGAGCCTATGTTATTATTTTAGGCCTAGGAAGTCTGTCTGCAGTCCCTCCTTCCAATTGTCCTCCACTGACCACACCAATGCTGCCTGTGTACCCCTGTTGCCAAATTTATGCTGCATAGAGCCTATGTTATTATTTTAGACCTAGGAAGTCTGTCTGCGGTACCTCCTTCCAATTGTCCTCCACTGACCAAACCAATGCTGCCTGTGTACCCCTATTGCCAAATTTATGCTGCATAGAGCCTATGATATTATTTTAGGCCTAGGAAGTCTGTCTGCGGTCCCTCCTTCCAATTGTCCTCCACTGACCAAACCAATGCTGCCTGTGTACCCCTGCCACATCATGGAAGCTGCATAGAGCCTATGTTATTATTTTAGGCCTAGGAAGTCTGTCTGCGGTCCCTCCTTCCAATTGTCCTCCACTGACCACACCAATGCTGCCTGTGTACCCCTGTAACCAATTTAAAACTGCATCGAGCCTATGTTATTATTTTAGGCCTAGGAAGTCTGTCTGCGGTCCCTCCTTCCAATTGTCCTCCACTGACCACACCAATGCTGCCTGTGTACCCCTGTTGCCAAATTTATGCTGCATAGAGCCTATGTTATTATTTTAGACCTAGGAAGTCTGTCTGCGGTACCTCCTTCCAATTGTCCTCCACTGACCAAACCAATGCTGCCTGTGTACCCCTGTTGCCAAATTTATGCTGCATAGAGCCTATGATATTATTTTAGGCCTAGGAAGTCTGTCTGCGGTCCCTCCTTCCAATTGTCCTCCACTGACCACACCAAAGCTGCCTGTGTACCCCTGCCACATCATGGAAGCTGCATCGAGCCTATGTTATTATTTTAGGCCTAGGAAGTCTGTCTGCGGTCCCTCCTTCCAATTGTCCTCCACTGACCACACCAATGCTGCCTGTGTACCCCTGTTGCCAAATTTATGCTGCATAGAGCCTATGATATTATTTTAGGCCTAGGAAGTCTGTCTGCGGTCCCTCCTTCCAATTGTCCTCCACTGACCAAACCAATGCTGCCTGTGTACCCCTGCCACATCATGGAAGCTGCATAGAGCCTATGTTATTATTTTAGGCCTAGGAAGTCTGTCTGCGGTCCCTCCTTCCAATTGTCCTCCACTGACCACACCAATGCTGCCTGTGTACCCCTGTAACCAATTTAAAACTGCATCGAGCCTATGTTATTATTTTAGGCCTAGGAAGTCTGTCTGCGGTCCCTCCTTCCAATTGTCCTCCACTGACCACACCAATGCTGCCTGTGTACCCCTGTTGCCAAATTTATGCTGCATAGAGCCTATGTTATTATTTTAGACCTAGGAAGTCTGTCTGCGGTACCTCCTTCCAATTGTCCTCCACTGACCAAACCAATGCTGCCTGTGTACCCCTGTTGCCAAATTTATGCTGCATAGAGCCTATGATATTATTTTAGGCCTAGGAAGTCTGTCTGCGGTCCCTCCTTCCAATTGTCCTCCACTGACCAAACCAATGCTGCCTGTGTACCCCTGCCACATCATGGAAGCTGCATAGAGCCTATGTTATTATTTTAGGCCTAGGAAGTCTGTCTGCGGTCCCTCCTTCCAATTGTCCTCCACTGACCACACCAATGCTGCCTGTGTACCCCTGTTGCCAAATTTATGCTGCATAGAGCCTATGTTATTATTTTAGGCCTAGAAAGTCTGTTTGCGGTCCCTCCTTCCAATTGTCCTCCACTGACCAAACCAATGCTGCCTGTGTACCCCTGCCACATCATGGAAGCTGCATAGAGCCTATGTTATTATTTTAGGCCTAGGAAGTCTGTCTGCGGTCCCTCCTTCCAATTGTCCTCCACTGACCACACCAATGCTGCCTGTGTACCCCTGTTGCCAAATTTATGCTGCATAGAGCCTATGTTATTATTTTAGGCCTAGGAAGTCTGTCTGCGGTCCCTCCTTCCAATTGTCCTCCACTGACCAAACCAATGCTGCCTGTGTACCCCTGCCACATCATGGAAGCTGCATAGAGCCTATGTTATTATATTAGGCCTAGGAAGTCTGTCTGCGGTCCCTCCTTCCAATTGTCCTCCACTGACCACACCAATGCTGCCTGTGTACCCCTGTAACCAATTTAAAACTGCATAGAGCCTATGTTATTATTTTAGGCCTAGGAAGTCTGTCTGCGGTCCCTCCTTCCAATTGTCCTCCACTGACCACACCAATGCTGCCTGTGTACCCCTGTTGCCAAATTTATGCTGCATAGAGCCTATGTTATTATTTTAGGCCTAGGAAGTCTGTCTGCGGTACCTCCTTCCAATTGTCCTCCACTGACCAAACCAATGCTGCCTGTGTACCCCTGCCACATCATGGAAGCTGCATAGAGCCTATGTTATTATTTTAGGCCTAGGAAGTCTGTCTGCGGTCCCTCCTTCCAATTGTCCTCCACTGACCACACCAATGCTGCCTGTGTACCCCTGTTGCCAAATTTATGCTGCATAGAGCCTATGTTATTATTTTAGGCCTAGGATGTCTGTCTGCGGTCCCTCCTTCCAATTGTCCTCCACTGACCACACCAATGCTGCCTGTGTACCCCGTTGCCAAATTTATGCTGCATAGAGCCTTTGTTATTATTTTAGGCCTAGGAAGTCTGTCTGCGGTCCCTCCTTCCAACTGTCCTCCACTGACCACACCAATGCTGCCTGTGTACCTCTGTAACCAATTTAAAACTGCATAGAGCCAACTTTTTTAGTTAACACATACTACCTTTGTCTGTCTGCGCCCCTAAATCACGCTGTCCTCCACTGAAAAAGCTGAGCTTCAACCATCAGGCTCTCATTGAGTATTTTTTAATGTCACACTGCAGTTGCCCTTCTACTTTGGTTGGGGCCTAGTAACGGTGTCTGCCGCTCCTTGGTGTTCTCCTCCAGGTTTCCTTGTCTGAGCTTCAACCTTCAGGCTCTCATTGAGTATTTTTTAATGTCACACTGCAGTTAGCCTACTACTTTGGTTGGGGCCTAGTAACGGTGTCTGCCGCTCCTTGGAGTTCTCCTCCACTGAACAAAGCAGTGCCACCTGTTTACTCCTGTTACCAATTTTGAACTTCATTTGGCCCACTTAATTACTTGAGCCTACTAACTGTGTCAGCCTCTCATTACAGTTGTCCTCCACTGAACAAAGCAATGCCGCCTGGTTAGTCCTGTTACCAATTTTGAACTACATTTAGCCTACTTTATTCTTTGGCCCTATATCTGTGTTTCCTCCTCATCCTGCCCATTGCCCAGCCACTGCTAGATGAGTCTGCTGGTACATTGACCCAGACCACTACATTCCCCTTGCACTCTACACAGCCAGAATCTGACCCTGTTGAAAGTAAGGTTCCCCTTCCCGCATGCTATACCACCTTACACAGGGACAAAGAGGAAGGTGCAGATGAAAGTGCAGGTTCCTTCATCAGGTGGGGGGGCATACTCATTGGCGACGTCACTAGCACAGGGCCCCTCATAGTACGCAAAAGTGTCGCTGCCAGTGGGAGGCGCCCCCGCCGTGCAAACACACCGCTGTACTGTGAGGGGCCCTGTGCCAGTGCCAATGCGAACGAGTGGGCCCCCACTGCTTGCTCAGGATCACAGCACTTGCAACGTTGAAATACTTACCTCTCCCTGCTCCACCGCCGTGACGTAGTCCACGTTTCCTGGGCCCACTAAAAACTTTAACCAGCCCTACCCCCCACAACTTTAGCCAAATGACCCCCAATTTCCAATGCCTAACTATTATAAAGTAAATTAATATTGACAAGCTTCAGTAACAAGAATGGATGTTTTTGCCATTAAAATGGGCACTGTAGTTGTTTTACTGGCCTCCACTCACTGCCGACTATGCTTCCCCATTGACTTGCATTAGGTTTCGTGTTTCGGCCGATCCATGACCCAGACTTTGCAAGAAGATCGGCCGATTTCACTCGACTCGACTTTTGACAAAGTCGGGTTTCGCAAAACCCGACTCGACGCCAAAAAAGTAAAAGTCTCTCAACCCTAGTAACTACATAAATAGTAAAAAACTAAAAAATGATAGTGTTAGTCCCCTTAAAAATGGTCTGGGCAAAATGGTGGATGAGGATAAGGAAAAAGCCAATGTGCTAAATGACTTTTTTTCAACAGTATTTACACAAGAAAATCCCACAACGGACAACATGATCAGTGATAACAAAAATTCCACATTAAATGTCACCTGCTTATCCCAGCAGGAAGTATGGCGGCGTCCAAAAATCACTAAAGTTGACAAATCCCCAGGCCGGGATGGGATACATCCCCGAGTACTACAGGAATTAAGAACAGTAATGGTAGACGATTATTTTTAATCTTGGCTGGCGTATTGCAAATGTGGTGCCAATATTCAAAAAGAGGACAAAAACTGAACTCGGAAATCATAGGCCAGTATGCTTAACCTCTATTGTGGGTAAAATCCTGTAGGGTTTTCTAAGAGATTCTATGCTGGAGTATCTGAAAAGGAATAACCTCATGACCCAACATCAACATGGGTTTACTAGGGACCGTTCCTGTCAGACTAATCTTCTAATCTTATAAGCTTCTATGAAGAGGTAAGTTCCAGACTGGACCAAGGACACACAGTGTACGTGGTGTATATGGACTTTTCAAAAGCTTTTGATACGGTGTCACACAAATGGTTGATACATAAAATGAGAACAATGGGAATAGGGGAAAATATGTGTAAGTGGGTTAAGAACAGGCTCAGGGATAGGAAACAAAGGGTGGTTATTAATGGAACACACTCGGACTG
Source organism: Ranitomeya variabilis (assembly GCF_051348905.1). Taxonomy (NCBI): domain Eukaryota; kingdom Metazoa; phylum Chordata; class Amphibia; order Anura; family Dendrobatidae; genus Ranitomeya; species Ranitomeya variabilis. Next base: position 437,502,674 of record NC_135234.1, read on the forward strand.
GGTTGCAGTTAGCAGTGTGGTACCACAGGGGTCAGTATTAGGCCCGCTTCTTTTTAGCATATTTATTAATTACCTTGTAGGGGGCATATAGAGTAGAATTTCAATTCTCTCTGCAGAGTAATCAATACAGAGGAGGACTATTTTATATTACAGGAGGATTTATGTAAACTAGAAGCTTGGGGTGATAAATGGCAAATGAGCTTTAATGGGGATAAATGTAAGCTCATCCACTTTGGCAGAAGAAATAAAATGTATAATTATGTGCTTAATTGTAAAACACTGGCCAAAACTGTCACTGAAAAGACCTGGGGGTATGGGTGGATGACAAACTCACATATAGTGGCCAGTGTCAGACAGCTGCTGCAAAGACAAATAAAATAATGGGATGCATTAAAAGAGGTATAGATGCTCATGAGGAGAACATAATTTTACCTTTATATCACTAGTTCGACCACACTTAGAATACTGTGCACAATTCTGGTCTCCGGTGTATAAGAAGGACATAGCTGAACTAGAGGGGGTGCAGAGAAGAGCGACCAAGGTTATTAGAGGACTGGGGGGTCTGCAATACCAAGCCAGGTTATTACACTTGGGGTTATTTAGTTTTGTAAAACAAAGGCTAAGGGGTGATCTTATTACAATGTATAAATACATGAGGGGACAGTACAACGACCTTTCTAATGATCTTTTTACTCGTAGACCTAAGACAGGGACATCCTCTACATCTGGAGGAAAGAAGGTTTAATCATAATAACAGAAACGGATTCTTTACTGTAAGAGCAGTGAGACTATGGAACTCTCTGCCGTATGATGCTGTAATGAGTGATTAATTACTAAAATTTAAGAAGGGACTGGATGCTGTTCTTGAAAAGTATAATGTTACAGGTTATATACACTAGATTCCTTGATAGGGCATTGATCTAGGGAACTAGTCTGATTGCCGTATGTGAAGTCGGGAAGGAATTTTTTTCTCCAATGTGTAGCTTACTGTTTGCCACATGGTTTTTTTTTTGCACTCATCTGAATCTACATGTTGCGGCATGTTAGGTTAGGCTTTGGGTTGAACTAGATGAACTTAAAATCTTCCTTCAACCTTAAAAACTATGTTACTATGTAAACACAATTATACTCACCTAACGCTTAATTCCACTGAATCCCTCGTCTCATGTAATAAAACAAAAATTAAAAAAAAACAATATCCTTCACCTCTCTGTCGTTCTGTCCCACACCGTAATCCATTTCTGGGAAATAAGCAGTTTTTAACCTGGACGGTGTCAAAATGCGACCATCCAAGCTGAGAACCACTGGTGACTGAACTGCTGCGAGCGCAGCCTCAGTGACCAGTGGTGACGTTATCGAGGTTACATTCGGTCACTGAGGCTGTGTTCCCAGCTGTGCTGAACTGTGGTGACCTTGGTGAGATCTCTGCTTGCACTATGAGAAAAACTCACAAAGACACCCTGTAGATTCAAACCTTGCAGTCTAATTTGTTCAGACAGCTAGGATTATATAAGGAGAATATGGGCTTATTGTATACCCTGGCCACACACTGGTTATATTTCCGAGATCCCCAGAACATGGCGAGCATCCAGCTGGGTCTCGACCTGTTTTAGCATCCAGGGGTCTGAGGACAACTACAGATATGCAGCTGATAACATGATACTGTATTGGGACAGATTTATCTGCTAGCTATCTTTCTGTGCCTCAGCTGGTGTAAAGAGGCTGGGAAACAAGTGCTGAACAACTACAATATAAGGCTGCTTTCACATTTGCGGTTGTGTCCGCAGTAGGGTTGAGCGACCTTTACTTTTATAGGATCGGGTCAGGTTTCACGAAACCCGACTTTTTCAAAAGTCGGGTCGAGTGAAATCGGCCGATCCTATAAAAAAGTCAGGGTCGGGGTCGGCCGAAACTCGAAACCCAATGCAGTGCATTGGGTTTCCAATGGTTCCCAGGGTCTGAATGAGCGGAAACTCTCCTTCAGGCCCTGGGATCCATATTTAAGTGTAAAATAAAGAATTAAAATAAAAAATATCGCTATACTTACCATCTGATGCGCCCTGGTACTAACCGGGAACCTTCCTTCCTTAGAATCAGCCTTCCAGGACCTTGCGGTGATGTCGCGGTGACGTCGCGGCTTGTGATTGGTGCGCGGCTGCCCATGTTACCGCTCGCGCGACCAATCACAAGCCGCGACGTCACCGTGACGTCACCGAGGGTCCTGGAAGGGCTGATTCTTAGGAAGGAAGGCTGCCGGAAAGAAGCAGGGCATGTCCGAGAGTGAGTATATACCTAATAGGAATATACTCACCCTCGGTTTCGTTCCGGCAGCCTTCCTTCCTAAGAATCAGCCCTTCCAGGACCTTCGGTGACATCACGGTGACGTCGCGGCTTGTGATTGGTCGCGCGAGCGGTCACATGGGCGGCCGCGCACCAATCACAAGCCGCGACGTCACCGCGACGTCACCGCAAGGTCCTGGAAGGCTGATTCTAAGGAAGGAAGGTTCCCGCTTAGTACCAGGGCGCATCAGATGGTAAGTATAGCGATATTTTTTATTTTAATTCTTTATTTTACACTTAAATCTGAATTCCGATACCAATTCCCGATATCTTAAACATATCGGGAATCGGTATCGGAATTCCGATTCCAGATTCAGAAGATCGCCGACTTCATGGCCGACCCCACACAGGGGTCGGGTCGGGTTTCATGAAACCCGACTTTGCCAAAAGTCGGCGACTTCTGAAAATTGCCGACCCGTTTCGCTCAACCCTAGTCCGCAGCGCTTATGCCGCATACTTCCGCGTGCATCTTGATTTCATATCTTTAACATTAGGGACGCAGGTGTCTGCAATTGGATGCTTTTTCTGCCGCGTTTGACGACGCATGCGTCGTTTTGTTGTAGGCAGCTTGGCACGGTAAATGCTACATGTTGTAATTTCAGAGGTGTGAATTTGCCGTCTAGAAACGTATGCGGTTGTTAGTGGAAGGAATGCAGCGAAAAAACGCATTTCTGAATAAAGCAAGGGACACAGTAAGCGTCCCTTACTTTATTCAGGCCAAATTATTGCCAGTTTGTAATTTTATGTTTTGTTTTGTTATGTTTGCTTTCCTCACCTATCCAGTTTCCCCTTGGCCCATTCCACATTTCCTTCCCCTAACCTCCATTATTACCCGCCCTCCCTCCCTCTTTACCCTTGTTAAAAACAAATAAAAATATTGGAAAAGAAAAAAGGCATTTCTGTCTATGAGAACGCATGCATTCGCAAGCACATGCATTTGTTTGTGGTTGTGAACGCATGTGTTTTTCCACATTAAAGCTGTCTAGACACTGATAAGCCACCCCCCACATACAAACTGATAAAAGGAGGGAGTGGGCATTTACAGTCCACAACTTTGCAGACTGGGAAGAAGACCAGATGCTGGAAAGGACCTGGGAGGAATATACACATTGGACAATGTGAGTATCAAAGCCAATGTCTGTATTTTCTTTTTTCTCTCTCTATATGTACTAATAATTTCTGTCCCTTTTTTCTTGCTGCATGCATCAGAATGTCATCGTCTTCTTCTGAGGAGCAACGTCTTGGGCATGAACAAGGTGGAAATGAAAGTGAAGTGAGTACTCACCTCTTCAGATTGGTAAGTATTCTCTGTCACATCTACACATGTGATGTTTCTTTTTTTTTCTTTTTCAGAACAGTTCTTCAACTACGGCAGAGGCTGAGCAAGAGCAGCATGGACACGTTCGTGTGGCGTGTAAGTATACCTGACTGAAAGTGCTCTTTTATTGCATCCTGACTGTACTATTCTTGACTGTTAATTTCTTTACTTTGCTCTTTCTGTACCTTTTTCTTCTTGACTCCATTTTTTTTCTTGACTTTAAATATTCTTGCCTGTTTTCTGTCTCTGTTTTCTTTATTTTCCTTATGTTAATGTCTCCAACATTAATGTATTTATTTATTTTCTAGGTTCCAGGACTGGATGAGGACCTCATTGACAATGACATCCTCATCTCCCTGGTCCATGAGCGAGTCCCGTTGTGGGACACCCGGGTTCCGCAGTACTCGGACAACGTGATGATCAGGCGACTATGGAATGAGGTGGCCCAAGCGATGATGGATGGCTGGGTCAACGCCCCGGCTCGAGTCCACAAGGCATTTCGTAAGTATTGCAATGCGGTGTGATGCAGCAGTGACCTTAGCCGGGATCACTCAACTGTGTGTGATGAGAGAAACTCCTGTGAATTTATCTCATCACACACAATTGTGTGATCTGGGCCAAAAGTGCCTTGTCTAACTTTTTTTTAAACAGTGCTCAAAGTCAGAACACATTGGCGTTCGATGAAGGATCGCTTCAACAAGGACCTTCGTCAAGAGAGACGGGTTTCCAGTGGTTCAGGAGCAAGGACCAGAAAATATAAGCATCACCGGATTCTGGCATTTTTGAGACTGGTCCTTGCCCAGAGAACGTAAGTATTTTTGTGGTGCATTGGATTGTGTTGTATCGCCTAATCTGTATTTTTCGATTCCACAGGAGTTGGCGCTTTTACTATTGTAAATGTTTGGTACTAATGTTTTTTTTGTTTCACAGCACCTCAAGCAGCACTCTTGACCCTTGTTTTGGAGCGGTCCTTCATCAAACAGCCACGGACCCATCCCAGCCGTCCAGCAGCACAGCAGCAAGTGGGCCTGCAACACAGACTGGAGACCAGGAAGCTGGTCCATCAGGTGTTCCCCTGTCCCAGTCCTCTGCCTATGCCTCTTTTTTTTGGGCTATTCCCGGCAGTGGCAGAGGGCCTCGGACAGGTCACTCATGCCCGAGTTTTTGCACTTGAACTCGATCTTTCATGATGGACTCAAGGCGATGGGAGACAGACTGGATAGTGGCTTCAACCTTATGTATACACTTATCCAGGATGTCCCCCAAAGCCTTGACAAAGTGATCTTTTTAATCAAATAGAAAAGGGCATGTCGGAACACCTTACTCCTGATCTCCAGCTCAGTGTCATACAGGCCTGCAATGCTGCTTACATGCAGGCTATGCAGCAGATTCGGTATTTTCAGCAGCCAGTGGTGGCATTTCCACCTGTGCCAACACTGTCACACTTAACCTCAATGCCGAGCTCTGCTGCATACCACTGCATGGCCACCACCATTCCCAGCACTGCTGGACACCACTACAGCTCCACCACCATGCCGAGTGCTGTTGGACAGCCCACTGCCACCACCATGCCAACTGCTGCTCCAGCTTGGACATCCTCCACTGCCACCAGCATGCAGCAGCAGCACCCGGACAATGACAGGTCGGCCACCATCACCAGGTCCCAGCAGCAGCACCCGGACACTAGCATGGCTTTCATCACCACCAGGATGCAGCAGCAGCACCCGGACCCCGGCATGGCCTTCACCACCATGCAGCAGCAGCAGCACCAGGACCCTGGCATGGCCTTCACCACCACCACCATGCAGCAGCAGCACCAGGACCCTGGCATGGCCTTCACCACCACCACCATGCAGCAGCAGCACACAGACCATGACAGGTCGGCCACCATCACCGCACCACAAGAAATGAGCACACCGAGGCTCCCCAGACCGCAGCACCGATCCCAAAAAGGGAAAAAGAAAAACAGCGGACTATCGCCAACCCTCCCCCCTCACCTCCCAATGTGTCTGTGATGTCAGGTTTGTCTCGCCCTTCCAGTGTGCCTCTGCTGTCCCAATGCATCTAGTACCATCCCTGAACTCCCTGACCCCACTAGTTTAATTGACCTGTCTCCTGCAACCCCTGAGTCATCTTCAGCCATCCAGGCCTCTCAGTTACATACCTCCCAGTTCCGTCACTCTACCCCAAGCCGGCGCAGTTAATTTTTCTTTTAATAAATCTCAATGTTTTTTGCCCCCAATATTGTTTGGTTATTTGTGTATTTCGCCGCCAGCAAAAAATACCATGCGCCAAATAAACACACTGTGCCATACACTTTGTGTTTTTGCCACCTCATAGCTCCAGAAGTAAGACAAGTTGAACACTGCAGCTTTGCTTCTTGTGTTTGGTATGGAGCTATGAGTTGTCAAAAACTAATATTACTTGTATTTTCTCCACAATCTCTTCAGTATGCTTAATGTACGTTACGCAGACTAAGAGACAATGGAGGTAATACCAAGCAGATCTCTACTCAACAGGTCATGTGTCAGAAATAGTGAGTTAATGATGCACAAAAGCCATCATCTTGAACTCATTATTTCTGACACATGACCTGGTGAGTATAGAACTCCCTTGTATAACCTCTATTTTCTCTTCAGTCTATGTAATCTATTTAACACAAACTGAAGACACAATGGAGGTAATACAAGGCATATCTATACTCACCTGGACAGGTGTAAGAAATAGTGAATTCATGAGGCTGGGTGTTGTGCATCATGAAGTCAATATTTCTGACACATGACCTGGTGAGTATAGATCTGCTTTGTATTATACCTCCATCTTCTTCGCAGTCTGCATTCAATAGATAAAATGCAGAAGAGATTCAGGATGTAATGATGTCAACTACAATACCACTAACATCATAAGTGGTTTTTAGAGGAAAGACATAGGAGACTCGGTAAAGGTATCAAAACACATTTATTAACAACATATATTAGTAACATTTTAAACATATCTGGTACAGACCCAAACCCAACAGAACTTTTTACACAATATTATCTCGCCATGCCACACGTCCCATGTCAGAAACAAAATAAGCAGCAAATTGGTTCCGCATGTGGGGAACTTCAACAATTGACCACAGAGGGTGATGCTGGTAATCTGGCAATTGGTTTGCAACTGGTTCATCCAGTTCAATGTCGGGTCGCTCCTTAGCCATTATGTAATTGTGAAGAACCACACAGGCTTTGACCACCTCATCAACTGTCTCCATTTTTAGATTAATGGCTGTCCCAAGAATGCAACATTTGGAGACAAGAATACCAAAGGAACACTCAAATGTTCTTCGGGCCCTAGTCAGTCTGTAGTTATAAATCCTTTAAGTGTGGTTCAAGTCCCGACTGGAATATGGCTTCAGTAGGTTTTCACACATCTGAAAGGCCTTATCCCCAACCATAACAAATGGCATTGGTGGGCCTTGAGTGTTGGGGAGAGGTCGCGGCAAGGGAAAATTAAAATTTTTGCCATACAAACGTCGGCCCATATCCGAGTTCTTGAAATTCTGGGAGTCATTTCCTCGGCCAAAAGTTCCAATGTCCACAGCGATAAAGCGACAGTCCGCATCTGCTATTGCCATGAGCACTACTGAAAAATATTTCTTGTAGTTAAAGTACTCCGATCCAGATCTGGAGGGTTTGGTAATCCATATGTGCTTTCCTGTTGTGAACTCTGTTTTTGGGCTCCCTCTAGTGGTCACAAGCGGTACTGTGTAGTTTTGTCTTTCTGCAGGTTGGCAGCATCAGCTGGTTCATTATCCTTGGTTGGTTTCTTATTTAGCTCACCTGGATACTCAGTTCCTTGCCTGCTCTCAATGTATTCAGTGCTCTTCAGATTCCTTGTGACTACCTTGCTCCCAGTCTCTCCAAGACAAGCTAAGTTTTTGTTTGATCATTTTTTGATTATCAGCATTTATTATGTTTTTAGTCCAGCTCGCTAAAATGTGATTTCCTCACTTGCTGGTTGCTCTAGGGGACTGAGTTTCTCCCCCCACACCGTTAGTTGGTGTGGGGGTGCTTGAAATCTCAGTGTGGATATTTTGTAAGGGTTTTTTACTGACCGCACAGACCCCTTTACTATTTTCTGCTATCTAGTATTAGAGCAGGCCTCAAAAGTGTTTAATGCATCGCAGAAGTGGGATAAAAAGAAGACCTGAGTACATTTTTTTTTTTTCCTCCCGCTTTTCCTTTGCTGCAGTCTGTTTAGCTTCTTTCATCCCCTTGAACTCTGGGTGGTTTTGAGCTCAGCTGCAGACATGAATGTTCAGACTCTGACTTCTAGTGTGGATCATCTGACTGCACGGGTGCAAAGTATTCAGGATTTTGTTATTCATAGCCCTATGTCAGAACCAAAGATACCCATTCCGGAGTTGTTTTCTGTTGATAGATCTAGGTTTCTAAACTTTAAGAATAATTGTAAGTTATTTCTATCTCTGAGACCTCGTTCCTCTGGTGATTCCGCTCAGCAAGTTAAAATTGTTATCTCCTTGTTGCGTGGCGACCCTCAAGATTGGGCTTTCTCTTTGGCGCCAGGAGATCCTGCATTGCTTAATGTAGATGCATTTTTTCTGGCTCTTGGATTGCTTTATGAGGAGCCTAATCTTGAAAATCAGGCAGAAAAAGCGTTGCTGGCTATCTCTCAAGGTCAGGATGAAGCAGAGGTGTATTGTCAAAAATTTCGGAAATGGTCGGTGCTTACTCAATGGAATAAGTGTGCCCTGGCTGCAAATTTCAGAGAAGGTCTTTCTGAGGCCGTTAAGAATGTTATGGTGGGGTTTCCCACCCCTACAAGTCTGAGTGATTCTATGGCTTTAGCCATTCAGGTTGATCGGCGTTTGCGGGAGCGCAAATCTGCTCATCCTTTGGCGGTGTTTTCTGAACAGAGACCTAAGTCTATGCAATGTGACCGAACTCTGACCAGAATTGAGCGACAAAGTCATAGACGTCAAAATGGGTTGTGCTTTTACTGTGGTTATTCTACTCATGTTATCTCAGCATGCTCTAAACGCTTTAAAAAAATCGCTAAACCTGTCACCATTGGTACTATGCAGCCTAAATTTATTTTGTCTGTTACTTTGATTTGTTCTTTGTCATCCTACCCGGTTATGGCTTTTGTGGATTCGGGTGCTGCCCTGAATCTGATGGATTTGTCGTTTGCCAGGCGCTGTGGTTTTGTCCTGGAGCCTTTGGAATTTCCTATTCCTCTGAGGGGAATTGATGCTACGCCATTGGCTGAGAATAAGCCTCAGTATTGGACGCAAATGACCATGTGCATGACTCCCGTACATCAGGAGGTGATTCGCTTTCTTGTTCTGCATAATTTGCATGATGTTGTCGTTTTGGGTCTGCCATGGCTGCAGGCTCATAATCCAGTTTTAGATTGGAAAGCTATGTCTGTGTCAAGTGGGGTTGTCAGGGAATTCATGGCGATGCTCCGTTGGTGTCTATTGCTTCTTCCACTCCTTCTGAGGTCCCTGAGTTTTTGTCTGACTACCAGGATGTATTTGATGAGCCCAGGTCCAGTGCCCTGCCTCCTCATAGGGATTGTGACTGTGCTATAAATTTAATTCCTGGTAGTAAATTCCCTAAGGGACGACTTTTTAATCTGTCTATACCAGAGCATGCCGCGATGCGGAGTTATATAAAGGAGTCTTTGGAGAAGGGACATATTTGCCCATCCTCTTCCCCTCTTGGTGCAAGATTTTTTTTTGTGGCCAAGAAGGACGGTTCTTTGAGACCTTGTATAGATTATCGTCTTCTGAATAAAATCACAGTCAAATTTCAGTATCCTTTACCACTATTGTCTGATTTGTTTGCTCGGATTAAGGGTGCCAGTTGGTTCACCAAGATAGATCTCCGTGGTGCGTATAACCTTGTGCGCATTAAGCAGGGAGATGAATGGAAAACAGCATTTAATACGCCTGAAGGCCATTTTGAGTACTTGGTGATGCCTTTTGGACTCTCTAATGCTCCTTCTGTGTTTCAGTGGTTCGCTTGCACGGCATTCCTGAAAATATTGTGTCTGATAGAGGATCCCAGTTTGTGTCCAGGTTTTGGCGGACTTTTTGTGCTAAAATGGGCATTGATTTGTCTTTTTCGTCGGCCTTCCATCCTCAGACTAATGGCCAAACCGAGCGAACTAATCAGACGTTGGAAACTTATTTGAGATGTTTTGTTTCTGCTGATCAGGATGATTGGGTGACTTTTTTGCCATTGGCCGAGTTTGCCCTTAATAATCGGGCTAGTTCTGCTACTTTGGTTTCGCCTTTTTTCTGCAATTCTGGTTTCCATCCTCGTTTTTCCTCGGGTCAGGTTGAGCCTTCTGACTGTCCTGGGGTGGATTCTGTGGTGGATAGGTTGCAGCAGATTTGGAACCATGTGGTGGACAATTTGAGGTTGTCACAAGAGAAGGCTCAGCTCTTTGCCAACCGCCGCCGCGGTGTGGGTTCCAGACTTCGTGTTGGGGATTTGGTGTGGCTGTCTTCTCGGTATGTTCCTATGAAGGTCTCCTCTCCTAAATTCAAGCCTCGCTTCATCGGTCCTTATAAGATCTTGGAAATCCTTAACCCGGTGTCTTTTCGTTTGGATCTCCCAGCATCGTTTGCCATTCATAATGTGTTCCATAGGTCTTTGTTGCGGAGGTATGTGGTACCTGTGGTTCCTTCTGTTGAGCCTCCTGCTCCGGTGCTGGTCGAGGGCGAATTGGAGTACGTGGTGGAGAAGATTTTGGATTCTCGTATCTCTAGACGCAGGCTTCAGTATTTGGTGAAGTGGAAGGGCTATGGTCAGGAGGATAATTCCTGGGTTGTCGCCTCTGATGTTCATGTGGCCGATTTGGTTCGTGCCTTCCACGCGGCTCGTCCTGATCGCCCTGGGGGTCTTGATGAGGGTTCGGTGACCCCTCCTCAAGGGGGGGGTACTGTTGTGAACTCTGTTTTTGGGCTCCCTCTAGTGGTCACAAGCGGTACTGTGTAGTGTTGTCTTTCTGCAGGTTGGCAGCATCAGCTGATTCGTTATCCTTGGTTGGTTTCTTATTTAGCTCACCTGGATACTCAGTTCCTTGCCTGCTCTCAATGTATTCAGTGCTCTTCAGATTCCTTGTGACTACCTTGCTCCCAGTCTCTCCAAGACAAGCTAAGTTTTTGTTTGATCATTTTTTGATTATCAGCATTTATTATGTTTTTAGTCCAGCTCGCTAAAATGTGATTTCCTCGCTTGCTGGTTGCTCTAGGGGACTGAGTTTCTCCCCCCACACCGTTAGTTGGTGCAGGGCTCTTGAAATCTCAGTGTGGATATTTTGTAAGGGTTTTTTACTGACCGCACAGACCCCTTTACTATTTTCTGCTATCTAGTATTAGTGGGCCTCATTTGCTAAATCTGTTTTCACCCCTGTGTATGTACCTTCCTCTTACCTCACCGTTATTATATGTTGGGGGCTTCTATATCTTGGGGGATTATTTCTCTGGAGGCAAGAGAGGTCTTTCTTTCTCTCTAGGGGTAGTTAGTTCCTCAGGCTGGCTCGAGACGTCTAGGATTTTTAGACACGTTCACCGGCTACTTCTAGTGTGTTTGGATAGGTTCAGATTTGCGGTCAGTCCAGTTTGCCACCTCCCTAGAGCTTGTCCTATGTATGTTACTTAGCTGGAGTAATTTGTGATCCTCAACCACTAAGGATCATAACACTTTCCATCCACTGCTCCCAAACAGTTGGGGAAATTACACACTCTCCAGAATTTGTCGGCAATTTCCATCCACATGTCCACGGTGGGTAGGGGGATAGATTAATCCCGGAGTTCGTTCCACAATGCCCGGCACATGTCCGCAACTATTCCAGACAAGGTGGAAATTCTAAGCCGGTACTGAAAGTGGAGCGATGATAGGGTCTCTCCGGTAGCCAGGAATCTGAAATGAAAAAAAAAATTACGAACAATTCTATTTATGGTGGGGTTTTGCTAAACACATAAAGGAAAATAGAATTAATACATGGCAGAACAATAATAATTATGACAGGCATTTGTTTAGAATTATTACGTACCTTATTGTGACCAGGAGACGCTCCTCTGCAGGAATAGCTCGATGGAGCTGGGTGTCCTGTCTCCGGATGGCTCCTTGGACATGACCAAGCAAATCCTGAAAAGTCTCTTGAGACAACTTGGTACATTCCGGGAATTTGTCCGGGTTGGCATTAAGCTCACCTTATAGCGTGTGGTAGGCTCCACGGCTCTCCCGGAGTTCAATAATGGGGTGTCTCCAATAATGCCGATGCCATGTTCTTCTCTGTCTTTCTTGATTTCCTTGTTGCTCCCAAGCAAACTCATAGGCAAGAAACAGCTTTAAACTTAAATCCAGGTTGAAATAAAAGCTCTCAATGCGAAGATCCATCATAACACAGGATACAGTAGCAAACTGTGAAGATTTCAGCTGACCAAGGGTCTATATAAAGATATCCCATAATACACGCCCACTGTTGTCCCATTGGCGGTGTCTGTTTATCTAGATTTTTCTCCTGTAAAATTTTCAGCCATATGCACAGAAAACGCAAATGCATGCAAAACGCATGGAAAAGCATGTAAACGTTGTGGTTTTTTGACCGCATGCGATAGCCCAGAGGTGTCAAACTGCATTCCTCGAGGGCCGCCAATAGGTCATGTTTTCAGGATTTCCTTAGCATTCCACAAGGTGCTGGAATCATTCTGTGCAGGTGATTAAATTATCACCTGTGCAATACAAGGAAATCCTGAAAACATGACCTGTTGGCGGCCCTCGAGGAATGCAGTTTGACACCTCTGCGATAGCCTATGCGTCAAAAAAATGCTGTGTTTGCTCCCGTTTACATGCAGTTTATCATGCTTTTCAGATTGTGGCAAAAACACTGCGGATTCTACCACAAATGTGAAACTAGCCTTACTCATTATGCTCGTTTAACGGTCTGAACTCAGCGCATGTAAATACAACCAAAATGTTTGTGTGATGGTGCAATAGGTTAGCAGTTGGGGTCCCACTTTAAACTTTTACCCAGGGCCCCACTTTTTTAAAACCGGCCATGTATCTGTGAACAACACAAGCAAAACCATTCCCTTTTTGGGGGCTGACTGGTTGTTGCCTCTCCAGTGCAACTATTGTCCTTTCACTTGCCCCAAAGAAGGTGAAATTCATTCACAATCGCTTATCCTTCCTATCTTGAAAGATTGATGTCTCCAAAGTTTAATTGATTTCGGGTGATACCGTGATTCTTAAATGTTGGCTGTTTTGAAAGACTAACTCAGCTAACTAGAAAATCTTATATTAAAAACATATCAGCAAAAGATCACAAAAATCTGGATATTATGCCAACAAAACATTGACTTGCACATAAATACCTGAGATTTGCCACTAGATGGTGGAATAGCTCCATGATTGCAGATAGAATGGTGGCTACAAAATCTACAGTATGTGTCATCCTTGTAGGAAATGTAAAAATAATATGGTTTTCCTTTCTTGTCTTATTTTAAATAAGGTGTCTGATTTCCATACATGAAATTAGCATGGAATAAATAGATATCTCGGATTAGATTGCTGCACTGCTGGATGTAAATAAGAACTCTAATCGAGGTGTTGATAGACTAACAGGCTGCAGTTTATTTGTCAATGCATTTTGAAACCAACCTGGATTCTTTCTCAAGACGAAACCACAAACAAGGAGTTAAAAACATTTAAAAAACGGAGCCAGAGGATTAGGAAACACCCCCTGGGTGTGCTCTGAAACATAAACTCTGTACACATTGCATAAATAAAGTAAAAAAAAAAGATGTTTTCATGGATAGCACTTGCTCCTATGTTATTCAATGAGGGAGTGCACATGTCTGGCCCATTCATGTCCTTGGGTAATTGGAAAACATAGAACCGCAATCGGGTAAGGCTGGGGTCACGCGATAGTATAAAAAATCAGTCCGATTTTCATCCGGAAAAGTGGGACGATTTTTTTCTCACCTGTCATCCGTGTGCTGTCAGTTTTTTTTACTCAGCAGCTATTAATCTTTTACAGGACCATTTACAGTTTCCTATGTTACAGTATTGTAATGTATCTGTGAAAATCAGAAATCGGAAAGAAGCAGGGCGCGTCCAAGGGTGAGTATATACCTAATAGGAATATACTCACCCTCGGACGTGCCCTGCTTCTTTCCGGCAGCCTTCCTTCCTAAGAATGAGCACGTGAAGGACCTTAGATGACGTCGCGGCTTGTGATTGGTCGCGTGACCGCCCATGTGACCGCTCACGCGACCAATCACAAGCCGCGACGTCACCGCAGGTCATTCACGCGCTCATTCTTAGGAAGGAAGGCTGCCGGTTAGTACCAGGGCGCGTCCGAGGGTGAGTATATCAATATTTTTTATTTTGATTCTTTATTTTACACATTAATATGGATCCCAGGGCCTGAAGGAGAGTTTCCTCTCCTTCAGACCCTGGGAACCATAGTATCCCATTGCACTGCATTGGGTTTCGTGTTTCGGCCGACCCCGACCCTGACTTTTTTATAGGATCGGCCGATTTCACTCGACCCGACTTTTGAGAAAGTCGGGTTTCGTGAAACCCGACCCAATCCTATAAAAATAAAAGTCGCTCAACCCTACACAGGTGACATCAACACCACAAATATTACCCCACTTACCACTGCTACAGGGCAAGTGGGAAGAGCGATGCTAAATGCCAGAAATGGCGCATCTATAAGATGTGCTATTTCTGGGGCAGCTGAGAGCTGATGTTTTTACCACTACGAACCATTAAGATTTCTGGCTTCTACAGATCAGTTTGACACTCCTAATCAACTCATTACCTGCATTAAAGACAGAAGTCTTACATAGTCAACTTTATAAAAGACTTCTGTACACAGACTCAATTAATCAGTCAGACTCTAACCTCTACAACATGGGCAAGACCAAAGAGATTTCTAAGGCTGTCAGGGACAAGACCATAGACCTGCACAAAGCTGGAATGGGCTACAAAACCATAAGTAAGATGCTGGGTGAGACGGAGACAACTGTTGGTGCAATAGTAATAAAATGGAACAAATGCAAAGTGACTGTCAATTGACATCAATCTGGGGCACCATGCAAAATCTCACCTTGTGGGGTATCCTTGATCATGAGAAAGGTGAGAGATCAGCCTAAAACTACACAGGAGGAACTTGTTTATGATCTCAAGGCAGCTGAGACTACAGTCATCAAGAAAACCATTGGTAATACATTACGCTGTAAAGGTTTAAAATCCTACAGTGCTCGCAAGGTCCCCCTGATCAAGAAGGAACATGTGCAGGCCCATCTGAAGCTTGCCAATGAACACCTGGATGATTCTGTGAGTGATTGAGAGAAGGTGCTATGGTCAGATTAGACAAAAATTTAGGTCTTTGGTATTAACTCAGCTTGCCGTGTTTAGAGGAAGAGAAAAGCTGTCTATGACCCAAAGAACACCTTCCCCACTGTCCAGCATGGTGGTGGAAACATTATGTTTTGGGGGTGTTTCTCTGCTAAGGGCACAGGACTACTTCACCGCATTAATGAGAGAATGGATGGAGCCATATACTGTAAATTCCTGAGTGACAATCTCCTTCCCGCCACCAGGACATTAAAAATGGGTCGTGGCTGAGTCTTCCAGCAAGACAATGACCCAAAACATACTGCCAAGGCAATAAAGGATCAAAAAGAAGCACATTAAGGTCATGGAATGGCCTAGCCAATGTCCAGATCATAATACCATAGAACATTTTTGGAGGGAGTTGAAGCTCCGAGTTGCCAAGCAACAGCTTCAAAATCATCATTAAGTCTTGTTTGCCAGAGGGATCAAATACTTATTTCTCACTGTGAAATGCAAATAAATTTATATAATTTATACAATGTGATTTTCTAGATTTCATTTTTGATATTTTATGTCTCAATGTTAAAATTAACCTACCCTTAAAATTATAGTCTGTTCATGTCTTCGTCAGTGGGCAAACTTACAAATTCAGCAAGAGATCAAATACTTATTTCCCCCATAGTAGTTTGTGAAATTTAGCAGACCACTTTTCTGTGGCTGCTGGAACAGGCAGACACTTTCAGAAAAAAAAATCACAAACGAAGCTCATTTGAAGCCTATTCCTGCCATTGCTGTCTATAGTTCCATAGGGGATTCAGGTAGAACCCATTGGACACACTGCAGACAGTGTGAACAGGCCATGATGTAAAACACACATATTAGACATAAACTTTGCTTAAAATAGGACCCTAATAGTGGCATTACAAGTAGTGTTGAGCATTCCGATTCTGCAAATATCGGGTATCGGCCGATATTTGCTGTATCGGAATTCCGATACCGAGTTCTGATATTTTTGCAATATCGGAAATCGGAATCGGAAGTGTGCGGTGCATATGTTTCCCAGGGTCTGGAGGAGAGGAGACTCTCCTTCATGCCCTGGGATCCATATTCATGTAAAAAATAAATAATAAAAATAACAAATATTGATATACTCACCCTCGGACAGCCCCTGGCTCTTAGCGGTGCCTCCGTTCCTAAGAATGCAGGGAGTGAAGGACCCTCGATGACGTCGCGGCTTGTGATTGGTCGCGTGAGCGGTCACATGAGCGGTCACGCGACCAATCACAAGCTGCGACGTCATCGAAGGTCCTTCACTCTGCATTCTTAGGAACGGAGGCAGACGCTTGGACCGGTGAGAGCCGGGGCCGTCGGAGGGGTGAGTATATCAATATTTTTTATTTGTATTCTTTATTTTATACATGAATATGGATCCCAGGGCCTGAAGGAGAGTTTCCTCTCCTTCAGACCCTGGGAACCATTCTAATATTTTGTGTCCCATTGATATGCATTGGTATGCAAAGAATGGAGATGTCTGTAATTTTTATAGTAGGAACACTTCAACTATGAAAGACAGAATCTAAAAATAAAAGCCAGAGAATCACATTGTATGATTTTTAATTAATTAAATTATATTTTATTGCATGAAATAAGTATTTGATCACCTACCAACCAGCAAGAATTCTGGTTCTCACAGACCTGTTTTTTTTTTTAAAGAAGCCTACTCTGCACTCATTAGCTGTATGAATTGCCCCTGTTTGAACTTGTTACCTGAATAAAAGACACCTGTCCACACACTCAATCAATAAGGCTATGTGCACATGATGCGGACTTTGCTGCAGATCCGCAGCAGTTTTCCATGAGTTTACAGTACAATGTAAACCTATGGTTTACATTCCACAGCATGTCAATTCTTTGTGCGGAATACGCAGCGGTTTTACACCTGCTCTATAATAGAAAACTGCAGGTGTAAAACCGCAGTGGAATCCGCACAAAAACCGTGGTAAATCCGCGGGAAAAATGCAGTGTTTTTGCCCTGTGGATTTATCAAATCCGCTGCGGAAAAATCCGCAGTGGACCATTCTACGTGTGCACATACCCTTATACTCCAAACTCTCCACCGTGGCCAAGATCAAATTGTTGATCTGCACAAGGCTGGAATGTGCTCTATGACAATAGGCTATTAGGCTATCAGCACGGTGAGAAGGCAACAACTGTTGGCACAATTATTAGAAAAAGGAAGAAACACAAGATGAGTGTTAGGTGTCGAGATCCCGCCGCTGCACAGGGAGAATCTCGAACCATGTCCACTGCAGTCGCCCATTCTCCTCTAGCCACAATGGAACCTGCTCAGCAGAGACGTCAATCCCAGCATCTGGCTCAAGCTGATACTGTGCGCTTGGGTACTGCTACCTTTCCAGGCTCTGCCTTTGTAGCCAGCACTGTTCAGCAATGAGCAGGCATTTCAGGGACTAAGTCCTGCTTTTCCCACACTGAGCATGCCCACGGGACGACCTCCCATTGGAGGTCAGGGGTCACATGCTCAGGTCCTGTTGTGGCTCCTATTGGACCATCAGGAAGGTCCCGGAGCACTACTGGTATAAAAGGTTCACATGCGCTAGTGTAAACTTATTAACTTGTGTGTGTGTGGATGAATGCCTGTCGATGGATGAAAGCTCCGAATCATTCCCATCCCTAGTGCTGAATCCAGTTAGCAGCGATCGCAAGATCGGCACCGTGCGCAGATAGTGCGCTTTCCTGGCCCTAGTTAGGTTGGTTAGTGGCATCCGCCAGAGCGGCCCTGCACGCACTCCTGTGCGGTAAATATTTACTTTAGTTGTTTCCCTGGCACTGCAGTAGCGGTATCAAGCGCAAGAGATCTAGAGGGACTCTTACCCCTGGGTCAGAGTTCTGTGCCGCTTGGCTTGCGCTCTCTGTGCGTTATCACGGCCCTGTGACGCAACAGGGTTCGCTTTCTTCATACCGGGTGAAGCTAACCCTTGTGTGTACTCACATTATACCGCCATATAGTCTGTCATTACCAAGCAGCAGGTGTCTTAGCTGCACGGTGGACCCCAGATTGCGAACGCACCTTATATCATCTTTAATTATTATTTGGTGTGTTCCGCCAGTCCTAACATTACACTAGCACCAGGGTGTGGCTTGTAATGGCGGACAAACAGCGTCTACACTGGTACATCCAGCAGCTGGAGGGTAGGTTAGCGGCTCTTGAGCGTACAACCTCAGCTGTGGATGTTACCGTGGTTGCTGTTCAGGCTGCTAGCGTAGCTGCAGCCAGTTTGTCCACTGCCACCCCTGCTCCGACCTTATCCCGTCTCCCGCTACCTGATAAGTTTACTGGTGACAGTAAGCTGTGTCAGGGATTCTTGAGTCATTGTGCCATACACCTTGAGCTCCTGGCTGCACGTTTTCCCATGGAGAGGGCGAAGGTGGGATTTATTGTATCCCTGTTGTCGGGCAGGGCGTTGAGGGAGCGTGATGATCATGTGGTGCAGAGTGCTATAAGGTTTCTGGACTCTCTGAGACAGGTCTTTTTGGGACCTCGTGTCACCCATGATTCGGCGCTCCAACTGCTGGCTTTGTGTCAGGACTCTGAGCATTTTTTACCTTTTTTGCATTACTGCCCTTTTCCAACATGGCGTCTTTGGTCTCATGTGCACTTGTCTTCCTGCTATAAAACTCCACCCCAGCCTTCAGTCTGTGCTAGATTATTCTGCCTTGCATCCAGCTCCTGACCTCTGATTACTCCCTGGCTATACACCTGCTCCTGTGAACCTGTGTGGTGATCCTGCTACTCTGCTCTGAGTTCCTGCTGCATACACAAGTCTCCAGTAATCCTCCTTCATCTGCTGCTCGTGTTTACTTTATCTGCATTTGCTGGACATGTAAGCTGCTGCTGCTGCTGCAATAACCTGAGACTATTAACCAGGCCTCCCTGGTTGAGCTAAGATATGATTTGAACTGCCTTATAAGCATATCTATCTGTGTCTGGACTAAGTCAAGGATTTATTTGTGTCAAGTATCCTCAAGAATAACTGTGCTTCATAGACTTTCTGCTTGATTACTTGTTTCTCTGAAGTTTCCTATAGACTGCTAAGCTGCATTTATTATTTGCACCAAGTGTTGGGGACTTGAGTTTCTCTCTGCACATGTTTGAATCACCATGTGACAATATAGACTTTACCACTTATAAAACTGTGTCCTGTAGTTGTCTTGTTCCACGCAAAGAGTCTCCTGAGTTATCCCCTATAATTATTACAGGATAATCTAGCCTAAAAAAAAAGGAGACTGCTGGAACAATGACTGAAGAAAGCAGATTAGAGCAGGTGTTTTCCATAATTAGATCACTGCAGAAAGATGTGGAAGATCTGCACAAGAAGTTTTAAAGCTTTGAACTCAATCAACAGGTGTTTGGACAAACTTTGCAGGACTTGAGCAACCGCATGACAGCCCAGGAAAACAAACTTGCTGGCACAGAGTCCCAGTATGGACGGGCTTTTCAGGACATAAGCACGCAAATAGCTGAACAAGTGACTTTACCCTCTGGGCAACCGCCACCAGCTAGCCCACCTAAGTTGCCTCCATTCAGATTTAATGGTGATCGCGACAAATTTCATGGCTTTGTGAATCAATGTATGCTATATTTTGATGTGCATACTGACCGTTTTCCTACTGATTGATCCAAAGTATTGTGTGTAATAATGCTACTGACCTCACGGGCGCTCGCCTGGGCGAATCCGATGATTGAGTCTCGTGACCCACGGTTAAATGACTTGGATGATTTCTTGGCCGCTATGGCATTAATGTTTGATGACCCTAATCACCGTGCAACCGCTGAATCTGCTTTGTTGTCTTTACGCCAGGCTAAATGTTCTGTTATTGAGTATGCCACTGAATTCAGGAGATTGGCGGTAGATACCAATTGGGACAGTTATGCACAATTGCCTATTTTAAAAGGGGTCTGTCTAGCATTGTAAAAGATGAACTAGCTCGCTCTGAGTCACCACAAGAGCTAGAGACATTTATACAGCATTGTGTGCGCATAGACATTCGCCTTACTGAGCGTAGGCAGGAGAAATTTGCTGCATATAACCGTGTTTCTAACTTTTCCCTTCCTTCCAAAGAGCCTGCAGGTAAAACCTCTCGGGAGGTGGAGGAGGTGCCCATGCAAATTGATTCTGTTCAGAGGCGCGAGATCAATGAGCGCCGGGAGCATCGCCTTCATGAAAGTCTATGTTTCTACTGCGGCCAGTCTGACCACTTCTTGATCAATTGTCCTAAGTGTCCTAGACGGCCTAACAAGGTGCTAGCAGCAATAGGGGAGTATGACGATTGTGATGATGAATCTGACATCTCTGAATGTAGCCTGCCTTTAAACGCTGTATTCCATTCACTTTCTATGACTTCACCCCCCAAGGAGCTGAAGGAAAAGAACTCTTACTGTTCTCTCCCTATTAAGATCCTGTGTTCAGGACAGTGGATTTCCAGTTCAGCTATGATTGACTCTGGTGCAGGTGGCAATTTCATGGATATCGCATTTGCCAAGGAACACGGTATTAAAATTCAGCAAAGAGCCTCTCAAATTACCATGGAAACAGTGGATGGGTTACCTTTAATCTCTGGGCCGGTGGATCAGGAGACCGTACCCCTTGAAATTTTGTTGGAGCCTAATCACCAGGAGCAACTTTCTTTCTTGCTAATTTCTTCTCCTCATTTTCCTGTGATTTTAGGCATTCCTTGGTTGCGTTCTCAAAACCCAATTATCAACTGGGAGACCAAGGAGATTATCTTCCCAACAAGGAGCAACTCAGCGTTAACAGAAGCTGTCCCTGAGTCCACGGCTACGGAACCACATGTACAGGTATTTTCTTTACCTCCAGCTTATAAAGAGTTCTCTGACATCTGTGACAAGAAGAATGCAGATCAGTTTCCTCCACACAGGCATTATGACTGTCCAATTGAGCTGCTGCCCGGGGCAGCCATTCCTTTTGGTAACGTATACCCTTTGGCGGCACCTGAGCTTCAAGCCTTAAGAGTATATTAATGAAAATCTGGCCAAAGGCTTCATATGTCCTTCTTCTTCACCAGCAGGGGCACCTATCTTTTTTGTAAAGAAGAAGGACGGGACCCTGAGACCCTGTGTTGACTATCGAGAACTCAATAAGGTAACCGTACGAAATCGTTACCCTTTGCCTCTGATTCCCGAATTACTGGAAAGAGTCCGCCATGCTAAGGTGTTCTCTAAACTGGATCTTTGTGGGGCTTATAATTTGGTGCGTATTCGTCCAGGGGATGAGTGGAAGACAGCATTCAGATGTCGGTATGGACATTTTGAATCTCTTGTGATGCCCTTCGGGTTTTGTAACGCCCCTGCAACATTTCAACACCTTGCTAACGACATTTTCAGAGAGTTGTTGGACCAGTTTGTAGTGATCTATTTGGACGATATACTAATCTTTTCTGACTCTCTACAGGAGCATGAAGAACATGTCAAAACTGTTGTAAGAAGTCTGAAAGAGAACCATCTGTACACTATGTTCCAAATTATTATGCAAATGACATTTTTATCGGATTTTCCTAAATGGTTGGTGCAAATGACAGTCAGTCTAATAAAAGTCATCACCCGTTAGATTATACATCAAACCTCCCACTGATAACAGTATAATCTCCAAAATGAATAAAAACTTAAAATGCACTGTTCCAAATTATTATGCACAGTAGAATTTCTAAACATTTGATATGTTTTAAAGAACTGAAAATGCTCATTTGTGGAATTTGCAGCACTAGGAGGTCACATTCACTGAACAAAAAATCTATTTAACTCCAAAACATCCTAACAGGCCAAGTTACATGTTAACATAGGACCCTTTCTTTGATATCACCTTCACAATTCTTGCATCCATTGAATTTGTAAGTTTTTGGAGAATTTCTGCTTGTATTTCTTTGCATGAAGTCAGAATAGCCTCCCAGAGCTGCTGCTTTGATGTGAACTGCCTCCCACCCTCATAGATCTTTTGCTTGATGATACTCCAAAGGTTCTCTATAGGGTTGAGGTCAGGGGAAGATGGTGGCCGCACCATGAGTTTATCTCCTTTTATGCCCATAGCAGCCAATGACTCAGAGGTATTCTTTGCAGCATGAGATGGGGCATTGTCAGCATGAAGATGATTTTGCTCCTGAAGGCACGTTTCTGCTTTTTATACCATGGAAGAAAGTTGTCAGTCAGAAACCCTATATACTTTGCAGAGGTCATTTTCACACCTTCAGGAACCTTAAAGGGCCCTTCCAGCTGTTTCTCCATGATTCCAGCCAAAAACATGACTCCTCCACCTCCTTGCTGTTGTTGCAGCCTTGTTGGGACATGGTGGCCATCCACCAACCATCCACTACTCCATCCATTTGGACCATCCAGGGTTGCTCAACACATATCAGTAAACAAGACTGTTTGGAAATTAGTCTTCATGTATGTGTGGGACCAATGCAACCATTTCTGCTTGAGAACACTGTTTAAGGGTAGCCGAATAGTAGGTTTATGCACCACAGCAAGCCTTTGAAGGAGCCTACACCTTGAGGTTCGACGGACTCTATAGGCACCAGCAGCTTCAAATATCTGCTTGCTGCTTTGTAATGGCTTTTTAGCAGCTGCTCTCTTAATCCGATGAACTTGCCTGGCAGAAATCTTCCTCATTATGCCTTTATCAGCACAAACACATCTGTGCTCAGATACAGCCACAAATCTCTTAACAGTACGATGATCACGCTTAAGTTTTTTGGAAATTTCTAATGTTTTCATCCCTTCACCAAGGCATTGCACTATTTGATGCTTTTCAGCAGCAGAGAGATCCTTTTTCTTTCCCATGTTACTTGAAAACTGTGACCTGCTTAATAATGTGGTACATAATTTTTAAGTAGTTTTCCTTTAATTAGAATCACCTGGAAAACTAATTATCACATGTGTTTAAGATTGATTTCAGGGATCCATTGAGCCCTGAGACACAATACCATCCATGAGTTTATTTGAAAAACAAAACAATTAAATCTCTATCACACTTAAATCCAATTTGCATAATAATTTGGAACACAGTGTATATTAAGCCGGAGAAATGCGAGTTCCATCGTTCTGAGATACAGTTAGGGTACATCATCTCTCCCGAGGGGCTGAACATTGAATCTGGTAAGATTCAGGTTATCCTTGACTGGCCGGTACCCAAGAACGTTAAGGAGGTCCAACGTTTTATTGGTTTTGCAAATTTCTACAGACGCTTCATTCGAAATTTTTCTGATATTGTCCGTCCCATTACTTCCTTGACAAAGAAGGAAAAACCCTTTAAGTGGTCATCACAGGCTCAAGAAGCTTTTGATCGGCTGAAGATCTGTTTCACATCAGCACCGCTGTTGATACACCCAGATCCAACACTTCCTTTCATTGTGGAGGTGGATGCTTCTGATAATGTTTTGGGGGCTATTCTCTCCCAAAGAACTGGAGAGAAGGGTCTGCTACATCCTTGTGCTTTCTTTTCCCGTAGACTAACCTCAGCAGAGAAGAATTACTACGTGGGAGACAAGGAATTGCTGGCTATTATTGCGGCTTTCAAAGAATGGAGGCATCATCTGCAAGGAGCTGCACAACAGATCATAGTGCTAACTGACCATCGCAATCTAGAGTTCCCTTAGATCTGCTAGATGTCTTTCTCCTTGTCAGGCTTGTTGGAACTTATTTTTAAATCAATTTAACTTTGTTATCTCGTACCATCCAGGTTCTCGTAATGGGAAGGCTGATGCTTTATCCCGAATCCATGCTGCGGATTCCGTACCTGGAGCCCCATCCAAGACCATTCTATCTGATGCCAATTTCATCGGAGTTATCCACGATCAGGACTTGTGGAAGGAGTGCAGGGAGGCCTATGAAGGTGATGTATTTCTGGCCAACCCACCTGTGGATATTAATCTTGTCTTTAAGGGTGGCATGTGGTTCAGAGATTGACGTATATATGTCCCGGAGGTCATCAAACTGCAGATCCTCAAGTTGATACATGACTCCAAGTTGGCTGGTCACAGGGGGGTACAGAAGACACAAGAGTTCCTGAGCCGATTCTTCTAGTGGCCAACTTGCCTGAAGGATACCAAGGACTATGTTCTCTCTTGCAAGGTATGTGCCCATTATAAGACTCCTCATGTGGCACCTACGGGTCTTCTACAACCATTACCTGTTCCGTCCCGCCCTTGGGCATCTATATCAATGGACTTTAATGTGGAGCTGCCTACATCGGGGGGCATGAATACAATCATGATGGTAGTTGATCGCCTGACTAAAGCTGCTCATTTTGTTCGTGCACCGGCCTCCCCTCAGCTAAAGATACAGTGAACCTGGTTATACAGAACTAGACTGTGGCCCGATTCTAATGCATTGGGTATTCTAGAATATGCATGTCCCCGTAGTATATGGACAATGATGATTCCAGAATTCGAGGCAGACTGTGCCCGTCGCTGATTGGTAGAGGCAACCTTTATGACATCATCGTCACCATGGCAACCATTATGACATCTACGTTGATACTGTGCCCGTCGCTGATTGGCCAAGGCGAATTCGCGGCAGACTGTGCCCGTCGCTGATTGGTCGAGGCAACCTTTATGACATCATTGTCACCATGGCAACCATTATGACATCTATGTCGATACTGTGCCCATCGCTGATTGGTCGAGGCCTGGCGGCCTCGACCAATCAGAGATGCGGAATTTCCATTATGACATCTACGTCGATACTGTGCCCGTCGCTGATTGGTTGAGGCCTGGCGGCCTCGACCAATCAGAGATGCGGGATTTCCAGGACAGACAGACAGACAGAAAAACCCTTAGACAATTATATATATAGATGTCTTTCGGTTGCATGGGGTGCCGGATGAGATCATCTCTGACCGTGGAGTACAGTTCACTTCAAGATTCTGGAAGGGGGTTTGCTCTGCACTCAATATTAATGTCTGTCTCTCTTCTGCTTACCATCCCCAGACAAATGGTCAGACTGAGCGTACCAACCAGACGCTGGAACAATATCTAAGATGCTATGTCAGCCATCTCCAGGATGATTGGTTGGAGTTGTTGCCGTTAGCCGAATTTTCATATAATAATTCTCAGAGCGCCTCCACTAAATTTACACCTTTCTTTGCCAATCCGGGTTATCATCCATGTATTTTACCTAGGTCTCCAATTAATTCTCCGGTTCCAGCAGTGGAGGAAAGGCTGACTGCGATGAGACAAAATCTGGAGGTTCTGAAGGAATCCCTGACCACAGCTCAAGAACGTTATAAGAGATCGGCTGATAGATTCCGTAAACCTGCACCCATGTTCAAGGTAGGAGATTCCGTGTGGTTAGCAACTAAGAATCTGAAGTTAAATGTTCCTTCACAAAAACTAGGACAGAAATTCATTGGCCCTTTCAAGATCAACGGTATTGTGAGCTCCGTGGCCTGCCGGCTGAAGCTACCTAGGACAATGAAGGTACACCCAGTTTTTCATGTATCTTTACTAAAGCCTGTATCTCCTAATACCTTCCAGGGACGTATTGTGCCACCTCCGCAGCCTGTGGTGATTGATGGGCAAGAACAATTTGTGGTGGAGGAAATGATTGATTCCAGGATTCGCAGGAATCGGCTCCAATATCTGATAAGATGGCAGGGATATCCCCCTGAGGAAGACTCTTGGGAACCTGTGGATAACAGCGATGCCCAACAGAAGATTTCTCGTTTTCATCAGAGATTCCCTGAGAAACCAGGTCCAGGATCGTCCTGAGGCCGCTTCTAAGGAGGGAGTAATGTCAGGACTCTGAACATTTTTTACCTTTTTTGCATTACTGCCCTTTTCCAACATGGCGTCTTTGGTCTCATGTGCACTTTTCTTCCTGCTATAAAACTCTACCCCAGCCTTCAGTCTGTGCTAGATTATTCTGCCTTGCATCCAGCTCCTGACCTCTGATTACTCCCTGGCTATACACCTGCTCCTGTGAACCTGTGTGGTGATCCTGCTACTCTGCTCTGAGTTCCTGCTGCATACACAAGTCTCCAGTAATCCTCCTTCATCTGCTGCTCGTGTTTACTTTATCTGCATTTGCTGGACATGTAAGCTGCTGCTGCAATAACCTGAGACTATTAACCAGGCCTCCCTGGTTGAGCTAAGATATGATTTGAACTGCCTTATAAGCATATCTATCTGTGTCTGGACTAAGTCAAGGATTTATTTGTGTCAAGTATCCTCAAGAATAACTGTGCTTCATAGACTTTCTGCTTGATTGCTTGTTTCTCTGAAGTTTCCTATAGACTGCTAAGCTGCATTTACTATTTGCACCAAGTGTTGTGGACTTGAGTTTCTCTCTGCACCTGTTTGAATCACCGTGTGACAATATAGACTTTACCACTTATAAAACTGTGTCCTGTAGTTGTCTTGTTCCACGCAGAGTCTCCTGAGTTATCCCCTATAATTATTACACTTTGACACAGGGTTTATCCATGATCAATCATTTTTCCATTCACTTCCAGACTTTGGAATCAGAGCTGGAGTGGCCGGATAAAGTCCTTATCACTGTGTTCTGGAAAGAACTGGCTGACCATGTGAAGGACACCTTGACCACTAGGGAGATTCCCGCCACACTGGAAGAGCTGATAGCGATATCCACTCGCATTGACCTCCATTTTCACGAGTGGGGGTTGGAGCGAGCCCAGTGTAGGCAGAGCTTTCGGCTGGCACTTACCTTCACCAAGCCTCTGGAGTCCCCTGTTCAGGCGTCTGAGCCCTATGACGCCATGGAGGTTTCCTGAGCGGGTCCTAAGTCTCGGGCAGCTCGAATACCCATGGTCTGTAATGTCTGCCAGCAGTCAGAACATTATACCAAGAAATGTCCACAGCGGCAGGGGAAACGACCGCGTCTAGTAACTGTAAGAGGAGGTTCATTAGACACAGCGGTGTTTTCCTCCAAATTGTCCTTCAAAGTGACAATTACCATTGGCCCTTCCACTTTTACAGTCGAGCTTTGTGTGGAATTTGGGGCGGAGGGAAATTTTATGTCCTCAGCCTCCGCCCTACGGCACGCAATACCCCTGGTTATGCTAGCCAAACCAGTGACTGTAAGAGTGGTGAATGGGTCGACACTGCCCTCACAAATTACACACCAGACTATACTGTTTACATTATCCATGTCTCCATCCCATCATTAGATCATTTCCCTTGTCATTCCTGAGGGAATAGATGAGATTATGCTAGGGATACCTTGGTTGTGTTACTACTCTCCATATATAGAGTGGTCCTCTGGGAGAATTCTGGGATGGAATAAATCTTGTGGGGGCAGGTGTCTGGGGGAGTGTGTTCAGGTTGTCACAACAGAGGTACCCGCACATCTTACCTCTCTCCCCAAACACTATTGGTCTTATGTGGACGTATTCTCCAAGAGAGCTACAGAGACTCTTCCACCTCTCCGCCCCTATGACTGTTCTATTGATCTCTTGCCTGGGTAAGAGCCTCCCCGGGGATGACTCTATACCCTGTCTCTCCCGGAGATGAAGGCAATGTCACTATACATCCAGGAAAATCTGGCAAGAGGATTCATTAGGAAGTCAGTGTCACCTGCGGGGGTGGGGTTCTTCTTTGTGCAAAAGAAGAACGGAGAATTGCATCCATGTATTGACTACCCGGGTCTTAATGCCATCACCGTTAAGAATAAGTATCCTCTGCCTTTGATATCTGAGCTCTTCGATAAACTACGAGGCGCGAGGGTATTTACGTACTAAGTTAGATCTGTGGGGTGCTTACAACCTGATTCGCATCTGTTAGGGGGACGAATGGAAGACGGCTTTTAATACCAGGGATGGGCACTATGAATATCTGGTGATGCCTTTTGGGCTCTGTAATTCCCCAGCCGTCTTCCAAGACTTTGTGAATTACATCTTCCGGGATATGCTCTCCACCTCGGTGGTAGTCTATACTTAAACAAAAGATTCAGCTGCAATCCCTTGCTGTCCTGTCTGTATACTCTCTTTTTCTTTCTTCCTGCCCAAGAACTGTGGCATGATCAGACCATGTTCCTGTACCGTCAGACACAGCCATCACACAGTACACAGCAGGAGCACATTTATAAGATTATCTCAGCACAGGAAAAATTTTTGTAAACACATCCAGTTGTGGAACTTATTATTATTAATTAAGGATCTATTGTTTAAAATGTTGATTACAATTAACTTTGTTCGTGGTACAACTCCTTTAAACCATTAGCAGAATTTAAGGCACAGGTAGGGTGGCAGGCAATATTGAGGGAGAATATGTAAAGTGTTTCAGTTCTGTGGCGAGCCATGGGGTGAGTATTATAAATCTATATTGTATTCTGTAGTGGAGGGGCACATTGACCGGCACAGGGTAAAAACATCGGTCTAGCAGCTGGACAGAATTATTAACCTGACTGCTACATTCAAGAGAGTTTAGAAAGGGTAGAGTTTAGTGAGAGAAATTAATAATGAGATGAAGCTGTCATGAAAAGTTTAAAGCTAGTGGACAGTAAGAGTTGTTACAGTTGCTATGGTTAGAATAAATTGGATTTTGGGGATGTTTCTGAGGTGCAGGTAAAATGAGCGATTGCATTTCTGGATGTGGAAAACGAAAGATCTGAGACAAATGTAACCCCAACACTGCAGGTGTGCCATTTGGAATTTATGGTACCACCACATTTATGGTACCACCACAAGGAAATGGAATTCATGGATTGAGGAAGTAGAGTAGAGAGAAGAAACACAAGAAGAATGATGTTCAAGACAGCAGACAGACAATCATTGGCATTTTGTAGTGATGCAGGGGTGATGTAAGGAGACGATGTGTATTATTGGGTGTCCTCAGCATGTAGATGGTACAAGAAGTTAAATATGCTGATTGATTGTTCAAATTAAAACATTGTTTAAAATCAAGCAGGGAAATGTTTTGCCTCACAAAAAGAATAGCTTTGATCCCATGCTGTTCTGTCTGTATTCTCTTTTGCTTCCCCCCCGGGCAGGATATGTGGCATGATCAGACCATGTCCCAGTACGGTCAGACACAGCCATTACACAGTACACAGTAGGGGCACATTTATAAGATTATCTCAGCACAGGAACATTTTATTTACACCCATCCAATTCTGGACCTTATTATTATTCCAAAAACTATTAATTAAACTGTACTTTGTTGATGGTAAAACACGTTTTAGACTAACATTCTCCACAATTCAATTGTCCAACTATTGTCTCCAATACTTTTCTCATGATGCACCAGTTTTCTGGAATGCACTACGTCAGATAATCCAGGTATTTTCCACATACAGTACATACAGTTTCAAGTGTGTCTATAAAAACACATCTTTTAGCTAAACTATATTCCTGTCCTGCACTTTTCTCAGAATCTGATCCTATCTATCATGTGTTGCCTCACACCCCATTTACTCAATAGTATTTTGTATCTTGACATAGTCAGATACCTGCTTGTGACCAGTTCAATGAATACCCTTATTTACTGTATCATAACGATGGCTGGATCATATAATTTACTTTTCCATTTGGGTCCAGTGGAACTAGGACGGGCATCCCTATATCAGTTATGCTGTCAGCTATTTTCTATGTTTGGATAGGTTCAGTGTCAGTGTCAGTCTGGTGTTTGGATGAGTACATGGCAGAAGGCTCTGCAGAGCTCCAACTGTGTGAGGAAACACAGGCAAGCGGAGCCAAGCAGCCAAGGCGGCTGGAAGGCCTGGCACCCACAGCATACACAGTGGTGCAGTCGCCCACAGCAACTGGTCTCAGGAGGTGAATTGGTGTGTTTAGTGACTGTAAACTGGAGGATATGGTTCCTGACTGCGATCCAGAGGATATTGTGTACTGTGTATTGCTGTGACTAAAGAGACATTAACACAGCGGTGAAGTCATCCATGGCAACTGGTCAAAGGTGGGCTGGCATGTTTAGTGACAGTAATCCAGAGGATATGTGCCCGGCTGCGATCTGGAGGATATCGTGTGCTGTGTTTACATGAGTTGAGAATTAAAGAGATGTTTTGCTTTAAACTTTGCTGGGTCACTGCCTCGTCACTGCACTGAGTGCTACCACTGCACTACAGCCTGCGCAGGAATGCTGTGCTGAGGAGACTAAGTGGACGACAAAGGGATGCGTCATCCACACGAAGCAAGCAGGAGGATGGGGATCGTAAGAAGATGGGAGGCACCTGACCAAGACCAGCAATGCCCATCAGACCGGACCGCATCGCAGGTGAGTATAATGAAAGTTATTTTTCTTCTCTTACAGGTCAGATTGGGGGCAGATATACAGCATTATAGAATGCTGTATATCAGCCCTGAACGTTGATAGCCGTATGTCTTATCGACTAAACATGGTGACAGGTTCACTTTAAACTTTAGATTCCTAGATCCTGGCGACTACCTGCTTGAGAGATTAGCAAGGGTGTTTGAAACGATCATCAGAGTAATCATGTGATGCTGCAGACCATGGTAGCATGTTTTGGCTATTTATCCTGCTGACAGTAGCATGAGCAAGATGTAACCTGGTGTTGTCTTATTGAAAAACAGCTCATGGGGCACTTTGGAGAAATGGTCATACCACTTGTTCCACCCAAAATAATGTAACGCTAGGCTGTTGGTGTACCTAGAATTAAGGTTAGAGGGTTCGAGCTAGTGCATTACATTATGCCACTGCACACCATAATCACAGGAGTAGGACCTATGTGACATTCCCTTGTGATGATCTCTGCCCACCACATCTCCAGTCCAATTTTTGGATATCATCGCTTCCAAGACAAATGCAGGACCAAGCCTCCAATGATTCCAACCTTTTGATTGCCATCGGGAAACCACATGAGCAACCCATGAGGGGAATTAAGAATGGAATGACGCAACTTTCTTACCCCAGATTGTTTTGTGTGGCATAATGTACAGTAGCTTAAACCCTCTTGTCTTCATTCCAGGTACAGTAACAGCTCGAAATTACATTGACTGGGTCATGTAACCAGTAGTATAGGAATTTGTTCAATGTTTCCCAGGAGCCATTTTTCAACGGTAAACACCCGGCCGCATGTTCCTTTTGTTATAGTAAGCTACCTGTATCATTTAAACATGCTACCATGGCTTACAGATTCTCCAGACTTGTCTCACATTGAGCACATCTGGGATGTGATTGGTTGGCAATCACAACTGGAGCTGTCAGCAACAGATCTTGATGACCAAAATCATTCAGCATGGTAGAATGACAACCATTAATAACCTACTATATTTTTCAAACTATAAGACGCACTTTCTTCCTCCAAATTTTTTAGGAAAATGGGAGGTGCACCTAATAGTCCAGATTTCCCTGCTGTGCCTGTGGATGGGGAGATGGAGGAGTGGCAGCGGTGGAGGAGCCGGTCACAGGAGGCAGGAGCTGGCTGAGAGGTGGGCGGTAGAGATGACTGAACTTTTCATGGTTCGGTTTGGTTCAGCGAATGTCCGGATGTCCGCCCAACATGTTCGCTGAACATACCTGAACGCCACTGAATTTAATGAGAGGCAAAATCAAAAGCAACATTCAGGGGGGTCAAAAAGCTGCCAAAACAGCTCTAATGAGGGGCAGACACCAGGAAATGTTGCATCAATTGACAAAGAGTACAAATAGTATAATTGCGCAGCATGGGTGCATGGGATTGGGCATGGAACAGCATTTCTAGTAGAAATAGTATAATGGGCCTCTGACATCCCTTCCACTACAGGCAACACACTGGATGGAGACCCAAGTTTGAGTCTCCACATTTCAAAAAGTTATTGTCACACACCAGTAAAGTGGCATACATTTCCTCAGAGTAGAAATAGTATAATGGGCCTCTCACACCCCTTCCACAACAGGCAACCCACCAGATGGAGACCCAAGTTTGAGTCTCCACATTTCCAAAATTATTGTCACACACCACTAAAGAGGCATCAATTTCCTGAGAGCAAAAATAATATACTGGGCCTCTCGCACCCATTCCACAGCAGGCATCCCACCAGATGGAGACCCAAGTTTAAGTCTTTTCCAAAAATTGTCACACACCACTAGAGCCAACACCAGGTATGAACACAGTCTTCCCAGATCCAGGTTCAGTGGAGACAGCCATTTCTCAAAGTCAGCCTGGAGAGCTGACCACAACTTTTCAACTGTATTACTGCAATCTCCAAGGCATATCAATTTTAACACTGTCTGATTGCGGTGACCCCTGGCTGTGAAGTACAAATTTAATGGGTATTCTCTTTGCACTGTTGAAATGCCTGTCTCATTAAGGTTGTGGTTGAGGTGTAGGCCCTAGAGTAGGTGGAGGAGCAAGAAGCAGTGGAGGAACTATTAGATACAGCGGTTTTTCCCACAAGACTTGGGGATTCAAAGAGTTTGGGAGCAGCCCCTTGCCCACCTGCCCCCACAGCCTCCAGAGTCACTCAGTGCTCAGTCAGGGAGATGTAACGCACCTGGCCATGTTTGCTCCTCCAGGTGTGAGAGGTGAATTGCACCCTGGCAGACATAGATTTTTTTCTGGGAACGAGTGATGTTCTCTGCAACATGCTGGTGTGGAGCAGGCACAGCTTTCTTAAAGAAGTAATGGCGACTAGTCAACTGCTACTAGGCTACTGCGATGGCCATCAGCTTTCGGAAATCGGGCGGAAAGGGAGCATTTCCATGGCCAACAGATTAGAGATGGTACCCCTGAAGCACTACGTTGAATAGTGCATTGATGTGGGTGGCACGATGGTCCTTCAGGTTATCCCTCATGCATATATGTATTTTACCTTTACCATCTTTGCTCTGCACCCTTTTCTCCTATTGTGGTGGTCAGCCTCTACGGAGCTTTCCTGGGCTCCCAGTGTAGATCTAACTTTAGGATATATTTCTTATATAAACTACCTATACTGGCATACCTTTTAGCACAATGCACTTGTACTTTTGAGCAGACTTATATGCTTACAATTACTTATTTGGCTTGTGGTTCTTTTTTACCTGTCTGTTAACCGTTGTTCCATCAATTGGTTTACCACTGTCATTTCCCTGCTATTTTTCATATTTTTATACCATTTTTTATTGTTATCTCAATAAAGTTTTTTACTTTTAGTACTTTGGTTTTTGCTGGTGCTTTTATTTATATGATTTTCAAATTGGAGATGGTAAAGTTCAAGCTCTTAGTTTTGGTGTGTGTAGGAAGAAACATTATTTTACAAGACCACAACTGTGGGATAGAGGGCTGGCTACTTTGGTGAGAGAGAATGGAGTAAGGTGAACACGACAAACTGCTGGACTGTGAGTAAGATGCAGGTGGAGATGTCATCGTAGATTTCAAAAGATGTAGTGTGCTCAGTGAAACAAAAACAGTAGGTATCTCCACTTTCGTAACAGCTTAAGAGCTCTCACTCACCCCAACTTTAGGGGGTAAACAATTGGAGGTTCTGTGGCTGGAGACCGGCGTAAAAACACTTGCCACTGTGATGGAAGAGGAAGGAGCTGCAGATGCAATTGATGGGATGGGCGGTGGTTGGCGGAGCTCGCTAGTCTGCATTTTAGCACAGTGACATTCCCTGACTAATGCATGTTGAACGCGCATGTGCCGGGTCATGCATGTAGTAGTGAAATTACTGCAATTTTTGCCTCTACTGAATTGTTTTTGCAAAGTTGGCAGAGAACGTGAGTTTGGTCATCCTTTGCAGTCTCAAAAAAGGCCCAGATTAGGCAACACTTGCCACTAGGGTTGAGCGACTTTCATTTTTTTAAGATCGAGTCGGGTTTTGGGAAACCCGATTTTGTCCAGAGTCGAGTCGAGTGCAGTCGGCCGATTATCGCTAAAAGTCGGGGATCGACCGAAACACGAAACCCAATGCAAGTCAATGGGGAAGCATAGTCGGCAGTGAGTGGAGGCCAGGAAAACACCTACAGTGCCCATTTTAATGCCAAAAACATCCATTCTTGTTTCTGAAGCTTGTCAATCTTAATTAACTTTATAATAATAGTTGGGCATTGGAAATTGGGGGTCATTTGGCCAAAGTTGTGGGGGGAGTAGGGCTGGCTCAAGTTTTTCGTGGGCCCAGGAAACGCGGACTACGTCACGGCGGTGGAGCAGGGAGAGGTAAGTATTTCAACGTTGCAAGTGCTGTGATCCTGAGCAAGCAGGGGGGGCCCACTCGTTCGCATTGGCACTGGCACAGGGCCCCTCAAAGTACGGCGGTGTGTTTGCATGGCGGGGGCGCCTCCCACCAGCAGCGACACTTTTGCGTACTCTGAGGGGCCCTGTGCCAGTGACGTCGCCAACGAGTATGCCCCCCCCACCTGATGAAGGAACCTGCACTTTCATCTGCACCTTCCTCTTTGTCCCTGTGTAAGGTGGTATAACATGCGGGAAAGGGAACCTTACTTTCAGCAGGGTCAGATTCTGGCTGTGTAGAGTGCAAGGGGAATGTAGTGGTCTAGGTCAATGTACCAGCAGACTCATCTAGCAGTGGCTGGGCAATGGGCAGGATGAAGAGGAAACAGATATAGGGCCAAAGAATAAAGTAGGCTAAATGCAGTTCAAAATTGGTAACAGGACTAAACAGGCGGCATTGCTTTGTTCAGTGGAGTAGCAAACCCAAGAGCAGCAGACTCTGTTTCAAGGGCCCAACCACACTAGTAGGCCAAATGCAGTTTAATATCTGATAGTATAGGCCGAAAGCCAGAAGGCAGAAGCTCAGCTTTATTCAGTTGAGGACAACACCAGGCAGGGGCAGACACCGTTAGTAGGCCGGAACCACCAATTTTTTAAAAAAACAGCAGTTAATCAGAGCCAGAAGGTAGAAGCTCAGCTTTATTCAGTTGAGGACAACACCAGGCAGGGGCAGACACCGTTAGTAGGCCGGAACCACCAATTTTTTAAAAAACAGCAGTTAATCAGAGCCAGAAGGTAGAAGCTCAGCTTTATTCAGTTGAGGACAACACCAGGCAGGGGCAGACACCGTTAGTAGGCCGGAACCACCAATTTTTTAAAAAACAGCAGTTAATCAGAGCCAGAAGGTAGAAGCTCAGCTTTATTCAGTTGAGGACAACACCAGGCAGGGGCAGACACCGTTAGTAGGCCGAAACCACCAATTTTTTAAAAACAGCAGTTAATCAGAGCCAGAAGGTAGAAGCTCAGCTTTATTCAGTTGAGGACAAACACCAGGGAGCAGCAAACAGAGGTATTAGGCCCCATCCAGCAATTTAAAAAAAAAAAAAAAACTTAATCAGAGCCAGAAGGTAGAAGCTCAGCTTTATTCAGTTGAGGACAACACCAGGCAGGGGCAGACACCGTTAGTAGGCCGGAACCACCAATATTTAAAAAAACAGCAGTTAATCAGAGCCAGAAGGTAGAAGCTCAGCTTTATTCAGTTGAGGACAACACCAGGCAGGGGCAGACACCGTTAGTAGGCCGGAACCACTAATATTTAAAAAAACAGCAGTTAATCAGAGCCAGAAGGTAGAAGCTCAGCTTTATTCAGTTGAGGACAACACCAGGCAGGGGCAGACACCGTTAGTAGGCCGGAACCACCAATTTTTTAAAAAACAGCAGTTAATCAGAGCCAGAAGGTAGAAGCTCAGCTTTATTCAGTTGAGGACAACACCAGGCAGGGGCAGACACCGTTAGTAGGCCGGAACCACCAATTTTTTAAAAAAACAGCAGTTAATCAGAGCCAGAAGGTAGAAGCTATGCACTGTAAATTAGGTTCCAGCAGTGGTCTGGTCAGTGGAGGCCTAGTGGAAGGAGGGACCGCAGACAGGCTTCGAAGGCCTAACACAATAAAATGGGCTGGCTGTAGGCACTTTATAATTGTTTCCAGGGGTACACGGGCAGCAGTGGTCTGGTCAGTGGAGGCCTAGTGGAAGGAGGGACCGCAGACAGGCTTTGAAGGCCTAACACAATAAAATGGGCTGGCTGTAGGCACTTTATAATTGTTTCCAGGGGTACACGGGCAGCAGTGGTCTGGTCAGTGGAGGCCTAGTGGAAGGAGGGACCGCAGACAGGCTTCGAAGGCCTAACACAATAAAATGGGCTGGCTGTAGGCACTTTATAATTGTTTCCAGGGGTACACGGGCAGCAGTGGTCTGGTCAACGGAGGCCGATTGTAATGAGTGTCTGCCAGTTAGTAGTCAAAAACAACAATTAAATGTGAATGTCTCGCATTAAAACAAAACAAAAACACTAAAGGGTGCAATCATTAGGTTCAGGGGTGGGATCCTCTGCGTTGTTTCAGACCTACTAATTTAGCGCAAAGTATTTACTGTGGTAAATAGAGGACACTGCCCCTGACTATGTTAAGTACCATCATACATGTCAACACAATGGTATTGTCAGTGGCAGGTATGGAAGGATGTCAGCGCATAGACTAAACATTGGTGGAAGTGTGAGAGATAACTGTGGAAGTGGTAGAGCAATGTTTGACCTGGGGGTGGGTGAACTCTCTTGTGGCCGGCGGTACAGGCCCAGGGCCCCTCATGTTACAACAGTGTGTCTGACGTTGGGTGGGCACCACCACCGCCAGAGACACTTTATTGTACTATGAGGGACCCAGTAGCAATGCCGTCGACCAAAAGCAAGCACACCCACCTCTTCAGACAAACAGCAGTCTCACGGGTGCTTGCGCCAAGTCGCGATACCACGGCCCCGTGTGGGGAGTTTGGCCATTTAGGGAGGTGTAAACATGTCGTATGCTGGACAATCAGCTGCAGAAAATTAGACATTAGAAAAGTAATTCACAGTAGTCCACAGGCAAGAGCTTTTCATAGGAAAGCTAGGTGTCAGCCGGGCAAGGTGGGGCAAAAGATTTTGAAATCCAGTTGTGGTTCATTTTAATGAATGTTAGATCGTCAACATTTTGGGTAGCCAGACGAGTCCTTTTTTCGGTTAATATTGAACCTGCAGCACTGAATACTCTTTCTGATAGGACACTTGCTGCCGGGCAAGCAAGCTCCTGCAATGCATATTCTGCCAATTCTGGCCAGGTGTCTAATTTTGATGCCCAGTAATCAAATGGGAATGATGGTTGAGGGATAACATCGATAAGGGATGAAAAATAGTTAGTAACCATACTGGACAAATGTTGTCGCCTGTCACTTTCAATTGATGCAGCAGTACCTGTCCTGTCTGCAGTCATAGCAAAATCACTCCACAACCTGGTCAGAAAACCCCTCTGTCCAACGCCACTTCTGATGTGTGCACCCCTAACACTCCTAGTCTGCTGCCCCCTGGAGCTCGTGTGAGAACGATCACGTGCGCTGTGTGCTGGGAATGCCTGAAGCAAACGGTCAACAAGAGTTGATTGTTTGGTTGCTAATATTAGTTCCAAGTTCTCATGTGGCATAATATTTTGCAATTTGCCTTTATAGCGTGGATCGAGGAGGCAGGCCAACCAGTAATCGTCATCGTTCATCATTTTCGTAATGCGTGTGTCCCTTTTTAGGATACGTAAGGCATAATCCGCCATGTGGGCCAAAGTTCCAGTTGTCAAATCTCCGGTTGTGATTGGTTGAGGGGCAGTTTCAGGCAAATCTACGTCACTTGTGTCCCTCAAAAAACCAGAACCCGGCCTTGCCACGCAACCAATTTCCAGTGCCCCCGGGAAAGCTTCCGCATTAAAAATATACTCATCCCATCATCCTCCTCGTCCTCCACCTCCTCTTCGCCCGCTACCTCGTCCTGTACACTGCCCTGACCAGACAATGGCTGACTGTCATCAAGGCTTTCCTCTTCCTCTGGTGCAGACGCCTGATCCTTTATGTGCGTCAAACTTTGCATCAGCAGACGCATTAGGGGGATGCTCATGCTTATTATGGCGTTGTCTGCACTAACCAGCCATGTGCATTCCTCAGAACACTGAAGGACTTGACACATGGCTTGTATCTTCGACCACTGCACACCTGACAACTACATGTCTGCCATCCTACTGCCTGCCCGTGTATGTGTATCCTCCCACAAAAACATAACAGCCCGCCTCTGTTGGCACAGTCTCTGAAGCATGTGCAGTGTTGAGTTCCACCTTGTTGCAACGTCTATGATTAGGCGATGCTGGGGAAGGTTCAAAGACTGCTGATAGGTCTGCATACGGCTGGAGTGTACAGGCGAACGTCGCATATGTGAGCAAAGTCCACGCACTTTGAGGAGCAGGTCGGAGAACCCAGGATAAGTTTTCAATAAGCACTGCACCACCAGGTTTAAGGTGTGAGCCAGGCAAGGAATGTGTTTCAGTTGGGAAAGGGAGATGGCAGCCATGAAATTCCTTCCGTTATCACTCACTACCTTGCCTGCCTCAAGATCTACTGTGCCCAGCCACGACTGCGTTTCTTGTTGCAAGAACTCGGACGGAACTTCCGCGGTGTGTCTGTTGTCGCCCAAACACTTCATAGCCAATACTAGGGTTGAGCGACTTTCATTTTTTTAAGATCGAGTAGGGTTTTGGGAAACCCGATTTTGTCCAGAGTCGAGTCGAGTGCAGTCGGCCGATTATCGCTAAAAGTCGGGGATCGACCGAAACACGAAACCCAATGCAAGTCAATGGGGAAGCATAGTCGGCAGTGAGTGGAGGCCAGGAAAACACCTACAGTGCCCATTTTAATGCCAAAAACATCCATTCTTGTTTCTGAAGCTTGCCAATCTTAATTAACTGTATAATAATAGTTGGGCATAGGGAATTGGGGGAAAGTTGTGGGGGGAGTAGGGCTGGCTCAAGTTTTTCGTGGGCCCAGGAAATGCGGACTACGTCACGGCGGTGTTGCAGGGAAAGGTAAGTATTTAAACGTTGCAAGTGCTGTGATCCTGAGCAAGCAGGGGGGGGCCCACTCGTTCGCATTGCCACTGGCACAGGGCCCCTCAAAGTACGGCGGTGTGTTTGCATGGCGGGGGCGCCTCCCACCAGCAGCGACACTTTTGCGTACTCTGAGGGGCCCTGTGCCAGTGACGTCGCCAACGAGTATGCCCCCCCACCTGATGAAGGAACCTGCACTTTCATCTGCACCTTCCTCTTTGTCCCTGTGTAAGGTGGTATAACATGCGGGAAGGGGAACCTTACTTTCAGCAGGGTCAGATTCTGGCTGTGTAGAGTACAAGGGGAATGTAGTGGTCTAGGTCAATGTACCAGCAGACTCATTTAGCAGTGGCTGGGCAATGGGCAGGATGAGGAGGAAACAGATATAGGGCCAAAGAATAAAGTAGGCTACATGCAGTTCAAAATTGGTAACAGGACTAAACAGGCGGCATTGCTTTGTTCAGTGGAGTAGCAAACCCAAGAGCAGCAGACACTGTTTCAAGGGCCTAACCACACTAGTAGGCCAAATGCAGTTTAATATCTGATAGTATAGGGCGAAAGCCAGAATGTGGAAGCTCAGCTTTGTTCAGTTGAGGACAACACCAGGGAGGGGCAGACACCTTTAGTAGGCCGGAAAAGCCTATTGCATTTTTTAAAATGGTAATTTGGAGCAGAAGGTTGAAGCTCAGCTTTATTTAGTTGAGGGCAACACCAGGGAGGGGCAGAAGCCGATAGTAGGCCCTAACCACCATTTTTTTTTTTTTAAACCACTTAATGAGAGCCGGAAGGTTGAAGCTCAGCTTTATTTAGTTGAGGACAACACCAGGCAGGGGCACACAGACAGACACCTTTAGTAGGCCGGAAAAGCCTATTGCATTTTTTAAAATGGTAATTTGGAGCAGAAGGTTGAAGCTCAGCTTTATTTAGTTGAGGGCAACACCAGGGAGGGGCAGAAGCCGTTAGTAGGCCCTAACCACCATTTTTTTTTTTTTAAAACCACTTAATGAGAGCCGGAAGGTTGAAGCTCAGCTTTATTTAGTTGAGGACAACACCAGGCAGGGGCACACAGACAGACACCTTTAGTAGGCCGGAAAAGCCTATTGCATTTTTTAAAATGGTAATTTGGAGCAGAAGGTTGAAGCTCAGCTTTATTTAGTTGAGGGCAACACCAGGCAGGGGCACACAGACAGACACCTTTAGTAGGCCGGAAAAGCCTATTGCATTTTTTTAAAATGGTAATTTGGAGCAGAAGGTTGAAGCTCAGCTTTATTTAGTTGAGGGCAACACCAGGCAGGGGCACACAGACAGACACCTTTAGTAGGCCGGAAAAGCCTATTGCATTTTTTAAAATGGTAATTTGGAGCAGAAGGTTGAAGCTCAGCTTTATTTAGTTGAGGGCAACACCAGGCAGGGGCAGAAGCCGTTAGTAGGCCCTAACCGCCATTTTTTTTTTTTAAAACCACTTAATGAGAGCCGGAAGGTTGAAGCTCAGCTTTATTTAGTTGAGGACAACACCAGGCAGGGGCACACAGACAGACACCTTTAGTAGGCCGGAAAAGCCTATTGCATTTTTTAAAATGGTAATTTGGAGCAGAAGGTTGAAGCTCAGCTTTATTTAGTTGAGGGCAACACCAGGCAGGGGCAGAAGCCGTTAGTAGGCCCTAACCACCATTTTTTTTTTTTTAAACCACTTAATGAGAGCCGGAAGGTTGAAGCTCAGCTTTATTTAGTTGAGGACAACACCAGGCAGGGGCACACAGACAGACACCTTTAGTAGGCCGGAAAAGCCTATTGCATTTTTCAAAATGGTAATTTGGAGCAGAAGGTTGAAGCTCAGCTTTATTTAGTTGAGGGCAACACCAGGCAGGGGCAGAAGCCGTTAGTAGGCCCTAACCACCATTTTTTTTTTTTAAAACCACTTAATGAGAGCCGGAAGGTTGAAGCTCAGCTTTATTTAGTTGAGGACAACACCAGGCAGGGGCACACAGACAGACACCTTTAGTAGGCCGGAAAAGCCTATTGCATTTTTTTAAAATGGTAATTTGGAGCAGAAGGTTGAAGCTCAGCTTTATTTAGTTGAGGGCAACACCAGGCAGGGGCACACAGACAGACACCTTTAGTAGGCCGGAAAAGCCTATTGCATTTTTTAAAATGGTAATTTGGAGCAGAAGGTTGAAGCTCAGCTTTATTTAGTTGAGGGCAACACCAGGCAGGGGCACACAGACAGACACCTTTAGTAGGCCGGAAAAGCCTATTGCATTTTTTAAAATGGTAATTTGGAGCAGAAGGTTGAAGCTCAGCTTTATTTAGTTGAGGGCAACACCAGGCAGGGGCACACAGACAGACACCTTTAGTAGGCCGGAAAAGCCTATTGCATTTTTTAAAATGGTAATTTGGAGCAGAAGGTTGAAGCTCAGCTTTATTTAGTTGAGGGCAACACCAGGGAGGGGCAGAAGCCGTTAGTAGGCCCTAACCACCATTTTTTTTTTTTAAAACCACTTAATGAGACCCGGAAGGTTGAAGCTCAGCTTTATTTAGTTGAGGGCAACACCAGGCAGGGGCACACAGACAGACACCTTTAGTAGGCCGGAAAAGCCTATTGCATTTTTTAAAATGGTAATTTGGAGCAGAAGGTTGAAGCTCAGCTTTATTTAGTTGAGGGCAACACCAGGGAGGGGCAGAAGCCGTTAGTAGGCCCTAACCACCATTTTTTTTTTTAAAACCACTTAATGAGAGCCGGAAGGTTGAAGCTCAGCTTTATTTAGTTGAGGACAACACCAGGCAGGGGCACACAGACAGACACCTTTAGTAGGCCGGAAAAGCCTATTGCATTTTTTAAAATGGTAATTTGGAGCAGAAGGTTGAAGCTCAGCTTTATTTAGTTGAGGGCAACACCAGGCAGGGGCACACAGACAGACACCTTTAGTAGGCCGGAAAAGCCTATTGCATTTTTTAAAATGGTAATTTGGAGCAGAAGGTTGAAGCTCAGCTTTATTTAGTTGAGGGCAACACCAGGCAGGGGCAAACAGACAGACACCTTTAGTAGGCCGGAAAAGCCTATTGCATTTTTTAAAATGGTAATTTGGAGCAGAAGGTCGAAGCTCAGCTTTATTTAGTTGAGGGCAACACCAGGGAGGGGCAGAAGCCGTTAGTAGGCCCTAACCACCATTTTTTTTTTTTAAAACCACTTAATGAGAGCCGGAAGGTTGAAGCTCAGCTTTATTTAGTTGAGGACAACACCAGGCAGGGGCACACAGACAGACACCTTTAGTAGGCCGGAAAAGCCTATTGCATTTTTTAAAATGGTAATTTGGAGCAGAAGGTTGAAGCTCAGCTTTATTTAGTTGAGGGCAACACCAGGCAGGGGCAGAAGCCGTTAGTAGGCCCTAACCACCATTTTTTTTTTTTAAAACCACTTAATGAGAGCCGGAAGGTTGAAGCTCAGCTTTATTTAGTTGAGGACAACACCAGGCAGGGGCACACAGACAGACACCTTTAGTAGGCCGGAAAAGCCTATTGCATTTTTTAAAATGGTAATTTGGAGCAGAAGGTTGAAGCTCAGCTTTATTTAGTTG
Organism: Ranitomeya variabilis; assembly: GCF_051348905.1. Taxonomy (NCBI): domain Eukaryota; kingdom Metazoa; phylum Chordata; class Amphibia; order Anura; family Dendrobatidae; genus Ranitomeya; species Ranitomeya variabilis. The sequence continues at coordinate 437,545,101 of NC_135234.1, forward strand.
AGGGCAACACCAGGCAGGGGCAGAAGCCGTTAGTAGGCCCTAACCACCATTTTTTTTTTTTAAAACCACTTAATGAGAGCCGGAAGGTTGAAGCTCAGCTTTATTTAGTTGAGGACAACACCAGGCAGGGGCACACAGACAGACACCTTTAGTAGGCCGGAAAAGCCTATTGCATTTTTTAAAATGGTAATTTGGAGCAGAAGGTTGAAGCTCAGCTTTATTTAGTTGAGGGCAACACCAGGCAGGGGCACACAGACAGACACCTTTAGTAGGCCGGAAAAGCCTATTGCATTTTTTAAAATGGTAATTTGGAGCAGAAGGTTGAAGCTCAGCTTTATTTAGTTGAGGGCAACACCAGGCAGGGGCACACAGACAGACACCTTTAGTAGGCCGGAAAAGCCTATTGCATTTTTTAAAATGGTAATTTGGAGCAGAAGGTTGAAGCTCAGCTTTATTTAGTTGAGGGCAACACCAGGCAGGGGCACACAGACAGACACCTTTAGTAGGCCGGAAAAGCCTATTGCATTTTTTAAAATGGTAATTTGGAGCAGAAGGTTGAAGCTCAGCTTTATTTAGTTGAGGGCAACACCAGGGAGGGGCAGAAGCCGTTAGTAGGCCCTAACCACCATTTTTTTTTTTTAAAACCACTTAATGAGAGCCGGAAGGTTGAAGCTCAGCTTTATTTAGTTGAGGGCAACACCAGGCAGGGGCACACAGACAGACACCTTTAGTAGGCCGGAAAAGCCTATTGCATTTTTTAAAATGGTAATTTGGAGCAGAAGGTTGAAGCTCAGCTTTATTTAGTTGAGGGCAACACCAGGGAGGGGCAGAAGCCGTTAGTAGGCCCTAACCACCATTTTTTTTTTTTAAAACCACTTAATGAGAGCCGGAAGGTTGAAGCTCAGCTTTATTTAGTTGAGGACAACACCAGGCAGGGGCACACAGACAGACACCTTTAGTAGGCCGGAAAAGCCTATTGCATTTTTTAAAATGGTAATTTGGAGCAGAAGGTTGAAGCTCAGCTTTATTTAGTTGAGGGCAACACCAGGCAGGGGCACACAGACAGACACCTTTAGTAGGCCGGAAAAGCCTATTGCATTTTTTAAAATGGTAATTTGGAGCAGAAGGTTGAAGCTCAGCTTTATTTAGTTGAGGGCAACACCAGGCAGGGGCACACAGACAGACACCTTTAGTAGGCCGGAAAAGCCTATTGCATTTTTTAAAATGGTAATTTGGAGCAGAAGGTTGAAGCTCAGCTTTATTTAGTTGAGGGCAACACCAGGGAGGGGCAGAAGCCGTTAGTAGGCCCTAACCACCATTTTATTTTTTTAAAACCACTTAATGAGAGCCGGAAGGTTGAAGCTCAGCTTTATTTAGTTGAGGACAACACCAGGCAGGGGCACACAGACAGACACCTTTAGTAGGCCGGAAAAGCCTATTGCATTTTTTAAAATGGTAATTTGGAGCAGAAGGTTGAAGCTCAGCTTTATTTAGTTGAGGACAACACCAGGCAGGGGCACACAGACAGACACCTTTAGTAGGCCGGAAAAGCCTATTGCATTTTTTAAAATGGTAATTTGGAGCAGAAGGTTGAAGCTCAGCTTTATTTAGTTGAGGACAACACCAGGCAGGGGCACACAGACAGACACCTTTAGTAGGCCGGAAAAGCCTATTGCATTTTTTAAAATGGTAATTTGGAGCAGAAGGTTGAAGCTCAGCTTTATTTAGTTGAGGGCAACACCAGGCAGGGGCACACAGACAGACACCTTTAGTAGGCCGGAAAAGCCTATTGCATTTTTTAAAATGGTAATTTGGAGCAGAAGGTTGAAGCTCAGCTTTATTTAGTTGAGGGCAACACCAGGGAGGGGCAGAAGCCGTTAGTAGGCCCTAACCAACGTTGAAGGCCAAATGCAGTTTAATTTCTGATACTATAGGCCGAAAGCCAGAAGGTGGAAGCTCCGATTTAGACAGTGGAGGACAATTTGAATTAGGGACTGCAGACAGACTTAGTAGGCTGTCCCCTGTGGACCATGCATCCACCACATCAACCCATTGCGCCGTAATGGACACGTAATCTTCCGTGGCCATGCCTACAGGTCCATGCGTCTGTTGTCAGGTGCACCTTTGTACTCACAGATTGCCAGAGTGCATGGACAATGCGGTCTTCTACATGCTGGTGGAGGGTTGGGATGGCTTTTCTCGCAAAAGAAGTGTCGACTGGTTAGCTTGTAGCGTGGTACAGCGTAGTCCATCATGGCCTTATTAATAGTAAATAAAATATATAACTAGGCTCTATGAACTTTTAAATAGGTTCCAGGGGTACACGGGCAGCATTGGTGTGGTCAGTGGAGGAGTATTGCAAGTAGGGGCTGCAGACAGGCTATCAAAGGCCTAAAATAACAAACAGTAGGCAGTCATGGCAGTTTTACATCGGTTACATGGATACACAGGCAGGCACTCCAGGCAGCATTGTGGTCAGTGGAGGAGTATTGCAAGTAGGGGCCGCAGACAGGCTATCAAAGGCCTAAAATAACAAACAGTAGGCAGTCATGGCAGTTTTACATCGGTTACATGGATACACAGGCAGGCACTCCAGGCAGCATTGTGGTCAGTGGAGGAGTATTGCAAGTAGGGGCCGCAGACAGGCTATCAAAGGCCTAAAATAACAAACAGTAGGCAGTCATGGCAGTTTTACATCGGTTACATGGATACACAGGCAGGCACTCCAGGCAGCATTGTGGTCAGTGGAGGAGTATTGCAAGTAGGGGCCGCAGACAGGCTATCAAAGGCCTAACATAACAAACAATAGGCTCATGGCAGTTTTACAGCGGTTACATGGATACACGGGCAGGCAGCTTGGTGGTCAGTAGAGGAGTATTTAAAGTAGGGACCGCAGACAGGCTTCAAAGGCCTAAAATAACAAACAATAGGCTCATGGCAGTTTTACAGCGGTTACATGGATACACGGGCAGGCAGCTTGGTGGTCAGTGGAGGAGTATTTAAAGTAGGGACCGCAGACAGGCTATCAAAGGCCTAAAATAACAAACAATAGGCTCATGGCAGTTTTACAGCGGTTACATGGATACACGGGCAGGCAGCTTGGTGGTCAGTGGAGGAGTATTTAAAGTAGGGACCGCAGACAGGCTATCAAAGGCCTAAAATAACAAACAATAGGCTTATGGCAGTTTTACAGCGGTTACATGGATACACGGGCAGGCAGCTGGTGATGAGTGGAGGAGTATTTAAAGTAGGGACCGCAGACAGGCTATCAAAGGCCTAAAATAACAAACAATAGGCTTATGGCAGTTTTACAGCGGTTACATGGATACACGGGCAGGCAGCTGGTGATGAGTGGAGGAGTATTTAAAGTAGGGACCGCAGACAGGCTATCAAAGGCCTAAAATAAGAAAATGGGCTGGCTGTAGGCACTTTATAATTGGTTCCAGGGGTACACGGGCAGCAGTGGTCTGGCCAGTGGAGGACTAGTGGAAGGAGGGACCGCAGACAGGCTTCAAAGGCCTAACATAAAAAAACGGGCTGGCTGTAGGCACTTTATAATTGGTTCCAGGGGTACACGGGCAGCAGTGGTCTGGTCAGTGGAGGACTAGTGGAAGGAGGGACCGCAGACAGGCTTCAAAGGCCTAACATAAAAAAACGGGCTGGCTGTAGGCACTTTATAATTGGTTCCAGGGGTACACGGGCAGCAGTGGTCTGGTCAGTGGAGGACTAGTGGAAGGAGGGACCGCAGACAGGCTTCAAAGGCCTAACATAAAAAAACGGGCTGGCTGTAAGCACTTTATAATTGGTTCCAGGGGTACACGGGCAGCAGTGGTCTGGTCAGTGGAGGACTAGTGGAAGGAGGGACCGCAGACAGGCTTCAAAGGCCTAACATAAAAAAATGGGCTGGCGGTAGGCACTTTATTATTGGTTCCAGGGGTACACGGGCAGCAGTGGTCTGGTCAGTGGAGGCCTAGTGGAAGGAGGGACCGCAGACAGGCTTCAAAGGCCTAAAATAACAAACAATAGGCTTATGGCAGTTTTACAGCGGTTACATGGATACACGGGCAGGCAGCTGGTGATGAGTGGAGGAGTATTTAAAGTAGGGACCGCAGACAGGCTATCAAAGGCCTAAAATAACAAACAATAGGCTCATGGCAGTTTTACAGCGGTTACATGGATACACGGGCAGGCAGCTTGGTGGTCAGTGGAGGAGTATTTAAAGTAGGGACCGCAGACAGGCTATCAAAGGCCTAAAATAACAAACAATAGGCTTATGGCAGTTTTACAGCGGTTACATGGATACACAGGCAGCTTGGTGGTGAGTGGAGGAGTAGTGCAAGGAGTGTCTGTCCCAGTACTCCCAAAATATAAATAGATGTTAATGTCTCGCAAAACAACCAAAACAAAAAAAAAGGTGGCATACTTAGGTACAGGGGTGGGCTCATCTACTGAGTTTCTGACATAGTAATTTGGCAGTAACTATTTAATGGTGCCAATATAGGACACAGACACAGACTACTTTAAGTTGCATCATAGATGTCTACAAGTTTGTATTGTCAGTGCCAGACATTGAATGATGTCAGCGAATAGACTAAAGATTGGTGGAGCTGTGCGACATAATTTTGCACGTGGTAGAGCACATTTTGAGCTGGGGTAGGGGGGAACTCTCTTGAGGCCGGCGGGACCGCCCCAGGGCCCCTCATGTTACAACGGTGTGTCTGACGTTGGGTGCACACCACCACCGCCAGAGACACTACATTGTACTATGAGGGACCCAGTAGCAATGCCGTCAACCAAAAGCGAGCACACCCACCTCTTCAGACAAACAGCAGTCTCACGGGTGCTTGCGCCAAGTCGCGATACCACGGCCCCGTGTGGGGAGTTTTGCCATTTAGGGAGGTGTAAACATGTCGTATGCTGTACAATCAGCTGCAGCAAATTAGACATTAGAAAAGTAATTCACAGGCAAGAGCTTTTCATAGGAAAGCTAGGTGTCGGCCGGGCAAGGTGGGGCAAAAGATTTCGAAATCCAGTTGTGGTTCATTTTAATGAATGTTAGATCGTCAACATTTTGGGTAGCCAGACGAGTCCTTTTTTCGGTTAATATTGAACCTGCAGCACTGAATACTCTTTCTGATAGGACACTTGCTGCCGGGCAAGCAAGCTCCTGCAATGCATATTCTGCCAATTCTGGCCAGGTGTCTAATTTGGAGGCCCAGTAATCAAATGGGAATGACGGTTGAGGGAGAACATCGATAAGGGATGAAAAATAGTTAGTAACCATACTGGACAAATGTTGTCTCCTGTCACTTTCAATTGATGCAGCAGTACCTGTCCTGTCTGCGGTCATAGCAAAATCACTCCACAACCTGGTCAGAAAACCCCTCTGTCCAACGCCACTTCTGATGTGTGCACCCCTAACACTCCTAGTCTGCTGCCCCCTGGAGCTCGTGTGAGAACGATCACGTGCGCTGTGTGCTGGGAATGCCTGAAGCAAACGGTCAACAAGAGTTGATTGTTTGGTTGCTAATATTAGTTCCAAGTTCTCATGTGGCATAATATTTTGCAATTTGCCTTTATAGCGTGGATCAAGGAGGCAGGCCAACCAGTAATCGTCATCGTTCATCATTTTCGTAATGCGTGTGTCCCTTTTTAGGATACGTAAGGCATAATCCGCCATGTGGGCCAAAGTTCCAGTTGTCAAATCTCCGGTTGTGATTGGTTGAGGGGCAGTTGCAGGCAAATCTACGTCACTTGTGTCCCTCAAAAAACCAGAACCCGGCCGTGACACGCAACCAATTTCCTGTGCCCCCGGGAAAGGTTCGGCATTAAAAATATACTCATCCCCATCATCCTCCTCGTCCTCCACCTCCTCTTCGCCCGCTACCTCGTCCTGTACACTGCCCTGACCAGACAATGGCTGACTGTCATCAAGGCTTTCCTCTTCCTCTGGTGCAGACGCCTGCTCCTTTATGTGCGTCAAACTTTGCATCAGCAGACGCATTAGGGGGATGCTCATGCTTATTACGGCGTTGTCTGCACTAACCAGCCGTGTGCATTCCTCAAAACACTGAAGGACTTGACACATGTCTTGTATCTTAGACCACTGCACACCTGACAACTCCATGTCTGCCATCCTACTGCCTGCCCGTGTATCCTCCCACAAATAAATAACAGCACGCCTCTGTTCGCACAGTCTCTGAAGCATGTGCAGTGTTGAGTTCCGGAAATAGAGCTTTTTCTATTTCCTGCATTCCTCACGCCTTGACACAGTGTTTCCGTGCTCCGAGCCTCCAGGGACTGCAGCTATGGTGAGCTGGATTTTTTCTTTAGTGTTGAGTTCCACCTTGTTGCAACGTCTATGATTAGGCGATGCTGGGGAAGGTTCAAAGACCGCTGATAGGTCTGCATACGGCTGGCGTGTACAGGCGAACGTCGGATATGTGAGCAAAGTGCACGCACTTTGAGGAGCAGGTCGGAGAACCCAGGATAAGTTTTCAATAAGCACTGCACCACCAGGTTTAAGGTGTGAGCCAGGCAAGGAATGTGTTTCAGTTGGGAAAGGGAGATGGCAGCCATGAAATTCCTTCCATTATCACTCACTACCTTGCCTGCCTCAAGATCTACTGTGCCCAGCCACGACTGCGTTTCTTGTTGCAAGAACTCGGACAGAACTTCCGCGGTGTGTCTGTTGTCACCCAAGCACTTCATAGCCAATACAGCCTGCTGACGCTTGGCAGTAGCTGGCCCATAATGGGACAACTGGTGTGCAACAGTGTCATCTGCCGATGGAGTGGTTGGCAGACTGCGTTCTGTGGAAGAGCTGTAGCTTCTGCAGGAGGACGAGGAGGAGGAGGAGGAGGGGGTGCGAACGCCTACAGCCAACTGTTTCCTAGACCGTGGGCTAGGCACAACTGTCCCTAAATTGATGTCGCCTGTGGACCCTGCATCCACCACATTCACCCAGTGTGCCGTGATGGACACATAACGTCCCTGGCCATGCCTACTGGTCCAGGCATCTGTAGTCAGGTGCACCTTTGTACTCACAGATTGCCTGAGTGCATGGACGATGCGCTGTTTAACATGCTGGTGCAGGGCTGGGATGGCTTTTCTGGAAAAAAAGTGTCGACTGGGTAGCTCGTATCGTGGTTCAGCGTACTCCATCAGGGCTTTGAAAGCTTCGCTTTCAACTAACCGGTAGGGCATCATCTCTAACGAGATTAGTCTAGCTATGTGGGCGTTAAAACACTGTGTACGCGGATGCGAGGATAAGTACTTCCTTTTTCTAACCAGAGTCTCATGTAGGGTGAGCTGGACTGGAGAGCTGGAGATCGTGGAACTTTCGGGTGTGCCGGTGTACATGGCAGACTGAGAGACGGTTGGAGACGGTATTGTTTCCGCCGGTGCCCTAGATGCAATATTTCCTCCTACAAAACTGGTGATTCCCTGACCCTGACTGCTTTTGGCTGGCAAAGAAACCTGCACAGATACTGCCGGTGGTGCGTAAAATGGTGGCCTTACAGTGACGGAAGGGATGTTGCGTTGCTGACTAGCTTCATTGGCCGAGGGTGCTACAACCTTGAGGGACGTTTGGTAGTTAGTCCAGGCTTGAAAATGCATGGTGGTTAAGTGTCTATGCATGCAACTAGTATTTAGACTTTTCAGATTCTGACCTCTGCTTAAGCTAGTTGAACATTTTTGACAGATGACTTTGCGCTGATCAGTTGGATGTTGTTTAAAAAAATGCCAGACTGCACTCTTCCTAGACTCGGATCCCTTTTCAGGGATTGCAGACTGAGCTTTAACCGGATGGCAACGCTGTGCTCCAACAGGTTTTGGCTTTGACACGCCTTTTGGGCCAGATACGGGCCCGGCAGATGGAACCTGTTGCGATGTTGATGCCTGCTGCGGCCCCTCCTCCACCTCCGCTTCTGAACTACTGCCGCCTGCACCCTGTTCCCCCAATGGCTGCCAATCGGGGTCAATAACTGGGTCATCTATTACCTCCTCTTCGAGCTCGTGTGCAACTTCGTCTGTGTCACTGTGTCGGTCGGTGGTATAGCGTTCGTGGCGGGGCAACATAGTCTCATCAGGGTCTGATTGTGGATCTGTACCCTGAGAGGGCAATGTGGTGGTCTGAGTCAAAGGAGCAGCATAGTACTCTGGCTGTGGCTGTGCATCAGTGCACTCCATGTCAGAATATACTTGTAATGGGCATGGCCTGTTAAATGTTTCACTTTCTAAGCCAGGGACGGTATGTGTAAAGAGCTCCATGGAGTGACCCGTTGTGTCGCCTGCTGCATCATTCTCTCTTGTTGTAGTTTTTGCTGAGGAGGACAAGGAAGCGACTTGTCCCTGACCGTGAACATCCACAAGCGACGCGCTGCTTTTACATTTACCAGTTTCGGAAGAGGAGGCAAAAGAGCTAGAGGCTGAGTCTGCAATGTAAGCCAAAACTTGCTGTTGCTGCTCCGCCTTTAAAAGCGGTTTTCCTACTCCCAGAAAAGAGAGCGTTCGAGGCCTTGTGTAGCCTGACGACGAAACTGGCTCCACAGCTCCAGACTTAGGTGGAATATTTTTATCCCCACGACCACCTGATGCTCCACTACCACTACCATCATTACCAGCTGACAATGAACGCCCACGACGACCTCTTGCACCAGACTTCCTCATTGTTTTAAAATCTTAACCAAAGTAACTTTATTTGTTGCTGTCAAACTTACACGGTGAGCTACAACTTCAGTATGATTTCAATATCCCTTAACAGGTTGGTGAGACCACAAGGAAAATCAGGCACAATGTTACACACTCTGTTTTCTGTGGCACAAAATCACAGAGATGACACACACGCAGGACTGTCACTCAAGCACTAATGTCAATATTAATCTCCCACCTAATTTATTTTTTTTTTTTTCTCAGGGAGACTTTAGAAACCAAATAATATTAAAAAAAAAAAAAAAAAAAAAAGGCTTTCTATGGCCCACAATTAGAGAGAGAGAGGTGGCACACCCAGGAGTCAAGACTGGCGCACAAGCTGAAAGGGCAATATTACTCTCCCACTGTTTTTTTATGTATTTTTTGTTTTTTAAGGGAGACTTTAGAAACCCAATAATATTTAAAAAAAAAAAAAATAGGCTTTCTATGGCCCACTGAATGAGAGGGAGAGAGGTGGCACACCCAGGAGTCAAGCCTGGCACACAAGCTGGAAGGGCAATATTACTCTCCCACTGTTTTTTTATGTATTTTTTGTTTTTTAAGGGAGACTTTAGAAACCCAATAATATTTAAAAAAAAAATAAATAGGCTTTCTATGGCCCACTGAATGAGAGGGAGAGAGGTGGCACACCCAGGAGTCAAGCCTGGCACACAAGCTGAAAGGGCAATATTACTCTCCCACTGTTTTTTTATGTATTTTTTGTTTTTTAAGGGAGACTTTAGAAACCCAATAATATTTAAAAAAAAAAAAATAGGCTTTCTATGGCCCACTGAATGAGAGGGAGAGAGGTGGCACACCCAGGAGTCAAGCCTGGCACACAAGCTGAAAGGGCAATATTACTCTCCCACTGTTTTTTTATGTATTTTTTGTTTTTTAAGGGAGACTTTAGAAACCCAATAATATTTTTTAAAAAAATAAATAGGCTTTCTATGGCCCACTGAATGAGAGGGAGAGAGGTGGCACACCCAGGAGTCAAGCCTGGCACACAAGCTGAAAGGGCAATATTACTCTCCCACTGTTTTTTTATGTATTTTTTGTTTTTTAAGGGAGACTTTAGAAACCCAATAATATTTAAAAAAATAAATAAATAGGCTTTCTATGGCCCACTGAATGAGAGGGAGAGAGGTGGCACACCCAGGAGTCAAGCCTGGCACACAAGCTGAAAGGGCAATATTACTCTCCCACTGTTTTTTTATGTATTTTTTGTTTTTTAAGGGAGACTTTAGAAACCCAATAATATTTAAAAAAAAAATAAATAGGCTTTCTATGGCCCACTGAATGAGAGGGAGAGAGGTGGCACACCCAGGAGTCAAGCCTGGCACACAAGCTGAAAGGGCAATATTACTCTCCCACTGTTTTTTTATGTATTTTTTGTTTTTTAAGGGAGACTTTAGAAACCCAATAATATTTAAAAAAAAAAAAAATAGGCTTTCTATGGCCCACTGAATGAGAGGGAGAGAGGTGGCACACCCAGGAGTCAAGCCTGGCACACAAGCTGAAAGGGCAATATTACTCTCCCACTGTTTTTTTATGTATTTTTTGTTTTTTAAGGGAGACTTTAGAAACCCAATAATATTTAAAAAAATAAATAAATAGGCTTTCTATGGCCCACTGAATGAAAGGGAGAGAGGTGGCACACCCAGGAGTCAAGACTGGCACACAAGCTGAAAGGGCAATATTACTCTCCCACTGTTTTTTTATGTATTTTTTGTTTTTTAAGGGAGACTTTAGAAACCCAATAATATTTTTTAAAAAAAATAAATAGGCTTTCTATGGCCCACTGAATGAGAGGGAGAGAGGTGGCACACCCAGGAGTCAAGACTGGCACACAAGCTGAAAGGGCAATATTACTCTCCCACTGTTTTTTTATGTTTTTTTTTTTTTTTTCAGGGAGACTTTAGAAACCAAATAATAAGAAAAAAAATAAATAAATAGGCTTTCTATAGCCCACTGAATGAGAGATAGCACACACAGCAGTGGCACACAAGCCCTGACTGAGGCCAATATTTTTCTCCCACTGATTGATGTAGTGTTTTTGTGTTGAGGTAGATTTTAGAACACAAATCAAGGAAAAAAAATAAATAATGCTTTCTATGGCCCACTGAATGAGAGAGAGGTGGCACACCCAGGAGTCAAGACTGGCACACAAGCTGAAAGGGCAATATTACTCTCCCACTGTTTTTTTATGTATTTTTTGTTTTTTAAGGGAGACTTTAGAAACCCAATAATATTTAAAAAAATAAATAAATAGGCTTTCTATGGCCCACTGAATGAGAGGGAGAGAGGTGGCACACCCAGGAGTCAAGCCTGGCACACAAGCTGAAAGGGCAATATTACTCTCCCACTGTTTTTTTATGTATTTTTTGTTTTTTAAGGGAGACTTTAGAAACCCAATAATATTTAAAAAAAAAAAATAGGCTTTCTATGGCCCACTGAATGAGAGGGAGAGAGGTGGCACACCCAGGAGTCAAGACTGGCACACAAGCTGAAAGGGCAATATTACTCTCCCACTGTTTTTTTATGTTTTTTTTTTTTTTAAGGGAGACTTTAGAAACCCAATAATATTAAAAAAAAAAAAAAAATAGGCTTTCTATGGCCCACTGAATGAGAGGGAGAGAGGTGGCACACCCAGGAGTCAAGACTGGCGCACAAGCTGAAAGGGCAATATTACTCTCCCACTGTTTTTTTATGTTTTTTTTTTTTTTTCAGGGAGACTTTAGAAACAAATAATATTAAAGAAAACAAAAAAAAAAAAGCCTTTCTATGGCCCACTGAATGAGAGAGAGAGGTGGCACACCCAGGAGTCAAGACTGGCACACAAGCTGAAAGGGCAATATTACTCTCCCACTGTTTTTTTAGGTATTTTTTTTTTTTTCAGGGAGACTTTAGAAACCAAATAATATTAAAAAAAAAAAAAAAAAAAAGGCTTTCTATAGCCCACTGAATGAGAGATAGCACACACAGCAGTGGCACACAAGCCCTGACTGAGGCCAATATTTTTCTCCCACTGATTGATGTAGTGTTTTTGTGTTGAGGTAGAATTTAGAACACAAATCACGGAAAAAATAAATAGGCTTTCTATGGCCCACTCAGTGAGAGATGGCACACACAGGGATGGCACTGTAGCAGAAATGCCAATCTTAATCTTCCACAAAAAAACAAAAAAAAAACAGGGACTGTCCTACAATTACTATCTCCCTGCAGTAATCTAAGCCAGGTATGGCAGGCAGCAATAGGAGTGGACTGATGCACAAATTAAATAAAAAGTGTGGACAAACAAAAAAGATAGCTGTGCAGAAAGGAAGGAACAAGAGGATATGTGCTTTGAAAAAAGCAGTTGGTTTCCACAGTGGCGTACACACAGCAATACAGCTATCACGGAGCCTTCTAGGGCAGCCCAATGAGCTACAGCGCTGAGGGGAAAAAAAAAATAAAATAGCTTCCACAGTCCCTGCACACCGAAGGTGGTGTTGGACAGTGGAAATCGCTGCAGCACAAGCGGTTTGGTGGTTAGTGGACCCTGCCTAACGCTCTCCCTGCTTCTGACAAAGCGGCAGCAACCTGTCCCTAAGCTCAGATCAGCAGCAGTAAGATGGCGGTCGGCGGGAACGCCCCTTTATAGCCCCTGTGACGCCGCAGACAGCAAGCCAATCACTGCAATGCCCTTCTCTAAGATGGTGGGGACCAGGACCTATGTCATCACGCTGCCCACACTCTGCGTTCACCTTCATTGGCTGAGAAATGGCGCTTTTCGCGTCATTGAAACGCGACTTTGGCGCGAAAGTCGCGTACCGCATGGCCGACAAGCACAGGGGTCGGATCGGGTTTCATGAGACGCCGACTTAGCCAAAAGTCGGCGACTTTTGAAAATGATCGACCCGTTTCGCTCAACCCTAGCCAATACAGCCTGCTGACGCTTGCCAGTAGCTGGCCCATAATGGGACAATTGGTGTGCAACAGTGTCATCTGCCGATGGAGTGGTTGGCCGACTGCGGTCTGTGGAAGAGCTGTAGCTTCTGCAGGAGGACGAGGAGGAGGAGGGGGTGCGAACGCCTACAGCCAACTGTTTCCTAGACCATGGGCTAGGCACAACTGTCCCGAAATTGATGTCCCCTGTGGACCCTGCATCCACCACATTCACCCAGTGTGCCGTGATGGACACATAACGTCCCTGGCCATGCCTACTGGTCCATGCATCTGTAGTCAGGTGCACCTTTGTACTCACAGATTGCCTGAGTGCATGGACGATGCGCTGTTTAACATGCTGGTGCAGGGCTGGGATGGCTTTTCTGGAAAAAAAGTGTCGACTGGGTAGCTCGTATCGTGGTTCAGCGTACTCCATCAGGGCTTTGAAAGCTTCGCTTTCAACTAACCGGTAGGGCATCATCTCTAACGAGATTAGTCTAGCTATGTGGGCGTTAAAACCCTGTGTACGCGGATGCGAGGATAAGTACTTCCTTTTTCTAACCAGAGTCTCATGTAGGGTGAGCTGGACTGGAGAGCTGGAGATCGTGGAACTTTCTGGTGTGTCGGTGTACATGGCAGACTGAGAGACGGTTGGAGACGGTATTGTTTCCGCCGGTGCCCTAGATGCAATATTTCCTCCTACAAAACTGGTGATTCCCTGACCCTAACTGCTTTTGGCTGGCAAAGAAACCTGCACAGATACTGCCGGTGGTGCGGAAAATGGTGGCCTTACAGTGACGGAAGGGATGTTGCGTTGCTGACTAGCTTCATTGGCCGAGGGTGCTACAACCTTAAGGGACGTTTGGTAGTTAGTCCAGGCTTGAAAATGCATGGTGGTTAAGTGTCTATGCATGCAACTAGTATTTAGACTTTTCAGATTCTGACCTCTGCTTAAGCTAGTTGAACATTTTTGACAGATGACTTTGCGCTGATCAATTGGATGTTGTTTAAAAAAATGCCAGACTGCACTCTTCCTAGCATCGGATCCCTTTTCAGGGATTGCAGACTGAGCTTTAACCGGATGGCCACGCTGTCCTCCAACAGGTTTTGGCTTTGACACGCGTTTTGGGCCAGATACGGGCCCGGCCGATGGAACCTGTTGCGATGTTGATGCCTGCTGCGGCCCCTCCTCCACCTCCGCTTCTGAACTACTGCCGCCTGCACCCTGTTCCCCCAATGGCTGCCAATTGGGGTCAACAACAGGGTCATCTATTAACTCCTCTTCGAGCTTGTGTGCAACTTCGTCTGTGTCACTGTGTCGGTCGGTGGTATAGCGTTCGTGGCGGGGCAACATAGTCTCATCAGGGTCTGATTGTGGATCAGTACCCTGAGAGGGCAATGTGGTGGTCTGAGTCAAAGGAGCAGCATAGTACTCTGGCTGTGGATCAGTGCACTCCATGTCAGAATCTACTTGTAATGGGCATGGCCTGTTAAGTGTTTCACTTTCTAAGCCAGGGACGGTATGTGTAAAGAGCTCCATGGAGTAACCCGTTGTGTCGCCTGCTGCATCCTTCTCTCTTGTTGTAGTTTTTGCTGAAGAGGACAAGGAAGCGACTTGTCCCTGACCGTGAACATCCAAAAGCGACGCGCTGCTTTTACATTTACCAGTTTCAGAAGAGGAGGCAAAAGAGCTAGAGGCTGAGTCTGCAATGTAAGCCAAAACTTGCTGTTGCTGCTCCGCCTTTAAAAGCGGTTTTCGTACTCCCAGAAAAGAGAGCGTTCGAGGCCTTGTGTAGCCAGACGACGAAACTGGCTCCACAGCTCCAGACTTAGGTGGAATATTTTTATCCCCACGACCACCTGATGCTCCACTACCACTACCATCATTACCAGCTGACAATGAACGCCCACGACGACCTCTTGCACCAGACTTCCTCATTGTTTTAAAATCTTAACCAAAGTAACTTTATTTGTTGCTGTCAAACAACTTACACGGTGAGCTATAACTTCAGTATGATTTCAATATCCCTTAACAGGTTGGTGAGACCACAAGGAAAATCAGGCACAATGTTACACACTCAGGACTGTCACTCAAGCACAAATGTCAATATTAATCTCCCACTGTTTTCTTTTTTTTTTTCTTTTTCAGGGAGACTTTAGAAACCAAATAATAAAAAATAAATAGGCTTTCTATGGCCCACTGAGTGAGAGATGGCACACACAGGAGTCAGGAGTGGCACACAAGCAGAAAGGGCAATATTAATCTCCCACTGATTGATGTAGTGATTTTTTCAGGTAGATTTTAGAACCCAAATCAAGCAAAAAAATTAATAGGCTTTCTATGGCCCACTGAGTGAGAGATGGCACACACAGGAGTCAGGAGTGGCACACAAGCAGAAAGGGCAATATTAATCTCCCACTGTTTTATTTATTTTTTCTTTTTCAGGGAGACTTTAGAAACCAAATAATAAAAAATAAATAGGCTTTCTATGGCCCACTGAGTGAGAGATGGCACACACAGGAGTCAGGAGTGGCACACAAGCAGAAAGGGCAATATTAATCTCCCACTGTTTTATTTTTTTTTTCTTTTTCAGGGAGACTTTAGAAACCAAATAATAAAAAAATAAATAGGCTTTCTATGGCCCACTGAGTGAGAGATGGCACACACAGGAGTCAGGAGTGGCACACAAGCAGAAAGGGCAATATTAATCTCCCACTGTTTTCTTTTTTTTTTCTTTTTCAGGGAGACTTTAGAAACAAA
This sequence comes from Ranitomeya variabilis, assembly GCF_051348905.1. Lineage (NCBI taxonomy): Eukaryota > Metazoa > Chordata > Amphibia > Anura > Dendrobatidae > Ranitomeya > Ranitomeya variabilis. Next base: position 437,560,483 of record NC_135234.1, read on the forward strand.
ATAATAAAAAATAAATAGGCTTTCTATGGCCCACTGAGTGAGAGATGGCACACACAGGAGTCAGGAGTGGCACACAAGCAGAAAGGGCAATATTAATCTCCCACTGATTGATGTAGTGATTTTTTTTCAGGTAGATTTTAGAACCCAAATCAAGCAAAAAAATAAATAGGCTTTCTATGGCCCACTGAGTGAGAGATGGCACACACAGGAGTCAGGAGTGGCACACAAGCAGAAAGGGCAATATTAATCCCCCACTGATTGATGTAGTGATTTTTTTTCAGGTAGATTTTAGAACCCAAATCAAGCAAAAAAATTAATAGGCTTTCTATGGCCCACTGAGTGAGAGATGGCACACACAGGAGTCAGGAGTGGCACACAAGCAGAAAGGGCAATATTAATCTCCCACTGTTTTATTTTTTTTTCTTTTTCAGGGAGACTTTAGAAACCAAATAATAAAAAATAAATAGGCTTTCTATGGCCCACTGAGTGAGAGATGGCACACACAGGAGTCAGGAGTGGCACACAAGCAGAAAGGGCAATATTAATCTCCCACTGTTTTATTTTCTTTTTCTTTTTCAGGGAGACTTTAGAAACCAAATAATAAAAAATAAATAGGCTTTCTATGGCCCACTGAGTGAGAGATGGCACACACAGGAGTCAGGAGTGGCACACAAGCAGAAAGGGCAATATTAATCTCCCACTGTTTTCTTTTTTTTTTCTTTTTCAGGGAGACTTTAGAAACCAAATAATAAAAAATAAATAGGCTTTCTATGGCCCACTGAGTGAGAGATGGCACATACAGGAGTCAGGAGTGGCACACAAGCAGAAAGGGCAATATTAATCTCCCACCGTTTTATTTTTTTTTTCTTTTTCAGGGAGACTTTAGAAACCAAATAATAAAAAATAAATAAGCTTTCTATGGCCCACTGAGTGAGAGATGGCACACACAGGAGTCAGGAGTGGCACACAAGCAGAAAGGGCAATATTAATCTCCCACTGTTTTATTTTTTTTTCTTTTTCAGGGAGACTTTAGAAACAAAATAATAAAAAATAAATAGGCTTTCTATGGCCCACTGAGTGAGAGATGGCACACACAGGAGTCAGGAGTGGCACACAAGCAGAAAGGGCAATATTAATCTCCCTCTGTTTTCTTTTTTTTTTCTTTTTCAGGGAGACTTTAGAAACCAAATAATAAAAAATAAATAGGCTTTCTATGGCCCACTGAGTGAGAGATGGCACACACAGGAGTCAGGAGTGGCACACAAGCAGAAAGGGCAATATTAATCTCCCACTGTTTTCTTTTTTTTTTCTTTTTCATGGAGACTTTAGAAACCAAATAATAAAAAATAAATAGGCTTTCTATGGCCCACTGAGTGAGAGATGGCACACACAGGAGTCAGGAGTGGCACACAAGCAGAAAGGGCAATATTAATCTCCCACTGTTTTATTTTTTTTTTCTTTTTCAGGGAGACTTTAGAAACAAAATAATAAAAAATAAATAGGCTTTCTATGGCCCACTGAGTGAGAGATGGCACACACAGGAGTCAGGAGTGGCACACAAGCAGAAAGGGCAATATTAATCTCCCACTGTTTTATTTTTTTTTTCTTTTTCAGGGAGACTTTAGAAACAAAATAATAAAAAATAAATAGGCTTTCTATGGCCCACTGACTGAGAGATGGCACACACAGGAGTCAGGAGTGGCACACAAGCAGAAAGGGCAATATTAATCTCCCACTGATTGATGTAGTGATTTTTTTTCAGGTAGATTTTAGAACCCAAATCAAGCAAAAAAATTAATAGGCTTTCTATGGCCCACTGAATGAGAGATGGCACACACAGGGATGGCACTCTAGTAGAAATGCCAATCTTAATCTCCCACAAAAAAAAAAAAAAGAAACTGTCCTACAATTACTATCTCCCTGCAGTAATCTCAGCCAGGTATGGCAGGCAGCAATAAGGAGTGGACTGATGCACAAATTAAATAAAAAGTGTGGACAAACAAAAAAGATAGCTGTGCAGAAAGGAAGGAACAAGAGGATATGTGCTTTGAAAAAAGCAGTTGGTTTGCACAGTGGCGTACACACGGCAATACAGCTATCAGGGAGCCTTCTAGGGCAGCCCAATGAGCTACAGCGCTGAGAGAAAAAAAAATGTAGCTCCCACTGTCCCTGCACACCGAAGGTGGTGTTGGACAGTGGAAATCGCTACAGCACAAGCGGTTTGGTGGTTAATGGACCCTGCCTAACGCTCTCCCTGCTTCTAATGAAGCGGCAGCAACCTTTCCCTAAGCTCAGAGCAGCAGCAGTGAGACGGCGGTCGGCGGGAACGCCCCTTTATAGCCCCTGTGACGCCGCAGACAGCAAGCCAATCACTGCAATGCCCTTCTCTAAGATGGTGTGGACCAGGACCTATGTCATCACGCTGCCCACACTCTGCGTTCACCTTCATTGGCTGAGAAATGGCGCTTTTCGCGTCATTGAAACGCGACTTTGGCGCGAAAGTCGCGTACCGCATGGCCGATGCAACGCTGGGATCGGCTCGGTTTCATGAGACGCCGACTTTGCCAAAAGTCCTCGACTTTTGAAAATGAACGACCCGTTTCGCTCAACCCTACTTGCCACTCCTGCGAACTGCAGACTCACAACCTCTGCTGGCCATGTGGCTGATGATGCAGTGCTTGTCGCGTTATCATCACTCCATGTCTGTGCAACAAGCCGCGATGTAACCTCATCTACCTCCTCCTCTGCTGGTCTACTGAGCTGCGTTTCTGTGGGTTCCCATGAAGTGGAATCTACAACCTTTTTGTCATCTTCTCTGCTCTCCCACTCCTTGCCCTGAAGGTTGCTCTCCTCCTCTTCTTGCGCTGACAGCACAGTACAGTCCATGTGTGCCTCAGGTATCTGAGTGTCATCAGGATCACCTCCACCTCCGGAGGTTAATGCATGATGATGAGGGTCTGGATTCTGCTCGGACCCTACTTCGTCCGGCCTTGGATCAAACATAAATAACATGAGGGCATCAGTGCAGATGATTTCCTCCTCTGGATTCTTTGAACCTTTGGAGCAGACCTCTGATGCCCATGGAATAGAATGTGTGAACAACTCTGCAGGCTCACCCATCTGTGGTTCACCAGTCAGTTGGGCAGTTGGAAAGTTGTGACGCAGGGGGACACAAGGGTAATTAGGGTACCAGCTCTGAGGATTTTACTGTGTTTAATGTTAAGGTGGAGGAAAGGCCACTTGATGCATCACTATCTATTGGAGAACAAGCTCTTTCTGGCCCTCACCTGCAAGGCATACCGCTATGCAGCTGCCAAAGAAAGGATGTTGAGTAGCTCATCCAGTAACAGATGTTCTCAGTGGTCTTTGGACAGGACAGCTCACTAGAGTTTTCAGGAACATTACCACCTAACCCACGTACATGTTGAACACCAAGACTATTCCCCTTCCACCACGACCTTGCTTTTTCCCACTCATGTTGAATGTACCCTTCCCCTCTTTTAACCAGCTGTTTCAAAACCCTAGGCTCAGACCTGTCTGTCACCAGTAACTAAATTAAGAATCGATCACATGTGCTCGCTATTAAATATTCATTCTCTTTAATAGTGGGTACATGTGAATGCCCAGCCGCTGCAGGAGCCGGCGGCTGTAGCTAACAGTGAGTCTGCTACAGCTATTAAACAAAAATGAATATTCGCTGCTTTCCACAGCTATAGTCCCAGGAGTGGAGAACAGTGAGCATTCTGCCATGCGCTGCTTACAAGCTGAAATCAGCTGCTGACATCAGAGAAGGACCTGAGATTGGCCCTCATTCCCATTCTGGTATACATACCCCCATCCCCATCCTGGTATAGATGGCCCCCTTTCTCATCCTGGTATACCTGGCCCCTATCATGCTGCACACATAAAAAAATAATTCTACTTTCCTTCCTTCCGCTCAATCGCAGTGTCCTTCTCTGATGTCAGTAGCTGATTTCAGCTTGTAAGCAATGCATGGCAGAATGCTCACTGTTCCCCACTCCTGGGACTATAGTTGTAGAAAGCAGTGAATATTAATTTCTGTTTAATAGCGGGCTCACTGTTAGCTACAGCCGCCGGCTCCTGCAGCGGCTGGGCATTCACATGTACCCGCTATTAAAGAGAATGAATATTCAACTGCTCTCCACACTCATGGGCATGTGGAACAGTGAATATTCATTTCTCTTTAATAGTGAGCACATGTGATCGCCCAGCAGCTGCAGCAGTCTGCGGCCATCAGTGTGCCCTCTATTAAAGAGAAATGAATATTCACTGCTACACACGCCCATAGCACCACTCACTAAAGATGAGCGAACTTGTTCGTAAAATGTTTGTCAATCTCAAATTTGGCAAGAACATAGCTTATTCAGATTCATGCTCGGATTCCAAGCATTTTTCCTCAAGTTGGCAAAATTCAGGCACAGCACAGTAAATGATTGAGTTTCCAAAAATGTTTTTATTAGTTCTTTGGCTAGGATAGTGGTGTGGTATGATGATCAGAGGGGTGGACGTGTTTTATGAGGGGAGAAGGTGTGTATAGGTCAGAGGAGTGGAAGAGTGTAATTTTTTTTGTACTAAGTTAATATGTGTTCATTCTGGCAGCCAATCAGGGTGTTTAGTTGTCTCGACCACAGTACTTGGAACGCAGTAGTAAATACACAGCCACTCACCAACAAGCTACCATACAAAACGCTCACATTTCCAGACTGCTTATCCTGAAATGTTGCCATTTAGGCTTGTGGAGATGGAAGCTTTCTGCGACATCATGGCGGTGGCCATCCCTCGGTACTTGGCTCCTCACCCTCCATCTCCAAAATGTCAACATCAGTCGCAAGTTAGAAGCACTGCAGCACTGGCTCCGCCAAGTGGCAACAGAATCTTCTGAAGCTAATCTGCTTAGGTGACAAACCACATACCGCCACGGAGTTGTTGAAAGGTCTAACAGACCAGCCTGATCTGTGGCTCTCACCCCTGAACCTATAACCAGGCATGGTCTTGTGTGAAAATGGCTGAAATCTGATGGTGGCTCTGAAATTTGACAACCTCACACACGTATCATGCCTGACCCACGTGCTCAACTTAGTGGTTCAGCGGTTTCTCAAATCCTACCCAGATCTGCCTGAACTACTTGTGAAAGTACACTGTGTGTGCCCATTTACGCAAGTCAGCTACTGCTGCCAATGCCCTCACAGTGCTGCAGAAGCATTTGCAACTTCCACCTCACCTACTGGTGTGCGATGTCACCAGGCATTGAAACTCAACATTACATATGTTGGCAAGTCTTTGTGAGCAGCAGATGCCAGTAGTTGAATACCAGCTACACCAGGGGTGTCAAACTGCATTCCTCGAGGGCCTCAAACCATGCGTGTTTTCAAGATTTCCTTCTCATTGCACAAGGTGCTGGAATCATTCTGTGCAGGTGATTAAATGATCACCTGTGCAATACAAGGAAATCCTGAAAACATGACCGGTTTGCAGTCCTTGAGGAATGCAGTTTGACACCCCAGTATTCTGGTCAGCCTATGCACATAAGAGCTGATGAGTGGGTATGAATGTCTGACATCTGTATGGTTCTCGAAATCTGAGGACTTGATCAAGATGGTGAGCAGCGATACCGTATTCAGCATAGCCATACTGCTTCTCTGTCTACTGAAACGTTCTCTGCTAACAATTAAAGAGGAGGCTTTGCAGGCAGTGCAAGTTGAAATGGAAATGGAGCCTAATATCATCTTTTCAATGCAAATGTAATAAGGGGGAGGAGGAGCAGAAGTTGGTTGCCTGCACTACAGATGGTGCTACCGATACCACCTTCATCCCATCTGTTTGCATTGATAGCCTGAAGACGAGGAGGAGAGGGAGGACGAGAAGATGGACAGTTGTCCTTTTGTTGGAGATAGAGATGTTTTGATTGCCAGCTGCCTGACACTCGTTTATGTTCTGCTGACTTTCCCATGACAGTTGCATTGCACGGGTTTTGGGCAACACTAATTATTGGTTGGTCACCCTTCTAGACCCACGCTACAAGTAGAACTTTACATCTCTTTTTCCTGTGGTGGAGAAATCTAATAAAATGTTGCTGTATCAAAAGGCCCAAATTGAAAGAATTATTAAAAAAGTCCATCTGACAATGCTGGCAGCAGAGGTCTCAGTTTCTTGGACAGCCAAGCAGTAGGGATGAGTGAGACACACACGAGATGCAGCAGAGGCAGGGAAACACTATCAAAGGTCTGGCACTGATGCGCGGGGTTCTCTGACAAGGAGGGAAACGTTTTGGAAGATGCTGAATGAGTACCTTGTCCTCCGTGATTCCTCTGTTCCTTACAACTCTTAGGTTATGTGCACACATTTTGGATTTGCCTGTGGAATTTTCCGTGCGGATTCTGCATCTCTTGGCAGAAAACGCAGGTCAAAATCTGCGCGTTTTTATGTGGACTTTGTGCGTTTTTCATGCGGATTTCATGTCTTTTTACCCCAGCATTTCCCTATAATGGAATAGGTGCAGAATCGCTGCAGAAACGCAAAGAATTGACATGGTCCTTTTTTTAATCCGCTGCGGATTCCGTGTGGAACTTTCTACACTATTAGCATAGCATTTTAATTTTCCCATTGATTTACACTGCACTGTAAATCACTTGCAGTTCTGCAGCGTTTCTGCAGGTTAAAAATGCTGCGGATCCGCAGTAAGGCTACTTTCACACTAGCGTCGGCCCGACGTGCCGATGCATGTTGTGAAAGTAATGCCCGACGTGGGCAGCGGAAGCAGTTTTACAACTGCTACATGCTACCCTCGCTATAAATTTTGTAAGGGTATTTAAGATGCCCACATTAAGAATTTTGAGAGGCCTATCTCTAACATCGTTTGATATATATGTATACCCCTCAGGGTAAATGTTTTTTAACCTATACAATTAGTGCATGCACAACCATTCCTTAGTAATGGAAAAAAATTCTGAGGCCCTCCACTACATCTCTTTAAAGGGGTATTGGAGTGCCTCCTTCTAATTTTGGGCATTTTTTGCACTTAGTTCATACAATTTACCAATCTAGGAGACCCACTCCTCAGTAATGGAAAAAAAATGCTTTTCTGAGGCTCCACCTTCAAACCGAGAGAACATTTTTTGAAACCAAAAAAGCCAGTGAGTACTATTAGTATATGATCCAGTGCCTTGTTGTGGGCTGTCAGGTGGTCATCACATAGGGAGTTCTCACATTGCATGCAGGATTTCACAGCCCGGACAGACTTTGTACAGTAAGTTCAGAAGACCCTGGTCTCCTCCATATTAGGCTGATTAGATGTGAAACACTCCACTATATTCCTCAGCAGGGTTGATAAAATAAATTCCTTGATGCTGCGACATTAACCTCTTAACCACCTTGGGTTTTTCCGTTTTTGAGTTTTAGTTTTTGCTCCCCTTCTTCTCAGAGCCATAACTTTTTTTATTTTTCCATCAATATGGCCATGTGAGGGCTTGTGTAGCTATAATGCTCATCTGCTATGAACGCCAGACACTGTGCGGTGCTCCTAGCTGTTCAACAATAACAACCACAGGGGATACCTCCAGACCCCAGGTTGTCATGCTAACCCATTGGCAACCCGTGTTCATGTAACACGGATGCAGATGGGCGGGGTATGTGATGTACTTCCTATTTGATCATGTTAAATGCCGCTGTCAGAGCTTGACAACAGAATCTAACATGTTAACAGCTGCAGGTGGATCACGATTCCACACTCGGCTGTTAGTGGCAAATGTCAGCTGATGTAAAGTTGTGGGCTCATCGGCGGATCCTGCCTCAAACAAGGTGAGGTGATGTTGGACGTATCTATACATTCAAAGTTTTTAACAGGTTAAACTAAAAGATTTTTTCAGGGCTAATTTAAATAGATTCTATCCTCTAATAATACCGATCTTATCTGCAATTCGTGCAGGGTGAGCTATCACAGTGGGAATAGTGTATTACAGGCATCTAGTCAGGGATTATTGCCTTATAGTCCTTGCTGCTGCAACCTAACAAAAAAATTCAAGGTAGCATTTATTCTATTATCTATTAATACAGCTGTAAGCTGCGCTTAGTGTAGGGATAGTTGCTAGGTATCGTCTGCTGGAAGTAAGTGTTCATTACAGTCACACACATCTTTCCACAGTCCATAACTTGATTGCTTTTTCCATACACTGATTGATAGATTTGTGTTTTTAACAGTGATCTGTACTCAGAAATTTATCAAAGCAGGCAAAATTAACTGATTTAATGTGTACATTTGCAGATTCTCTGTAGCATCAGTATGTAAAAGGTAGTGGTGGGAGACTTTACGCTACTGGAGCTGAAATGACCACTTCTGAGCTCTCCAGTGTTTTGTTTCCATCCATTTCTGGGTGCTTCTTGAAGAATATTTAGGGTTATTGTCCTGCTGGGCATGTCGTCATGACAATATAGGGTCACCATGGCAACAATCAGAGGGCAAAGAAGGCCCTCCCTCTGACTTCTAAATGCTGCAATCAATTGCAGAACTTAGGGATTTAATCTGTGGGCACCGCTCCAGGAAATGAGTGCAGGGTGTCTGCTTTGAGATTTGCTGAACACCAAGCGGAGATCATGTGCACAGCTAAGCTCCAGTGAGCGCAAAATTGCCTGGATGTTTCCATAAGTCCAAGTTCGGTAAGTAATTACCGACCTAGACGAATGGATACAGCCAAGGTCATGAAGGATTTAAAATGTAAAAGATGAAAATATCTATATTTTTGCCTAAAATACAAAGGAAAAGTGACAACTTTAAGCCATTTTAGAGATCATTTCATCTTCAACTTACTTAACTATTCCCAATAGCAGTAATTTTGACCAAACTTTTACATGCTGCTGTAAATGATGGGGCTTAGGTGCATCATTGATGTGGCCATGTTTTTGGTGCACAGTTCTGCCCCATTAGTTACCAGCCCCACACCTCCCCTTATGATAAATGACAGGACTTTACGGAGCACTAACTTTATTAAATCTTCTGCCCTGGACAAAATGTCATGGCAGGAGCCAAGCGCTCACACAAAGTCCATACATTTGTGAGCCCTTATTCACACTGAGGTTGGCTGCCACAAGGTAAGGTTTTAATACTAAAGACAGGATAGGACCATCCCAACTGTGTATACCTTGTCACAGTGGGATGGCTTTTACATATTTTTATCAAAATAGTGTTAATCAAGTACTCTATATTATTTACATGTACTACTGCTATTTACTTATTATAAGATATATGCTCATTTTGGTTTTTTTCTTGGCTTTTGTCTGTGAAATGGTCACAGTGTGAACGTGCTCTTACACATTGCATGTATACCGAGTTATGCTATAGCTCATTTTGTTGGTTTTAATGAAACATGCCCCTGTTTATAAGATAGGGATGGGTCCCAGAAGAAGGTTTGCATTCCTCAAATGTTCTTGAGATGGGAATACCTATTTGAGATAAATCTAATAAATGTTGTCAAATAACAACTGAATGGTCCAAAGATCATTTACTAACATTACATTAAGATGCACATTTGCACTATAGTTTTACCAGCATCAAAGAATTTTGAAAACCACTGTGTGCAGTAAACTACAAGGAGGGAGCTCATTGAAATCAATGTTCATAATGGATATTATTGCAGTCTAATAGGGATCATGTGACTTTTTAACTTGCCTTCAAAGAGCATTTAATTGGGTTTCTCAAATTGGAATAACACCCTTAAAAAATCTGACTTTATTTTGATCCTTGGAGTTGAATTTTTGTAAATTAATTGCAGTGGTTTAGTGCAGTTTTGCAGCTGAATTCTTCATTAATAAAGAAGGCTAATTTGCTTAGAATTTCTGAATCTGAATTATTTCTCTTGCAGGGAGGGGCCCCTAAAAGATGTTTTGGTGCACAGGAACTACCCCCTCTGTAAGAAATAATTGGCAAATGCACACAAATAAGGACCTGAAAGTTTTGTTCACATTTTTTAATAACATGGCACAATTTACATAACACAAGTCTTCGCTGATGAGGAACATGCTGAAGATTGAGTCGCTTCATTTTATGCTTGTTTTTCCTTTTCAGTTCATTTTTTTCCTCTTTACATATGTACTAAAAAGGAATTTCTTACATACAAGATAAACAGCAAAAGGTTTGTATATAACAATCTCTTTACAATACTGAAAGCTACCACTACTGTTCCAGTGTACATATTCTTCTGGGAGAGTTTGCTCCTTAAAAAACACTGCACAACATCTGGAGTTCACAAAATCTGAAGCTCACAACTAAACCTTCAGTTGACTACTAAAATAGATCTCTGCTTATTAGAAACAACTGTTGGGAATTGTATTCATCGTTTTGCTTTTGCCAAAACAAGATAACAACTTAAGATCACTTTAATACACTAGAAGACCAATGAACTATGATTATTTAATACATATAATTTACAACCCAGTAAACCAAATGTTTATGGTATTTCTTCGGGTAAAGTCATATCCTCTCCAATCAAGGAAATGTTAACAATATCTATGCTTGATCAGAAACTGAACTTATTCTACAAAGGTCTTGGGTAAATGTCAATATTTCATGGATCAGATTGCCCAATGACTTAAGAGACTTCACAAGAGGTGACAATTGCTCAAAAGCTCACCCGAAATCACTGCCCGGTCTAAACGTCTCAGCGATCGAATGATAATATACTCTTTTGTTGTAAATCCCGTTGTATAAACAGTCATTTGGCTGTCACTTGTAATAGGAATTGTAAGAGAGGGGTGGAGGAATGAATATGACTGTTCACATGAACGATGGTTTGAACAATAAACCTAATTTTTGTATCAACTAAAGTAGACAAGCGCTGATCGTCTTGCAATATTGTTGATTGGTGCTCTTTAGTGGCAATTTATCTGCCCGAATAAAAGGACTCTTAGCCAGTTTTGCTGGGTAAGCATAACAGGTGGAAACAAGATGACAGGTTAGGGGTAGACACAGTCAGAAGATGGCCATTGTGCAGTCCAATAGCTAATCATAGTGCACAATTCCACCTGCTTTGGATGTCGAAGTGGGCCCCTGAGCGGCCGCATAGGTTGCACTAACAGTATGTCCGCCCCTGTGACAGGTCTAGTAATTGAAAGTAACCATTGTTACCTTTGCCTTGACACAGTTTTCTATGCATTATGTGAGCCTTATACTTGAGAAATATATTTGTTTGTCTAAATTATCAGAATGATGTTACTGGATATTCAAAATAAAGGGAGATGACTGGAAAAAAAGCAAAAGATGTTGTAACAAAAGCTTCTCAGGGACAATATGACTTTAGTTGTGTAAGTGTGGCAAATGTTCCGTTGTGATCATGGCTTTATAGTGAAAGCCTCCACAATAATTGCATAGTTGAGGGGGTTTAGTTGTCTCTAATAATGTACACAGCACAGTATCAACAGACTGTGTTTTAAATAGTAACATTGTAAACTGCACAGTTTAAGAAGTATTATTGTATTGTTATGTCTATTTACATTTGTACACAGTAAAGCTTTCATCCTATCCTTTTGCATATATGAACCAATACCCAATGAAGCAAGTTGTTTTTTTACATTAATATTTACATGTTCTTTCAATATCATAAGTCTGATACAGCCCATATGGATGTAATGAATTACCTCCTTCAGTTCCAACCAAATGCTTTACATTAGTAAAATAAATCAATTGAAGACAAACATTTGAATTGGCCAAAAGATATGGAAATTTGCAACAGATCCTATACAAAAAGTGAAAATCATTGCTCTTAGAGTTTTTACATTTGTACAAAGATTGTATGTCTTGCACTGATTTAAATCTAATCAGGCCATTTGTCCATCAGCTTTTTTTGTTTTATGTACTTATCGTGCCTCAATATCCTTTAATGTGTGAGAAGGAGGCCTATCTCTTATCTCTGCTGTCAATGGAGTAGTCCTCCTGGGAGAGCCTGGCCGTCCTCCCAATGTAGAAATAAGTGGAGGTGGGGCACTTAGTGCTGCTGTTGGGGGAGTCTTATTAAGAAGTCCATTTTGATGTCCTGCTGTAGGACTGACCCTGGGATAATGCATGCTGGGAAGTCCTGGTGTGATTAAACTTGGATGAGGCAGGTGACCATCCAATGCAGCTGGATGCACAGCATGTAAGCGGGCATGTTCATATTCCTCTCGAAGCATATGTAACCTTTCTCTTTCTTCCAACTGACTTGCTCTTTCGTGGTCCCGGCGTGGGTCTGCAGAAAGATGGTGATGGTGGTGATGGTTGTAGTCATGGGGTTCTCTGTCTCTGAATGATCTGTCTGATTCATATAACCTTGGTGCGGTAAGACGGTGAAGTGGATCATTTCGCAACAAAAAATCCCGTCCAAGAGGATCCCGCCTATGAATATCTAGTCCTCTGTATGGATCTCTCAATGGATCACGCATAGGATCCCAGTGAAATGATGGATAAGGAAAACGTTCACCTCCTGGAATAGGGCTTATACCCATAAAAGGAGTCATCATCCGAGTCCTGTCTAGTCCACCAATACTGTTCATTGGATGCATTCCTGTTACACCTACAGCCATCGGCATGGATGCTAAATGACTTGGATGAACACTTGAAGCAGATATTGGAGGAGCTTGTTCAGAGGCTCTATGGACAGTAGGTACTTCAGAAACCAAAACATCATGGTCTTCCTTTCTTTCTTCTTTAACTTTAACATCGTTACTTTTCTTTTGAGCATCATAAGTCTCATTTTTTCTTTCATTTTCTCGATTAGAAGTGCTATTGGGTCTAGTGCTTTCCATTACTGGTGCCCTGACATAAGGTGAAGGCACCCTTGATAATTGTTTAGCTTCCTCCACAGCTCTACTTTCATGTACAATATTCTCTTTCTCTGAAACATGGTTATCCTTTGCTTTGTGCTCTTCCATGTTATTTTCTTTCCATGAGTCGGAGTGCTCCCTTTCTCTTTCTTTAGGCTTTTCTTTATCTCGTACCTCATTATTTAAGTGACTTCGACTTTGCTCAGATAAACTGCGATTATGTCCCAATGAATTTACTTGGCTAACAGGTGCTGGTGAAGGATGACTAGAATGCCTTTTTTCCAGACTTTCCCTAAAAAAATAAAATAAATCTAATGTAATTGTCATAAGAAAAAGACATTTTAAATATAGATAACATTATTGTGTCTTTGGTTGCAGTCAAATTTGGAATGTTATTGGGAATACATTAAATATATTTGTATTAATAATTGATTGAATCAGCATTGTTCTGAGAAGTGGTTGTCCAGTTTGATCATTAGTTGCCCGAAGGATAAGAAATTTCACTAATAACAAAACAATATTAAAACTTGGGTTTTAATCAGAATTTAAATAAAAATCAACAAGCTATGTATAGTGTACAGACATTTATCAATTAATTACATGTGCAAAGCCAAAATAATGCACATTCTGAGGTTATGTCTATAACTACAGCAATATTATTTACAGTAGAGGGTATCAGGAACTATTTAAATGGGATTTGTCAGTAGGTTTTTGCTATGAAATCTGAGAGCAGCACGATGTAGGGGTAAAGAGCCTGATTCTAGTGATGTATCACTTACAGGATTGTTTGGATAAGATGCCTGTTTTCTCTGTTGTAGATCTAGCAGTGGTCAGTATGCTGATCTGTGTACAACCCTACCTACATTCTGATTGGCAGCTTCCTGTGTACACTGTCAGCAATATGCAAATTAAAGGTGGGGCGAGGTTACACAAATTAGCAGGACTGGCTTGCATGTGAAACCTAGTCCTTCAGTGATAATCCTCAGCTGATAAAACCTGGATTGTAATGAAACTACAGCACACAGACTAATAGGTGACATATCCATGGAATCAGTGTATTTGCCCCTATATTATGCTGTTTTGAAATTAAATAGCAATAACCTGGAAACAGATTCCATTTAATTAATATAAATAGTTTACTGTAAACGACAGGATGTTGTTCAGCTGTGACATCTTCTTTAACTTTTACATTTAAAAAAACATCTAAAAATTTAATTAAATTATCCTAATGCTAAAATATTTCTTAACAAGATAAAACAAACCACATAATTTAGAGGAATATTACAGTATACTATTTGAACATTATTTTACTATGTGAATGCTATAGGTATACTGAATAACAAACCTTTCTTTATCATCCTTGGATGATGATTCTCTTTTCTCAGAATCTCTGTCATGAGTTGAAGCAGAAGTGCTGCGTTCTGGTTCACCTGGTTTTAGCCAAGGTGGAGGAGTTGGGAACGATGGTGGTGTCCGATGAAGTCGGTTCCATGGTTCATGAGGATTGTTGAAGCTCTGCATATTAGGCCCTTCCTTATGGCTAAACATTGAGTTGGAGGCTATAAAAAGATACAATATCAGCATTAAAATGTTTGTATGGACTCAAAAAATTACAAAACCCCCAACAAAATATTTGAAACGCAGAAGAAAGTGTAAATGTTATAGTGGTACTAACCCATAATGAGGGGGTGGTTGAAGGGTCTGGTTGTTTCTTAGGAAAAAAGACAAAGAAAAATGACAGCTTTCCTACATTTTGCTCCCATATAAACATATATGCACTTAACAACTGAAAGCAATACTCATTAAACTTTGGGAAAATATTTAATGGAATTTTATGGGAACAGAATTTGAACCATTTATCAGGTCACATGGCAAAAACAAAGAATAATGGCAACCAAACAAAGAAAAGTTTCCATCAACTTTTTATTACCCTAATTTGTTATATTTACATAGATTTGAATGTCTACCGAAATATGTAATGTACCAAGTATATAACAAAAAAGTTGTAATTTTTTGAAGTAGATGCAATTTTTGGTGGAAGACTTTTCACTTTCTGGTACAGTTTGGTTTGGGGGTAATGTTTGGTTTGGTGACATCTTGTTAAATATTTTCCTAACAATACAAAGCTTTGCTCTGCTTTCTACAAAGTTTTCTGATTATAGTTAAAAATCAATTGTACTTTCAAGTAACTTTTCACAATATACTATCCCTTTGTGTACGTAAAGTATGATAGTTTTAGCAGTTATACATTTTCACCAGTTTTTCCCCTGTGCAGGCTCTGTCTCTGAATTGAAAATGAACTGGTGGCGCTATATCTTCCATACATAGAGATATGGATTCCTGTTCTTCTTTTCTACGTTTGCCCTCAGAAAGAAGTAGCATCATGTAGGAAATTATGCAGGAGCACTGATCAGTGTAGATGTGATTCCTGCAGTGAGGTGAGGTGAAAGACACTTTAGAAAGCTCAGCAAAATATTTCACTGTCTCCCGTTGACTTCTTGATCATTATATAGCTTGCATCCTACATTTTCAACAGTTTATTCCTGTGCAGGATCTGACTTTGTTTGAATTGACCCTGAACTAATGGTGCTATGATGTCTCCCATACACATGGAGAGGTGGATTCCTGCTCTTTCTTCCTAAGTTTGCCCTCAAAGAGAAGCAGAATAATGGAGAATATTATATAGCAGTACTGATCAGTGCAGATGTTTATCCAGCTCTGTGGTGAGGTAAAAGACTTGATAGAAAGCTCAGCAAAATATTTCAGTGTCTCTAGATGTCTGTTTCCTCAATCTACTCCTCATCTTTCCCCTCTCCCTTATCCATAGAGAATAAAAGGCTGTGTAATCTGACCCTCCACAGTGCTGGCAGTATGTCTTGTCATGAGAGCTGCTTTCTTAGTATGGATGACAAATTTGGGAAGCAGGAGGGAAGGGAAGAAGTTTCTCATAATGAAAAGTGAAGCTAAATTCTATGGTAAAATAATGTAATGTTTCTTATATTCATACATATTATTGATATATATATAAAGTTTTTTGAAAGTACAATTCACTTAAAATATCTTTTATATGCACATTACATGTTGCAGCACATAGAATATCACAGAAAGTACAATATATCTGAAGGCTGACAACCTACCCAACATAAAAGAACATTTTCAATAACATAGTTGTTAAAAAAAATCCAAGGAGCAGGTTTACTATTTAGAAAGAAGTACAGTGGGTATGGAAAGTATTCAGACCCCTTTACATTTTTTACTCTTTGTTTCATTGAAGCCATTTGGTACATTAAAAAAGTTTATTTTTTCACATTAATGTACACTCTGCACCCCATTTAGACTGAAAGAAAACCAGAAATGGAGAGTAGAAATTTTTGCAAATTTAATAAAAAAGAAAAACTGAAATATCACATGGACATAAGTATTCAGACCCTTTGCTCAGACACTCATATTTAAGTCACATGCTGTCCATTTCCTTGTGATCCTCCTTGAGATGGTTCTACTCCTTCATTGGAGCCCATCTGTGTTTAATTTAACTGATAGAACTTGATTTTGAAAGGCACACACCTGTCTATGTAAGACCTCACAGCTCCCAGTGCATGTCAGACCAAATGAGAAACATGAGGTCAAAGGAACTGGCCAAGGAGCTCAGAGACAGAATTGTAGAAAGGCACAGATCTGGCCAAGGTTACAAAAGAATTTCTGCAGTACTCAAGGTTCCTAAGAGCACAGTGGCCTCAATAATCCTTAATTGGAAGAAGTTTGGAACACCAGAAGTCTTCCTAGACCTGGCCGTCCAGCCAAACTGAGCAATCATGGGAGAAGAGGCTTGGTTAGAGAGGTAAAGAAGAACCCCAAGATCACTGTGGCTGAGCTCCAGATATGCAGTAGGGAGATGGGAGAAAGTTCCACAAAGTCAACTATCACTGCAGCCCTCCACCAGTCAAGCCTTTATGGCAGAGTGGACCGATGGAAGACTCTCATCAGTGCAAGACATATGAAATCCTGCATAGAGTTTGCTAAGAAACACAAGACGGACTCCCAGACTATGAGAAATAAGATTCTCTGGTCTGATGAGACGAAGGTAGACCTTCTTGGTGATAATTCTAAGTGGTGTGTGTGGAGAAAACCAGGTACTGCTCATCACCTGCCCAATATAATCCCAACAGTGAAACATGGTGATGGCAGCATCATGCTATGGGAGTGTTTTTCAGCTGCAGGGACAGGACGACTTATTGAAGGAAACATGAATCTGGCCAAGTACACAGATATCCTGGATGAAAACCTCTTTCAGAGTGTACTGGACCTCAGACTTGGCCGAAGCTAAATTAACAAAGGAGTGGCTTCAGAACAACTGTGTAGCCATTCTTGACTGGCCCAGCCAGAGCCCTGACCTAAAACCCAATTGAGCATCTCTGGAGAGACGTGAAAATGGCTGTCCACTAACGTTCACCATCCAACCTGACGGAACTGGAGAGGATCTGCAAGGAAGAATGGCAGAGGATCCCCAAATCCAGGTGTGAAAAACTTGTTGCTTCTTTCCCAAGAAAACTCATAGCTGTACTAGCTCAAAAGGGTGCTTCTACTCAATACTGAGCAAAGGGTCTGAATACTTATGTCCATGTGATATTTCAGTTTGTTTTTTTTAATACATTTGCAAAAATTTCTACATTTCTGCTTTTTTTTTCAGTCAAAATGGGGTGCAGAGTGTACATTAATGAGAAAAAAATGAACTTTTTTGAATTTACCAAATGGCTTCAATGAAACAAAGAGTGAAAAATTAAAAAGGGGTCTGAATACTTTCCGTATCCACTGTATAACTCAAACTGAGACAGAAGTCTGCCACACTGCATTAAATGTGCCATATTTAATACATTTTGGGTACTTTTTGCGCCTCATACAAAAAGAAACAAGGTCAGAAGAAGTTAACCAAGAGGTGCTATAAAATTAGACAACAATCAGTCTAAAAAGGATATTAAATATCCGTATTCGCGCTAATAAAAACCCTGAGGACGAAAAATGAAATAAAATCAATCAATGCACAAGATGCAAAAACAATAAGTTCATATCTTGTAAAAATATCCCCCCATCTGGGTGAATTATGACTAGCCTAATACTGGGTGAAATAACTGCAGAGTGATCTAAATGTCATTAAAAGTCTTACCCAGAGAAGGCGTTAATGTCAGTGGAGAGGCTGCTTGACTGAAGGCTGTAATCCCCAGCAACGGCTGGTACTGTTGTGCTAAAAGCTGTAGTCACCGATTCTGTTCACATGCGGCAGCTGCCCCGGCCGGTGGCAGCATGACGCTTAGCTGAGCTGACACACGCAGCGGCGTGCACTCGTGCAGGCAGGCCAGTATCCTGCTAGGTGCGCATAGTGAGAGCGGCGCTGGGAAAGGACCTGCGTGTCGGTGTGTGTAACGTGACTGCTCACGTGACTAGAGGTGCAATACGGATGGCGGTAGGGACCAAAAAAGCAGGTCCTTTCCCAGCGCCGCTCTCATTATGCGCACCTAGGAGGATACTGGCCTGCCTGCACGAGTGCACGCCGCTGCGTGTGTCAGCTCAGCTAAGCGTCACGCTGCCACCGGCCGGGGCAGCTGTCGCATGTGAACAGAATCGGTGACTACAGCTTTTAGCACAACAGTACCAGCCGTTGCTGGGGATTACAGCCTTCAGTCAAGCAGCCTCTCCACTGACATTAACGCCTTCTCTGGGTAAGACTTTTAATGACATTTAGATCACTCTGCAGTTATTTCACCCAGTATTAGGCTAGTCATAATTCACCCAGATGAGGGGATATTTTTACAAGATATGAACTTATTGTTTTTGCATCTTGTGCATTGATTGATTTTATTTCATTTTTCGTCCTCAGGGTTTTTATTAGCGTGAATACGGATATTTAATATCCTTTTTAGACTGATTCTTGTTTTCTACAATCATTGGTGGTGATTGTTATATTCGCAGCAGGAGTAATAACCCTATAATACTTGGCGCCGCTCAGTACCTTATTATTGCAAAATTAGACAACAGTCTCTGAATATGGACCAAATGTATCATTTAGCATGAGCCACTGTAATAAATTTGGTGTCAACTGTAAAAATTAAAAACATTTACTACTCAAAGACAATCTTTTAGCAAATAATGCAAGCTTAGAGAATACCAAGTGTGGAATGTACACACTGTAATGATTCAGTTCTCCTAGCAGTTGTCATGTAACTGCAAGTATGTAATTTGCACACTTGTGGTCAAATGCCAACTAGATTCTCATCTGCTTCTCCAAATTTTCATAGAAGTAAGCCGAATCCTAACAATTTGTCTATTATACACTATTACTATTCTACAAGCTACACTGCTTTCCAAAAGATTGCCATTGGATGGAAATAATAACTAAGAGTATTAGTAAATCTGCCGCAATGGATTTCTCAATTATAAATGCACTCATCTACTTATATTATGTAATTTAGAATATGAAACAGCATGATAAAAATCAGTGTTATCCAATGGAAATAAGCAACTTACTAATTGACTGTTGTTTGCAAAACTGCATGAACTGCCTGATAGTAGCTATGGTCACACTGCAGAAAGTTTGAAGGCTTTCAGGTAGCCCCTTCAGACATATTGATAGTCTTGTGCTGACAAACTGGGAGGAAGTGGAAGCTCCCTGCTATGTGACGCTGTGACAATCCATCACAGGTTGCCTGAAAGCCATTAAATTTCGTGCACTTTTGAAAATGAGAGCCAATTAGAACGATGCTTTCTTTCATATTTAATGAATTTTTTTACATCAGAAAAAGAAAACCCATTCAATAGAAATTTAAAGGAATTTTAAAAAATAAATAAAGGTTTGTTATTTTCCAGAAACAGAATTTGTTAATGTTGATAGGTACATTCACGAGAATTGGAACGAGCTGTTTGTTTTTCTTATATGATCACAGGAATAGCAACCATTTTTGGTTATGGTGAGATACTGAGCGCTTTTGTCAATCAGACAAGCTCAATACTACACAAAGATATTTTACATCATATAAGAAAATTCCCTTTGTGATTACGCAAACTTCCCCTTCTTATAAAAGAAAAGGCAAGGACCTCATGGCGCCATCACAACTACGAAATCTTCCTAACTACAGATGGAATAAAATATCATACTTACTAACTGAAGGATTGCCAAGGCCACCAAAGGCATTTCCACCAACAGAACCAAGACCACTGAATGTTGAAGGCCGATTAAAAGGTTCTAAAACAACATAAGTTAGAAATAATTTAGCTACATGAGAAAGACAAATCATGTGGATATGAGACAATAAAATCTAATAAAAGAAGATATCAGCAAAAACTTTTAAAGGTGTTGTCTCACAAGACACACTTATGGCATATTAATAGGATGATGGTACCAACTTTGGGATCCATACCTACCTCCAGAACAGGATCCTCTCGTGTCAATTTGTATGTGGCTACCAGGGAGTTTCTATATGTATTCATATAGTAATGAATGGATAAAGTTGGCACATGCACAACCACCGCTTTTCTCAATGATGATTGGTCATCAGCTTGAGCGATCCCGTTCTGGAGGTACCAAAGATGTTACCCATATCTGATGGACATTTATGGCACATCCCAATGATATCCCATAAATAACTCTGGTGAGACAACAGTTTTAGTAAATGTACATCTTAAAGGAACATTTTGTATAAATTAGAAAAAAAAATTAATGCATACCAAGATGAGCAGATGGATTGAGAAAATTGCTGTGATGAGGGGGAGGACCAAAATGAGCCCCTGCAGGGTGTGCACCACCTACAAAAGGACAAAAAATCAAATATCAAAATTTTCATAAAATAACGGGGGTATCCAGGATTTATTTTTTCCCTATGGGGTTGAGAACTTATCACCCGGTAGTTACTAATTACCTGTCTATGCTGCCATGCGACAATCTCTCCTGGTTCAAGCAGCAATTCTGATGCTTCCTTTGACTTCACTTTCACAAAGCAGCTCTTTCTCTTCTGCTCTGCTCTGTCAAGGGGGTGTCACTACTGACATCATGCTGATTGTCAGCCAGCTCCCTACAGTTAGGCAGCAGGGAACTGGCTGTTAATCAACATGACATCGGCAGTGACGCCCTGTCGACAGAGCAGTGAGGGAAAGAAGGGACTTCTGTCGTTTTGGTGTCACATGAAGAAGAATTACTGGCAATAGCAATGCATGACCACTCTGAGCTGGAAGAGGTCATCTTGGAGCAGAACAGGCAGGTAGTTAGCAGGTTCTTAGCCCCATAGGGAAAAAATAAAAGTCCCGAATAAGCACTTTAAGTAACCATGGATAAAGACGGCTCTGCTGCTGCGAATCATATGCGGATAATTGGTATATTGATATCATTTAATTAGCAATTATAAACATATAATCTTTTCAGAATCATTTACACTACAATCTGCTAAATGTTGTAAGACTACTATGTTCCTCCATCTTGAAACCATTATTTTCAATCTACAGGGTGGGCCATTCATATGGATACACCTAAATAATATGGGAATGGTTGGTTGGTGATATCAACTTCCTGTTTGTGGCACATTAGTATATGGGAGGGGGAAAACTTTTCAAGATGGGTGGTGACCATGGCGGACATTTTGAAGTTGGACATTTTGGATCCAACTTTTTTTTTTCCAATGGGAAGAGGGTCATGTGACACATCAAACTTAGAGAATTTCACAAGAAAAACAATGGTATGCTTGGTTTTAATGTAACTTTATTCTTTCATGAGTTATTTACAAGTTTATGACCACTAATAAATTGTATTCAAAGTTTTGCCCATTGTGTTGGATTGTCAATGCAAACCTCTTCTCCCACTCTTGACACACTGATAACAACACCGCAGAAGAAATGCTAGCACAGGCTTCCAGTATCCGTTGTTTCAGATGCTGCACATCTCGTATCTTCACAGCATAGACAATTGCCTTCAGATGACCTCAAAGATAAAAGTCTATGGGGGTCAGATCGGGAGACCTTGATGGCCATTCAACTGGCCCATGACAACCAATCCACTTTCCAGGAAACTGTTCATGTTGGAATGCTCGGACCTGACACCCATAATGTGGTGGTGCACCATCTAGGGTGTCAGGCCAGAGGATTCCTACATGAACAGTTTCCTGGAAAGTGGATTGGTCATCGTGGGCCAGTTGAATAGCCACCAAGGTCTCCCGATCTGACCCCCTTAAACTTTTATCTTTGGGGTCATCTGAAGGCAACTGTCTATGCTGTGAAGATACGAGATGTGCAGCATCTGAAACAATGGATACTGGAAGCCTGTGCTAGCATTTCTTCTGTGGTGTTGCTATTAGTGTGTGAAGAGTGGGAGGAGAGGGTTGCATTGACAATCCAACACAATGGGTAGCACTTTGAACACATTTTATAAGTGGTCATAAACATGTAAATAACTCATGAAAGAATAAAGTTACTTTAAAACCAAGAACACCATTGTCTTTCTTGTGAAATTCTCAATAATTTTGATGTGTCACATGACCCTCTTCCCATTGAAAATAGGAAAAAATAAATAAAGTTGGATCCAAAATGGCTGACTTCAAAATGGCCACCATGGTCACTACCCATCTTGAAAAGTTTCCCCCCTCCAATATACTAATGTGCCACAAACAGGAAGATGATATCACCAACCATTCCCATTTTATTTAGGTGTATCCATATGAATGGCCCACCCTGTACTTACAGTAATTATATATTGTGCTGTAGATACAGTAAGTAAAACTCTCACACAAAATCTATGGGTACCATGTCCAGAAGGTAACTGAGAAGAGGTTACATGACGGCTGTTACAAAATCAATTAACAAAATGAAAAATAATTTAATTAAACATTTAAATAAAAAAAATCTGGGCACTATCTAAAGTTCCAGTGACTTTAAGTTTGGAAATACCACTGCAGATAAAACATGATCCCACAAATATAAGTGGATGTCTGATGTAATTTCCATCTGGGTTTTCTACTAAGTCATAAATATATGTCAGGACTAAAAAGATGACATGGTATAAATTGAGAACATTCTTGGGTAGTTTATGTCGTTTATGATCACTTCCGTGTTCCTTACCAATAACTAGGAAAATAGATGCACATTCTTTCCAATATTAACGTGTAACATGCCACTTGTTGTAAAGTAAATGTTTAATGGTCCATGATAGCAGAATAATAGTAGTTTCCTACAAATAACTACATAGTGAATGTGGTGAATACCCACCAGCAGCAGAGAATAGAGTTGAAGGGCGTGCCAAGTCATGAGGGTGCGGATGGTGATGGATTGCTCCAAAGAGGCTTGGACCTGGTGGCCGGCTCAAAAACTCAGGCTTCAGGCCAAAATCAAGCTTGTGTGGATCTGTCTGCATCTGTTTCTGAAATGAAAAGCATGACTGGAATTGAGATTTCCCCCGTGGGCAGATAAGAAAAGAGGCTTCAAAGACCATACAAAATGCCACATTCACACCTTGAAATTGCAAAAATGATCTTTGTATGTGCTATAATTGAAATTACACTTTTTTTTAAAATCTGATGTTATCAGAAGTGACAGACACAGCTTAGTCTGAATAAATGGGAGTGACATGACGTTTAGGTAAAATTACAAAATACATTCTTACAAAAACTGATCTTCTGCACTGAAACTGGAATAAAGTCAATGTCCTACACTAGACAATGCTCTTGGATGATTATAATATTAGCTGTTAATTCTTACAAAATGGCACAAATGATTATAGAAATCATTACCCTTTCATTAAGAGCAGTTTTCATTTAGAGGACAGGGAAATTAAATGCGTAATTAATAAAAATGGCATATTTAGCCATCTAAAGCTCATTGACCTCCAAAGTCTTTGAAATCTAAACCAGTGACTCCTTTGTGAAATGATCACAAACATATAATATATAATGTGATATAGTTATTTTTTCAAAGCCAATATAAATATTCAATCAGACGTCCATGTTGCACGTACGTGTTGTATCAGTTTTTTCCCCAAATATACCATATACATATTGTAATCTAAACTGCTGTGTCTGTGTTCTTTATGGACCGTATGACTGTGCAAAACACAAAGAGACATGTCCATTTTTCTCCAGTATCACAGATGAAAAGCGCTAATAAAGGTCCATGAGTCAGTGAAAAACACGTACAGCACACAGATAGCATTAGTGTGCTATCTGTATTTAGTATAGCAGAAGCGTCGTCATTTATTTATCCAACCACGAAAAACACTGATGACACCCTGATGGTAAAAATGGACACACTGACCAAACACTGATGACACATTGATGGTAAAAATGGACACACTGACCATACACTGATGACACACTGATGGTAAAAATGGAAACAGAGACCATACACTGATGACACCCTGATGGTAAAAATGGACACACTGACCATACACTGATGACACACTGATGGTAAAAATGGACACACTGACCAAACACTGATGACACATTGATGGTAAAAATGGACACACTGACCATACACTGATGACACACTGATGGTAAAAATGGAAACAGAGACCATACACTGATTATCACCCTGATGGTAAAAATGGACACACTGACCAAACACTGATGACACATTGATGGTAAAAATGGACACACTGACCAAACACTGATGACACATTGATGGTAAAAATGGACACACTGACCATACACTGATGACACACTGATGGTAAAAATGGAAACAGAGACCATACACTGATTATCACCCTGATGGTAAAAATGGACACACTGACCAAACACTGATGACACATTGATGGTAAAAATGGACACACTGACCATACACTGATGACACACTGATGGTAAAAATGGACACACTGACCAAACACTGATGACACATTGATGGTAAAAATGGACACACTGACCATACACTGATGACACACTGATGGTAAAAATGGACACACTGACCAAACACTGATGACACATTGATGGTAAAAATGGACACACTGACCATACACTGATGACACACTGATGGTAAAAATGGAAACAGAGACCATACACTGATTATCACCCTGATGGTAAAAATGGACACACTGACCAAACACTGATGACACATTGATGGTAAAAATGGACACACTGACCATACACTGATGACACACTGATGGTAAAAATGGAAACAGAGACCATACACTGATGACACCCTGATGGTAAAAATGGACACACTGACCAAACACTGATGACACATTGATGGTAAAAATGGACACACTGACCATACACTGATGACACACTGATGGTAAAAATGGAAACAGAGACCATACACTGATTATCACACTGATGGTAAAAATGGACACACTGACCATACACTGATGACACACTGATGGTAAAAATGGACACACTGACCAAACACTGATGACACACTGATGGTAAAAATGGACACACTGACCAAACACTGATGACACACTGATGGTAAAAACGGACACACTGACCAAACACTGATGACACACTGATGGTAAAAATAGACACACTGACCAAACACTGATGACACATTGATGGTAAAAATGGACACAGACCGTACACTGATGACACACTGATGGTAAAAATGGACACACTGACCAAACACTGATGACACACTGATGGTAAAAACGGACACACTGACCAAACACTGATGACACACTGATGGTAAAAATAGATACACTGACCAAACACTGATGACACACTGATGGTAAAAATAGACACACTGACCAAACACTGATGACACATTGATGGTAAAAATGGACACACTGACCAAACACTGATGACACACTGATGGTAAAAATAGACACACTGACCAAACACTGATGACACATTGATGGTAAAAATGGACACAGACCGTACACTGATGACACACTGATGGTAAAAATGGACACACTGACCAAACACTGATGACACACTGATGGTAAAAATGGACACACTGACCAAACACTGATGACACTCTGATGGTAAAAATGGAAACACAAACCATACACTGATGACACTCTGATGGTAAAAACAGACACACTGACCATACACTGATGACACACTGATGGTAAAAACGGACACACTGACCAAACACTGATGACACACTGATGGTCAAAACGGACACACTGACCATACACTGATGGTAAAAATGGACACAGACCGTACACTGATGACACATTGATGGTAAAAATGGACACAGACCGTACACTGATGACACATTGATGGTAAAAATGTAAACAGAGACCATACACTGATTATCACCCTGATGGTAAAAATGGACACACTGACCAAACACTGATGACACACTGATGGTAAAAATGGACACACTGACCAAACACTGATGACACACTGATGGTAAAAATAGACACACTGACCAAACACTGATGACACTCTGATGGTAAAAATAGACACACTGACCAAACACTGATGACACACTGATGGTAAAAATAGACACACTGACCAAACACTGATGACACACTGATGGTAAAAATAGACACACTGACCAAACACTGATGACACACTGATGGTAAAAATGGAAACACAGACCATACACTGATGACACCCTGATGGTAAAAATGGACACACTGACCAAACACTGATGACACACTGATGGTAAAAATGGAAACACAAACCATACACTGATGACACACTGATGGTAAAAACGGACACACTGACCAAACACTGATTACACACTGATGGTAAAAATGGAAACACAGATCATACACTGATTACACACTGATGGTAAAAACAGACACACTGACCAAACACTGATGACACATTGATGGTAAAAATGGACACACTGACCAAACACTGATGACAAACTGATGGTAAAAATGGAAACACAGATCCTACACTGATTACACACTGATCGTAAAAACGGACACACTGACCAAACAGATGACACCGGTATCATTTTTTTCACGCAATGTTTAAAATTGCACGTGTGAATGAGACCTTAGTGGCTCTAGGGTGCTGCATAAATAAAAAAAAAGTCTATACTTACCTCAAGAATGGCGCTGCTTCACCTCTCCCAGCCTTGTTTTCCCAGCAGTCTCCTGCTAAAACAATGTCACTTAACCATTGTTGTCAATCACCATCCCGATAATCTGCAACCTTCACAATTACATTCAAGTGGAAAAAACATTGTTTTTCCACTCAGATGTAATGGTGGTGACTGCACATTAGCTGCTAGTGATTGGCTGCAGTGGTCATGTAAAATAGTATATCTGAGGAGACTGTAGGGGGACACAGGGCTGAGATCAGGGGAGAGGCACTCGTCCAGGAGGTGAGAATACGTATTTTTACATTTATTCAGCACCCTGGACCCATTAAGTAATTGACAACCCCTATAAAACAATTTAAACCCGGATACCCATACATTTATGCTTAATGTATATCTGTGCTATATAATGTCTTTTTCTGACTTAAAGTGTCCTTACAACCTAAACACCACATTTCCAGTTTTTCCTCCTCTTCTTCCCAGAGTCCATCTGCGCACGCGCGGAATCCCGCGGCCATTTTCCTGAAGCCCCGGGCAGCAGAGCGCTCCATCTGCGCACGCGCGGCCACAGGAAAGATGGCTCGCCCACCGGTAAACGGCGAATAGCGAAGACCGCGCTTTTTTGAATCTCCTGGGCAGTGGATCTTCGCTTTGGACATGCGCACACCACTACGCCACCAACGTAATGATGAGCAGGTTTCTGGGGGAGAAACAGCGCTGTCACCACACCCATATGACCAGACCAGCGTGAGTGACAGCAGAAAACGGCAACTTTACAAAGGTATTTCGGCAGCTTAGGTAGGTTATAAAGGCACACAAAAGACACTAATGTAACGCCCAGCTCTGCCCCTATTTAACGGTATTTTTAGCTCATCTTCAAAAAACGGGGTGACAGGTGCCCTTTAAGCCCGTGGACACACAAGCGATGATTTTCTCATGCAAGAGAATCAAGATCATTATGTCAATGACACTCGGCTCAAAATCTGTCCAGAGTTTGAGCCAAGTGTCATCTTAAGTGTGATCCAAAAGAATCGTATCACAGGTGCGGAGAAGATGGAGAAATAAATGTCTCCATCTTCTCCATTGTCTGTTCGCAGTTGTCGGACTGCCATCTGGAGTGCAGTACGAGGTTTCACACGCACCCATAGACTTGTATGGGCGGAAGTGATTCGAATTTTGAAGCCACTTGCAGCATACTGAATCGGAATGAGAAAAAAAAAAACAGATGCGCACTACCCCATGGTATAACATAGGTGCTATCTAATAAAACATCACATAGCACTCGTCCGAGTTATACGCTCATGTGAGTGAGCCCTAAATATCCCTGTGTTGCTTCAGGTAATTGACAGGTGTCTCTCACAGTGAAAAAGACTTGTCAGTAACCTCTAGCAGCTCTGGGAAAAGCCGGCCTGGTCTAGTTTCTGGCTATGGCTCACTGCCGAATCTCTAAAGCATATTTTCTCTGAAATGCCATAGTGCTTTAGGCAAAAAAAAAATACCTGCCTACAATCGAGCAGCCAGGCTCTGAGTCACACTGCCCACGGTTAAAAAAAAAAAGTTCTACCCCTTCATCCATTTTGAGATATTTCTTGTACTTTAAGGTGCAAATTCTCATTTAGCTACAGCTTAAGACATTTTTTTCTGTTTCAACGGACAGACAAATTAAAGTTAATGTTTGATACTCTCTTGTGAGTGTCTTTGAGAAACTTTAAGAAAATATAAAAAAAATGAGGAAATTATATCGCTATCACATTACATGTATCAAGTTAAAAAAAAAAAAAGAAGCTTTTTTTTAAAACTAATTCTTATAGAACAAGGAGACATTTCGGCAGGTACGCCGTTTAGAAAACAAGGTTTATTTTTATTGAATGGAGGTAGCTGACTTAACGTTTTGCTTTAGGGAAAACATCATAGTGATCATTGGAGTCTATTCACAATCCCCCGTGTGGATTAGTAGTTATTTTAATAGTTTTTCTCATTTGGTTACTATAGTCCCTAAGGGAAAATTCTCACTTGAAATAAAACAACAACTTGCGTTCCAGTGCCGGGTAATCAAACATAACATGAGACTACTTGAAGACAATGACGTCCAACAAGGAAACTGAGAGCTCAGAACACAATTATTATCATTGTATTTGTTATTGTAGAACTTGAAATACAAAGAACCAAACATGAAAGGGAAATTCTATCTGGAAACAAAAGGGGGAATTTATTAAGGCTGGAATTTCATATGCCAGTTACAAAGAAAACCACACTGAAACCTATGCCAGCTATGAGCTGGTATAGACTTTGATTATGGTTTATGAGAAAATGAAAAATTTGAAAAAGTTTTTGAACAAAACGGTTGTGATTAGCGTAGAAAAAGACATAACATTACTATTTATTAGATCTGCATTAAAAGGATGAGTAACATCCAATAACAGACATACATACAAGGAGAAGATATATCTTAAAAATAGATATGGATGAGAACAGGGAATTGTTACCCATACCCTAACCTGTTGCCTGTCCTGTTACCTGTCTACCAGGGGAGGTTGGCACCCTAAGGGGATTCAATAGTGGCACCCCTGCTCCTCAGTGGCTGTCCCTATTGCCCCTAGATGACCCTAGGTATATAAAGGGACTAGTGATGAGCGAGTGTGCTCGTTACTCGAGATTTCCGAGCATGCTCGGATGTTCTCCTAGTATCTTGGCCGCGCTCGTAGGTTATGTTTGTGTCCCCACAGCAGCATGATTTGCAGCTGTTAGACAACTTGAACTCATGCAGGGATTGCCTGTTTGTTAGGGAATCCCCACATGTATTCAGGCTGTCTAGCAGCCACAAATCATGCAGCTGCAGCGACACAAACAATCTACGAGCACACCCAAGATACTCGGAGAGCACCTGAGAATGCTTGGAAATCTTGAGTAACGAGCACACTCGCTCATCACTAAAAGGGACATACAAATCTATGCAGACCCAGGTAACAGATAAATAAAACAAAACAACCCGTTCCCTGGACAAACAATTTAGTGAATTAATACTAATATGTCCAAGGGTATGATGAATAGTCAAAAAACAGTGTCTCTGTGGGACCGGTCAGAGAAATGCAGGGAGCAACTGATAATGATTGTAGGTATCTTATCAATGACGTCAGAACACTGTAGTGTGCTAACAGCAGATATTACCCTGCACATACCCTTCTCTGTTGCCTGCCTACCAGCGGAGGATGGCACCCTGAAAGAAACGATAATGGCGCCCACACTCCTCAACGGCTGCCCCTAATGTCCCTGCCAGGCCCTATCATAGACCCTGGGGCAAAATCAAAAAGACTACCTGGTATGTAGCCATAACAATATCATAAGAAGGCTATCCCCAGTGAGAAATTAATATATCTTATATCAAAAAGGTGAAGATCATATAATAAAATTGTTTGGGGTAAGGTATGATTATAGGTAGCAAAAAGATAAAAATCAAAATAATTTCTAAAGACAAGAAAAAGTCCCAAAATTTAGGCGCAGCTCGGAGTTGCATTAAAATTTTGTGACCACTTGTGTCTTTACATCAGTTTCTTCCAGTTGTGGGAGTTGTGGCGAGCTGTGCACCTTGTCCAATGTTACCAATTTATGAAGAAGCGTTCGCCCCTTCATGAATCAGAAGCATCTGACTCAGACACCCCATTATGAAGACTGGTGTGAACAACACCAGTCTTGATGAATCAAGCCCAATGTCTCTGAACTAAAAAAAAAATCATGAAATTACAGTGCCTGTACAGATTGTGCAAATTGTCTCACCAGAGAGGTAGAGGACTAGAACTCTAGTGCAACCTATAGGAAGTAGCAGGCCTATAAGTCAATGTCGACCCGTTTATTGAGCCTTGTCATGTGACTAAGGATAAAAGCCAAAACTAGAATCTCAATTTGCAGACATTGTGTTTCGGAGTACTGCCCCTCATCATTGCAAAGTGCGATATCTGGTTTGGCCATGTGAGAGGCGCTGACCGGGATCCAAGGGGGTATTGTTTCTCCTTGCGGAGCGTGATATGTTAAGCATGCCAAGATGAGGAGACTTTCAAAACCCAGATTGTTTCACATCACAAGAAATGGAGTAGCACACTGGGATTTTAATTGGATACCCCAGAAGTCTATTATAGTTAGGCCTCATTCAGATAGGAGTGATTTTTCTCGTACGCAAAGAATGGACCAATTTTCAGCAGTTTCTTTAATCAGTTTATCCTCAGTGTTTTGGATCAAGTTTGGTCAGTGAGCCAATTTTCACCATTAGTGTTTCAGCAGTGACTTTCGCATATACTTAAAAAAAACTTCTTGCCCCGGCAGCAGACATGGTGGAGGAGTGGGTCTTCTCCTTTCTACTAATTGCACCTTTAACCCAATCCCACCTCTACCCTCCCTTATCCACCCCTTTTTTAAAGTCAACTCTGTCCGCATCTACTCTCCCTCCAACCTTCAAGTGGCTGTCATACACCGACCTCTGGGCCCGGCCACTGCCTTTATTGACCAATTCTCTACCTGGCTTCTTCACTTTCTTTCCATTGACATTCTCACTATCATCATGGGTGACTTCAACATCCCTACTGATACCCTTCAGTCAACAGCCTCCAAACTCCTGTCCCTTACTTCATCTTTTGGTTTTAGTCAGTGGTCCTCCTCAGCTATCCACACAGATGGACATACATTAAACCTGATCTTCACCCGTCTCTGCTCTCTATCTAACATCACAACCTCCCTCTCCCTTTATCTGACCACCATCTACTCACTTTCTCATCCCTGTCCTCCTCACCTGTCACCCATGTCCAGCAACATGCCCACCTCCGCAGAAACCTCGCACACCTAGACACCCACATGCCCTCTGACTCTATTCTACCCCTGGCATCCATATCCTCACTCCATGACACATACAGTGCCACTACTTTCTACAATGCCACTCTCTCATCAGCTATTGACACGGTTGCCCCTCTTGTTCATGGCAGATGTTCATGCGACGTATCAATAGACAACCCTGGATCAATAACATCACCAAAAAGCTCCGGCAAGTGTCCACGGTGGTAGAGTGGCGTTTCACTGCACTCAAGCAACAAGCAACACTTTCTTTCAAATCTGCCCTCACCTCTGCTAAACAGGCCTACTTCACAACCCTCATATCTTCCCTATCCTACAACTTCAAACAATTATTCAAAACATTTAACTCTCTCCTCTGCCCACCACTGCCCCCTCCAACCTCGCTCATCTTTGCTGAGGACTTTGCCACACACTTCAAACATAAGATCGACCAAACAAGGCAAGTCTTTATTGTTCAACCACCACAACCCCTTTGAATACCAGACCAATGCCCTTCCCCCATAACCTCACTCTCCAACATCACTGAAAGGGAGCTTAATTGTCTCCTCTCCAAATCACACCTCACCACTTATGCACTAGAGCTCATCCCATCCCACCTCCTCCCCAACCTCACCTCCACACTTATCACATTCCTAACCCATCTCTTTAATCTATCACTAACTTCTGGTACCTTCCCTTCAGCTTTCAAACATGCCACAATCACGCCTATCCTTAGAAAGCCAACCCTCGACCCAACCTCTATGTCCCGCTATCGCCCAATATCGCTGCTCCCATTCGCTTCAAAACTCCTGGAGAAGCACTTCCACGCTGAACTTTCCTCCCACCTTTCATCTAAGTTACTCTTTGACAATCTACAATCTGGTTTCCATCCCCATCATTCCACTGAGACTGCCCTAACAAAAATTACTAACGACCTACTTACAGCCAAAGAAGCTAATGGACAATACTCTATACTCTTCCTTCTAGAACTGTCCTCTGCTTTCGACAGTTGACCAATGCCTCCTACTACAGATCCTCTCTTCCTTTGGCATCAAAGACCTTGCCCTATCCTGGATCTCCTCATACCTATCCAACTGCACATTCAGCGTCTCCCACTCCCACATTACCTCCTCATCCCACCCTCTCTCTATTGGAGTCCCCCAAGGCTCTGTTCTATGACCCCTACTCTTCTCAATCTATACGCTTGACCTGGGACAACTCTTAAAGTCCCATGGATTGCAGTACCACCTTTGTGCTGATGACACTCAGATCTACCTTTCTGGCCCAGACATCACCTCTCTGCTGTCCAGAATGCCGGAGTGTCTATCAGCCATATTCTCTTTCTTCTCCTCCTCTCACTTCCTCAAACTCAATGTGGATAAATCTGAATCTTTCCTCCATCTCACAGATCTTCCTTACCTGATCTATCTATCACAATAAATGACATCACGCTTTCCCCAGTACCAGAAGTCCGCTGCTTCGAAGTAACCCTTGACTCTGCCCTGTCCTTCAAACTGCACATCCAGCTCAAAAATATTTCCAGAATCCATCCTTTCCTCAATTCTCAATCTACTAAAATGCTTGTGCATGCCCTCATCATCTCCTGCCTCGACTACGGCAACATCCTTTTCTGTGGTCTTTCTGTTAACACTCTTGCACCTCTCCAGTCCATCCTTAACTCTGCTGCCCAACTAATTCATTTCTCTTCTCGCTACTCCTCCGCTTCTCCCCTCTGCAAATCCCTTCACTGGCTCCTATTCCCTCAGCATATGCAGTTCAAATTACTAATACTGACCTACAAAGCCATACATAACCTGTCTCCTCCATATATCTCTGAACTAATCTCCCGATATCTTCCCTCACATAACCTCCGGCCCTCCCAAGACCTCCTTCTCTCCTCGACACTTATTCGCTTCTCACTTAATCACCTCCAAGACTTCTCTGAAATCTACCATCCTCTGGAATTCTTTGTCCCAACACGTCCAACTATCAACCCCATTCGGAACCTTCAGACGGAATCTGAAAATCCACCTCTTCAAGACAGCTTATAGGGTGCAATGACCCCGCTGCCTCCTCACCACTACCAGAGCTACCGCCTCACCAACACCAGAGCTGCTGAAACCCCCCAACCTACTGTCTCCTTCCCCAACAACCTGTAGAATGTAAGCCAGCAAGGGCAGGTTCCACTCCCCTCTGTATCAGTCTGTCATTGTTAGTTTGCTTACTTTAAGTGATATCTGTAATTTGCATGTAACCCCTTCTCATGTACAGCACCATGGAATCAATGGTGCTATATTAATAAATAATAATAGTAAAAACAAAAAATTGCAAAGCTTTTCCTACACATTACAATGTTAAAAATGGACAGCACATGGGTTGTCATGGATGCTATCCGTGTCCTGTCTGTGATTTTCATAAACTCATAGACTTGTATAGGTTTGATCTGTTTCTAATAGACATGTCTCCGTGTTTTTTTTTGCGAACCACTCGGTCCGTAAAACAAAATGGCGCGTAAGCAGGTGACTAAAATATTTAAAAGAAAGTTGTTAAACATATAAAATAAAAATAAAATGTAGGCTCCTTAGGCTGAACCCGAAAGAGTTATGTCTACCGTCAACCTTGAAAGTTGAACTCGATAGACTTATGTCTACCTTCAACCTTGAAAAGTATGAAACTGTGAAAAATAAGACCATTAAAAAATAAAAAATAAACATACCTATTTTCCAAAAAAGTGCAGTCTATCAAAATATAAAATTAAAGAACCCGCACAACTGATGCCAGAACGAAAAAAAAAATCAAAACCCATAGAACTGTGTATTTTCGGTCGCCACACCTCTCTATAAGAAATTCAATAAAAAAGGTCAAAATGTCATATGTATCCTAAATTGGTATAAAAAACCTATCACCTCACCACGCAAAAACCAAGCCCTCACATAACTCAACTGACAAAAAAATAACGTTATGGATAGTGTTGAGCGATACCGTCCGATACTTGAAAGTATCGGTATCGGAAAGTATCGGCCGATACCGGCAAAGTATCGGATCCAATCCGATACCGATACCCGATACCAATACAAGTCAATGGGACTCATGTATCGGACGGTATTCCTGATGGTTCCCAGGGTCTGAAGGAGAGGAAACTCTCCTTCAGGCCCTGGGATCCATATTAATGTGTAAAAGAAAGAATTAAAATAAAAAATATTGCTATACTCACCTCTCCGACGCAGC
Source organism: Ranitomeya variabilis (assembly GCF_051348905.1). NCBI lineage: Eukaryota > Metazoa > Chordata > Amphibia > Anura > Dendrobatidae > Ranitomeya > Ranitomeya variabilis. Next base: position 437,595,292 of record NC_135234.1, read on the forward strand.
CTGGACCTCACCGAGGGAACCGGCAGCGTTGTTTGCTTAAAATTCGCGCGTTTACTTCCTTACGTGAAGTCCCGGCTTGTGATTGGTCGCGTGCCGCCCATGTGGCCGCGACGCGACCAATCACAGCAAGCCGTGACGTAATTTTAGGTCCTTCAGGATTTTAAAATTACGTTCTGGCTTGTGATTGGTCGCGTCGCGGTCACATGGGCGACGCGACCAATCACAAGCCGTGACGTCACGGGAGGCTGGACACGCGCTTATTTTAAAATGCGCGCTTGTCCTGCCTCCCGTGACGTCACGGCTTGGGATTGGTCGCGTCGCCCATGTGACCGCGACGCGACCAATCACAAGCCAGAACGTAATTTTAAAATTCTGAAGGACCTAAAATTACGTCACGGCTTGCTGTGATTGGTCGTGTCGCGGCCACATGGGCGACGCGACCAATCACAAGCCGGGACGTCACGGGAGGCAGGACACGCGCGCATTTTAAAATGCGCGCGTGTCCAGCCTCCCGTGACGTCACGGCTTGTGATTGGTCGCGTCGCCCATGTGACCGCGACGCGACCAATCACAAAGCCGGAACGTAATTTTAAAATCCTGAAGGACCTAAAATTACGTCACGGCTTGCTGTGATTGGTCGCGTCGCGGCCACATGGGCGGCACGCGACCAATCACAAGCCGGGACTTCACGTAAGGAAGTAAACGCGCAAATTTTAAGCAAACAACGCTGCCGGTTCCCTCGGTGAGGTCCAGGCTGCGTCGGAGAGGTGAGTATAGCAATATTTTTTATTTTAATTCTTTATTTTACACATTAATGTTGTTTCGATACCGATACCCGATACCACAAAAATATCGGATCTCGGTATCGGAATTCCGATACAGCAAATATCGGCCGATACCCGATACTTGCGGTATCGGAATGCTCAACACTAGTTATGGATCTCGGAAAATGGTGACACAAACAGAAATGTTATTTTTTATTTTTTTTTTACAAACCTCTCAAGATTTTCCACCAGCAAAAATCTAAGCAATTTTGGTATCTCTGTAATCGTACTGATCTGGAGAACTTCTGATATACAATGAATGCCCTAAAATGATGGCAAAATTGCATTTTTTTTTCAACAGTAAAATAAAAAACTTATGGCTTTTGGAAGAATGGAAGAAAAAATTTAAGTAATTTTGTTAAAGATGGACTTCTTTTCATGTTACACATGCCCTAAAGATCATGAGCACTGTACATACCATCTTGAAAAAATTCTGTAAGCACCATGGAGTCTTATTAAGTATATTTCTCTTTCTGTTACAGGTATTTTATACATAATAATCATGATTTATATACAACCAGGTAAGCTGCAGGCAATGAATTTTAATCCAACACTTACTTTGACTTTTTGTTGATGATGGTATATTTGCCAGGCGATATGAACATGCATAGCACACCATTTTCCAGGTTTCTAGGTGAAATAAAACAATTCATATTTGAAACATTACACAGTACAACTACAATAAATGAGATATATGGTACCAGCTGTGCTGGCTACTAATAAATGGCCAGGGGACTATTTCTGAATGGCTGATGCAGCACTTTACATTACTCAAGCTACTGTGATTTTCCATATGACTTTTTCTTGTGAAATGGGCAGACCATAAGGATCCCTCTGTACAATAAAAACATTTTATGTTATTTTTTCCAGAGCTCATCACATGTAAGCCAAAAGCCTCCATACATATTAGATTACATGTAGCCAATCCTGCCAAATTCGGCAGATAGGCCAACCATATAATGTATGGAGGGCATGGACCGCTCTTGCCAGGGATTCTGCTGCTTCGTGTCAACAGAGCAGCTTTTCCCCTTCCAGATATCTCTGTTGTTGGGACATAATTGCTAACGTCATGCTTCCTGACAGTCCGCTCAATGCAGTTAGGCATCGGGGACCCAGGTATCAATCACAATGACATCGGCAGTAACTCCACTTCAACTGAGCAGAGTGGAAGATTAGCAGCTGCTTTGTCGACGTGACATCACCGGAAGACACAAAATCGCCAGAATGAGTCGGCAGAGGTTGTTACCAGGCAGAACAGGCAGGTAACACGAGAAAAATAGGAGTAGTAAGTCCATATGTATGAAAAAGTACAAATTTATTAATCAAAACACATATAGCATTACAGACTAGGATCAGGTAGTGATGGCTATCAATGTCCAGACATTCCAATAATATACTATGCGACCACTAAAGTGCTTAGTGCATAAATATATATACTGGGATTAATGTTAAAAGGCCAATGTACTCCAAAGATCATTGTAAGTGCGTGCAGCTTGAAAAAGAAAGGCGAAACGTGCGTCGGTGCTGGCGTGGCACGTGTCCGGACCCCGTTATACTATGGGTAAGCAATGCTGATGTGGGGGTAGTATAGGCTCCATTGATTTTGCGCGCACTTACAATGATCTTTGGAGTACATTCGCCTTTAACATTTATCCCCCCAGTATATATATTTATGCACTAAGCACTTTATTGGTCGCATAGTATAACATTGGAATATCTGGACATTGGTAGCCATCACTACCTGATCCTAGTCTGTAATACTATACGTGTTTTGATTAATACATTTGTACTTTTTCATACATAAGGACTTATTACTCCTATTTTTCTCGTGTTGATACGTATTAGGTGGGAGTATCCACTAGGTGTATCTATAAGACGACCACATGGGGAGTAGGCTTTGTGGCACTTGTATATGGATGTGGCCCTTTATGGTCTTGTTTTACCAGAACAGGCAGGTAATAAAACACCTGATGCCCATAAGGAAAAAATAAAATAGTCTTGGATAAACTCTTTAATGTAACCTAGTAGATTTACCTATAAAAAAAACCTATGGATAATAAATCACTGGATATGACTGAATCTTTGCCAATTCAACTTGACAGCATTGTATCAGGCACATTTTCCATTACAAATCTGTATTTATGGAGGTGCAAATATTGCAATATTGACTTGTATTCTTTAATTTGCTGTCTCAGCTGTGGCAAATATCGCTCTATAACATCAAATCTACTCAATGACTAAACAATGGCAAGGCAAATTTTGTTGAAGATTTGCTCATCTAAATTTGACCATCTATTATGCCAATTGTAATTCTTCTATCTGACAAACTTTGCGCTGCTACAATATATTCTACAGTAAAAAAATATTTGTCAATTACACTTTTTAATATTAGAGAAAAATGTAAAAATTAATATAATTTCCCTGTAATAGATGATCAGGAAATATATTGTTAGTGAATGCTTCTGCGCTGTTATACAATCTACATGATAAATCAATTAATCTACTGTATTATGTTTGCTAAATATGCCACGAAATGTTTAAATAGACTCTTACCCTCAGCATAGGCCGGAAAGGATCAGTCAACTGTGAAGAGAAAATGACAACCCAGTTACATGCCTGTCACTCAGACAATCAAATTTATAAACACAATGTCGACATTTTAGATTCAAATTAAGACCTTTTAGAAAATAATTAGCCAATTTGCACCTCATCACAACCATTTTGCAACTTCGACAGCTTCCAACAGTATACTGTACATATGCCAGTATACACTACACACACACAGTATTATGTACAATATACTTTTAAAGCACCCATCATTATTTCCCATTGTCCTCCATTCTAGTCTGCATTTGTATGACAGCCAAGGCCACTTTGCTTGCTTTCCACAACACGTCTTTTTTTCTAAAATACAATGTGGGATGTTTTGGCATTGACGAGTACAAAATGCCGAGTTGCCAACATTTGACAGCTGCTGTTTTGATACAGTAAAATGCTTTCTTATTGGGCTTTTGCTGTTCAATGTAATAGACAAGGCCAACCTTTCTTTTATGAAACACAAAGCTTTATATGGAAATTAAATGGGAAAAAAATAATCATTTTGAACAAAAAAATGTAAGACAATGGTATATAAATTAATGAATGAATGTGTTCAGGCTTTATGTTTAGATGCAAGTGGTTCTGAAAAACATAATTGTTTTCCATGGTTTGCATGAAGAATCGGTCTTTGGCCTATATCAGATGAGACTACCAATGTAGCGGAGCTGAATTTGCCATTGAACGGTTTCTTTAACCACTATAATAACTTTAAAAGAACCTGTCACCAGGACAAAAGTGGCCAGTTTTTGTCCTTATTTTAGTCCCCCTGCTTCCCTAAGTATTCATTTTTTTTATCTGCCATACAGTTCAGTACATAAGGGCCTTTTATTTAATGCTAAATTTCTTACGGTCTTTATCACTGGATTCTTTGGGGGCGTATACTTAAGCTGCTTTGGGCAATTATTATGTAAGCACCACCCTTTGGTAAAGACTCAGGGGCGCATCAGTAATAAAATAAGAGAAAAACTGGCAGATTTTACCCAGGTGATAAGTTTTGATGATGCTTTTAATGTGTTTGTCATCCTATTAAAATGTTATGTTTAATGACAAACTGAGCTCTGCAGATATTCATCTGATTGTGTTGCCAACATAAGGCACCTCACAGATCACCATATGAATTCCCCCCAGCCATGTATTATCAGTCATCACCACGCAGTCCCGGCACACGGATCGGCCAGGTGCAAAAGGGGTGTTCTATGCAATACTTCAATTTACCGAAGTAAAGGCCGACTGCTAACTCTCCTAGTAACCCCATGGTTTATCCAAGCCTTACTGTGTTCTCTACAAGAAAGCAGCTGCCAGAGAACAAAAGCTTTGGCCAATGGAAATCCAGCAAACCAGATCCTTCTCTCAATCAGTGATGTTTGGAGGCCCCCATTCACATTAGACTATGGGCCGATGGCGGCGAGTTATCTGACTTGTATGTGTATAGGTCCTTAACACAAATGCATTGCCAAAAGGTTTTCTCATTACAACATTTATTTCATATTGAGAGGACAGCACTCATTAGAGTGTCACTTTATTTCTCACATATTTTCTTTTGGAAATATTATGCCGTATAAAAAGAGTAAAGCTGGCGTCACATTACCGTAGAATACGGGCGAGTGCTATGCGGGAAAACCTAGCACTCGGACCAGTGTTAATCTATGGGGCAGATCACATCACTGTATTCGACATGCGTGTAAAATGGCAGCATGCTGCGATTGTACTTGTATATCGTCTGAGACTCGCCAATGCAAGCCTATGGGTGCGAGAATAACTCGGATGCCACATGGACCATCCGTCTAACTTGCAACAAATACACGCACATTTTCCTCATTTCAGAACACTGAGCAATTTAATTCAATGGGGAAAATCAGTGAGAAATGTAAAGCCATATGCATGTCATACGAATGCCATTTGGATACATGGGTGGGAGAAAATCGCATCATTGCTTTGCAAACGCATTACACATGGATGACCATATGGAGAACACTCGTGCGACTCTCGGTAGGGAGACTCGGACTGATTTTCCATACGTCTAGTGTGAGGCTGATCTAACTGTTATTTCCTCGCCTTCCCCCCCCATGAATTCCCCCAGAGCTGTATATATATATGTATATACAATATTGGTCAAAAAATTGGGCACACATGTTCATGCAATGGTTTTCCTTGTTCTTATTGAAATGTGCACATTGTAGATTAAAGCTATGATCACATATTGCATTTTTGATGCCATTTTTTCCGCACGCAAAACTGGACTCTCTTGGCAGTAACAAACTTGCTTCAAAAAAGCAGGTTTCGCTTAGTTTTTGTTGCGCTTTTTGCTGCATTTGTTTCCTGCGGTTTTGTAATGGTACATTTGTCTCTTGTGCATGCTGATAAAGTTTAGTGCATTAAAAAAATCTGATTCCACTTCATCAGGTTTTGGCACAAAAAACGCAGCAAAAACTGAGGAGGGGGATGTGCAGTATCAAGTCTCGGCCATTACCAGAAGACAGCTAGCTCCGCAAGGGAGTGCTTCCAGATGGAGGCCATCGACACCAGCTGATCGACGGGGGTGCCTGGTGTCGGACCTCGACCAATGAGACATTGATGACCTATCCTGAGGATAGTGTTGTCAATGCTAAAGGAGTGGACAACCTCTTTAACGACTAAACACTATGGACACCTTGTTGTAACATGCAAGTGCAACAGTGAACATGGACAATTTTTGCAACAGTGAGAGTCGTTTTCCTCACGGATATAACCCCCATCATTAAAGATACATTGTAATGTATGTGCAGTGACTGAAACATACTGGGAGACTAGGCAGGCCAGGGGTAAATTAGTCAAACATGGCTAGGATGAGGACATTTAGTACCCATTCTGTCCAAAGGAAGAACAAGAATCTTTTTGTAGTGTACAGAATATGAATGGAAATATCACATGCTATTGTCTTGTCTGCATACCTAAAGCTTTCAATATGTGTTCTTGTTTGTTCAACCCCGACTTGGAAATCAAGAGACTCCAATCCACCAATTACATCAATATTTCATCAGCACTCTCAATAATACAGCAGCTCGGGGAATACGGGACTGTATTGTTACAACAACAAATACTGCATTTCACGCACAACCCCTCTCCACCCCATCACCGCGGGGAAAGCTGTAATGCTTTGAAGAAAGAATTGGCTGCTACCTTAAAGGCAATTGATGCCTATTCCAAATCTGATTAAAACTTTTTTCTTGCACATATAAAGATATCTATGCTAACGTAGATACTGATCATAAACTAAAGCAGTTTATGACTGTTCTCCCTGGCTAATGAACAGAAAGCTGCGCGGAGACAATGCCAGCATCAGTCCAATACATGTGGCACAAAGCATATATCTTGGTGTGCGGAGCTGAAGGATTGGAAAATATTACTTTAATTAACTTGTAATTTAAAAGCTGTGTCAAAAGAATACAACACAGCATAACGTGCTGAAACAAGAAAATGTTTATTGTGGTGAAATGTAAGAAAATAGAAGCAAAAAAGAAATCTATAAAATCGCAGTGAAATTAAGAAAAAAAAATCGATTCTAAAGAAGGTATCCAGCATCTGTCCCTTTTGCAACAGGAGATGAGTGGTGCTACTGACATAAAGTCAGCCACTTATTGTCAAGTATTGTGCATGTCCAACAGGTTTAGTGCATTATTCCCCACCTAAATAATAGGACTGGTGCACAATATCTGCTGGTCCAGTAGTACCTCTCACCTGAAGATGTGGATTTCAGAGGCGATGAAAACCCCTTTTATTTATTGTTTGAGGTGTAGGTTCACTCAACTCTAAAATTAAGGAACTGCTTATTCCCTATAACTGCTGTCTTCTCATATCCAGAACAAATTACAGTATATTGCCCAGAAGTGACATGACAGGCTGTGTCCAGGAGACCATATTAATATCAGTCCAGCCATATTCAATAGATCCCCATAGGGAATGGATACAAGAGCTTTATTACATGCACTAGTCTTGTCCATAAGGCGGACCAGACCTGTGCACACTGGCACATAAATTAATATTCGTTGGTATGTTTTCCTGACCAAAAATATGACTTAATGAGGCCATATAATTGCAATGGATTCCCATAGTGTCATTTTTATATGTTGTACTGTATATTGTGGTTTTCATTTGTATATTATGCCAGAACCGGTTTCTGCTTTCTAGTAGTATAACTGTTGCTTTATGTGACTGGTGATGATTCAGGTCACATCAGACAAAAAGTCCCAGCTGTAGAACACCTTTATATTTATCTAAGTCATTTGTCAATTTCATGCAGTACAGTATGTTAAGGATATAGAGGAGATCCAGCTTAAGACGGCAGTAAAAAATTCAAAGCCTCATTGAAGGGCTCAGGTCACCCAGATTAGATAGGCTGTCCACCATTTTACCATTAACGACCTATGCGTAGGATAGGTCATCAATGTCTGATCGGTCGACAACCGCCACCGATAACAGTTGATCAGCGGGGGTACTGGGTCTTTGAACCCGACCGTTCAGTCATTGATGACCCATCCTAGGGATAGGTCATCAGTGCTAAAGCATTTTTTTTATGCCTACATATGTATAAACAATATCAAGAAAACCTTGAGCTTGGTTATACAGAGACAGATGTACAGTTACTGTAGTACGTTATGCCACTCTTGGCACTCGCAGAATTTACCCACGTTGTTTATACTGCAATACAGAATATGTATGCATTTCCATTGGACATCTCCATATGGTTTCTAAAACTAGCACACAACAACGCATGTATTGCATCTCATTATAGCCTTCCAAGCCTCTCACATCAACCTTCTTCACGTGTAATAATCTTAACAAGATGTGACATCTTGGTGCATGATTTGATGGTAAGTGACAGGCCTGACTTTTGGGTTTCTGACAGCTGACAAAAGGGAAACAAACAAAGCACAACATTTTACTGCAATCTATCCTGCGAGAAAAGAAATGCAGATTTGCTGGCAATACCAATTTCTCAAAGATTATATTTTTAGAAACTAAAGTGTCTTTAGCAGTTTCATGTTAAACATGATAAACAGAAATGTCATTGTCTTCTAATGTTATATTAACATTTCATACCATTATGCAGTGGTTTAAAGGGTTATTTCTAAGATAATTTGCTAGAATAGAGACTACCTTACTAATCACTGGGAGTCTAACCACTGGGACTCTCATTGTTCCCAAGAAAGGGGCTTTGGAACTCGTGAACTGGGCTTTGTGGAACACCTACTTGAATGCCGCGAAGGACGTTTGCTCGACAATCACTCCAAACATTGGGCCCAATTCCTCAAAACCAGCGTTAATCACGCCGGTCTTGGTGAGGTTTCATGCTGGAGTCAAACCCTCCTGATTCATGAAGACGTGCACGCCTCCTCTGGAGTGGTTGTTGAGTGGCGTGCACCTTTATGTGGAAGGCCAAAAATCTCATTACATTCGGGAACTGTAGTGAGACTTAAGGTGTACGGAACACCATGGCTGATCATGAATTAAGCTGTGGCTTCACATCCCAAACAGCACCCCATCACGCTCATTTTGGAAGAACTAGGAGAAACTGGGTTGAAAACGGAAAAAGTTGCAACTCCTAGTTGCACCTAAATTTTGTGACTTTTGAAAGATTGAATTCTGGCATAAAAGATTTGATAAATTGGGTGCATTGTGTATAGGACTGCAAGAAATAGCAGAAATAGCTGAGAACTGCGCTATGGATGGAGAATAACTTACTATTTTGGAAATAATCATTGAAAATATCTTACTACCGTATATAAGATCGATTTTTATGGCTCAATTTGATGAGTCCTCGCCAATGTAGAGAAAGGATAACTGACATTTCAAATAATCATAAACATCTTTTTTACACAAGGAGTCCATCATTCACAGTTCTCTGTGATCTATAGTGTCACAGAAAGCTGAACCACTACCACAGAGGACAAGCCACATGTACAACGCTACAATGAAAAATCTTGTGCACAGATGCTTTTGGATCAGTTGGGAAGGACCATGACAAATCTACAAAAGGAACATCATTCTGCATTTTTTAGCATGCCTGTAGAAAAGTTTTCTTGCTTTCCACCACCTACAATGTTACATGAAGTCCAAAGTGACCAAACTTGCCAAATACTAGAATCCAACCACAATTAAATGCCTCATTTATTCCCACTGTTAGTTGAATATCTTAAAAAATATTCGTATTTAGGTAAATAATGTAGTTTTTGGACCAGTAATGTGTTCTAATCATCTACCATTTGCATTCATTTTTTTCAGTAATATAAAATCCAACATCAACGAATGCCATACTGGATTTCTATAATTCCATGTCTTAAATAAACAGCATGGAGTAAATTATTATAAGCATAGTAAATTATAATAATTATTAATATAAGAATAGACTATAAACAGATGAAGCCCAGAAAGGTGTATCATGGTGTTTTCTTTGCCATTCACCTAAAAAAAAAACAACTGTATCTGATAGTAAATGGCACAAGAGACATTTACTGTGCTCTTTCCGTAATCCTTTTCATCTACTTAGTGCATCTAACTCAATGCCTGTCATCAGTATGGACTTATCGCCCATGCCAATCCTTCCTGATAAGCTCTAAATTTAGAGGGATATTTGTCCTTTGAACAGAGATGTAACATTAGATCTGGGTATGTCAAGCAGCCTGTAGGATCCCCTAGTGAGATCTGTACTTGGACTAATATGACAGGTTCGGTAATATGAGTTTGTCCGGCAGCTAATAACAGAAATACTATATAAAATGACAAGAAAAAACACAAGAGTTCATACAGCATGAAGAAATATCCCCAAAGCACGGACATCATAGTCTGAAGAAAGCATAAGGTGTAAGATTGACTAGCTTTTCGTGACAAGGACATTTATCACTCCCAGTAGGGTTAGAAATATGTTGACATAATGGTGACACTGTGGACCGTGGAGTCGTTCTTCTCCCACTTACCCTTGGGTCCTTCTGCAACAGTGTGTGAGGGACAGTTCCAGGTCTGGCTGCAACATCAATAGGATTGGAAGTCTGAGAAAGACACAACGGTTGAAATTAATTGGACATGACAAAATAGTTTTCTTCTCTGTGCTACTTTTTATCTCTTTAGCTTTGTCTTTGACAAGCCCCTTTGCCTGGCAGTTTCTTTTTCATTTTCAGGCAGCTCACGCCTAATGGCCTGTGACTTCCCTTGATAAGTGAAGCTAAACATCATCAACTACGGTAGTGGAAACGAAGGGCTATATTAACATGAATCTTTCCAGTATTCACCCTTTTGTCAACCTTTAAGTTGTAACATAAACCTTGTCCTTCTTTAAAAGCAGGTTAGTATTACCATTCTACAGGTTGTAGGCCAGTGTCACAGTACAATTCTTTCTTTCGAATGTCAGTAGGCTGAGTGTCTTAGACAATATTCCCTAAGGGACAGTGATAATGAGAAAAGCTCCCATCTCTAACCTGGATGAAATTACACACGGATTCTTTGGTGGTACCACAAAGTTATCAGTTGAACCGCTCTGCTTCTGAGCTGCCCTATACCGCCAATTATGTCTAGATTGCATGCTCAGTTACGTGTTCCTCCGGTTAACTGTCATTCATTTTCCTTTTATAAAATGGAACTTTAATCTCGCTAGTCACTACACAAAATGTTTCGTCAGTGGCGTCTGTATAGATACAATGCAGGCAGCTAATGTATCATTAAACATGTGTACACTGGTTCCTTTTCACAGTTACACTTTAGGATAAAGAAGAAAACAATACCTTCCCATACCCTGCATAATTGATGATGAACTTTGACCACTGAGCTTAACAGGCTGCTATTACCTTCACAAACCATTAAGGGTGCGCACTGACATCAAATATCACATCACATAAGCAGGTTAAGTCCGTAACAATGACCTTGGGTCAGAACTGTATTAGATTGCAAGTGCAGATTAGACTTCCAGAGCCACTTAACTGTCTTATGATAGCACCATAAAGAAAAGAAACCACTTGAGCTGTAATGCACTCAACAATTAAGGAAAAAGTAATTAGTGTACGGATGGGCAACTGCTAATAAAAAGCCATTTCAGGGAAAGATGTTGTCTTACTCTATTATTGAAGAAGCCACCAGGGAGGAGTATAACAAAGGCGCACACAATATGGAAAACCTTTGTTCCATAGAACAGAAATATGTTTTATGTATAGTAAATGGTTGAAAAATTAAATATGATTCTGACCAACTTTTATAACTCGAGCTTAAAATTTGTTGCCAAATTTTTGACAGGTATTGGTGTAAATGTTGAAAACAAGTACGAGATTGTGTGAAATTTGTACATTGCGTTTGTTAAAAAGATTATGGACAACATATTTCCAGACATTTCATTGATTCCAGTTACATGGCTTACATCAGTTGTGTCAATTTAATTTGTTGAAAGTGATACTTTTTATAAATAACCCCCTCAAATGGCATAACTTGGTTCAGATTCTAAAGAGATAGTAATATTTTGTTTGTTTAGTTTGGTGAGTTTGGTTAGGATATTTTGATAATGTTAGGCTCTCATTATCCAGTTTAGGACATTAGTTTTGACAATAAGAATAGTGCAATTCCTGAGGGACATAGCTTTTATGGCCCCTTTATGAATGGAAGCAATGATACTAGAATGATCAGTGTTTTAGGTTGTGTTCACATTTCCATTAGAGACTGTATTGTCTATTCCATCAAATTTGCCATAAAAAATGGAGTAGTATATCCTATTTTTTGGAAATAACAAAGACACTGTGACAGAAGCCAACAGACAAATTTTAAGTCAAGGGGGTCTGTCAGGAGTCAACCATGTTATGATGGATCTAGGCACGTATCAATTTTGTTATTCTAATCATATGACAAAGCAGAAAAATGGAATGAGCAGACAGTGAAATAATTTGTCTAAAGGTCCCGATACACTAATGTTGACAGAACCTGCTAATGTCGACGGGTTCGGCCGATGGTGTATGGTGTATGTGGATCGAGGTGCCAGCGGACTGACGTTTAGCGAAAATGTTGATTGCCCTGTGTACAGCCAATCTCATTATTCTCATGGAGATAAACTGCCAGTCAACATGTTAGCCAGGGGCTTTCTAATAGAGAATACAGGAGCGCTTGGCCGAGTGAGCACTCCTGTTTATGGACGAGTTGGCTGATATGACTATCGGCTGAACGATCGGTCAAAGCACTGTGTTTCACAATAATACTGCTAAAATTGATAAACAGAAGTAATATTTGGGGAATGTACCATTTAAGCCCAATACAAACACATAATTAGTATTCATTTAGAATATCCAAATATTATAGAAAAGAACATTTTCTTACCTTAGGTTGAAACGCCCCTTGAAGTGATCCAAAAGGTCCAGTAGGTGGGATCATGGGAGGAATGCCCGATACAGCTGGAGGATATGAATGGAATAACTACAAGAAAACCAAGAAATAGTTAATAAATAGAAGAAAGCCTTAACATGGGGCAATAAACAGCACGACACAAAACCACAGCACAAGTACAAAGCCAAAAGCAGACATTGATGCGGATAGAATAATCGGTTCTCACTGTCAAATCAGTTGTGGTTTAATGTATGTGGAAAGGAGAACTTTAAGGGCGTTCAACATTAATTAGCACAGAAATGATACCCTTGATGAATTCCTTTATTCCAAAATAAAAGGTGATTTTGTAATTATGAAATATTAAATTGGATTGAATGCCTAAGTGGTTTCAGAATTTAGAGTACATCAAAAGCAGGAGGGATGTTAAGCCAAATAAGTCCAAGGGAAATAGCAAGCTAATTAAAAAATGAAGCTTTAAGAGTGCCAGGATTTCACTCCATTAAAACTCAATTACTTTGTTAAAAGGTTTAATGGTGTTGTGTAAGAAATTAAAGAATATGCGCAATTATGACTTCATTACTCTGCTTTACTGGTTATGCTGTCATTGCTAATGCTAATCTATGGGCCATTTAATAAGCAGATATAGCTGTGTGGCCTGACTCTCAGTAAACAATAGGAAATGCAATCACACATAGCTGTATCCATTTTAATGGAAAAAAGATATTAAGAATCTAGATGAAGATTCCTATAAAAATCTTAACTCTTTACTGTACCAAAATAAATTTATACTATAGTTACCGATTAATAAAAAATAAACGTTAAATACTGTGCTGCCATATTCTCCATAGTTAAAGTGGTTTACTATAAATCTTATACAACCAGTTAAAGGGGTTTCATGACTTTACAATATCTGATCAGTGGGGCTCCGACATCCAACACCTCTATCAACCAGCTGCTGAACAGAAAAGAAGCGGATCTGCAGTTCTCAGAGGCAGTCACTACATGTAAAGAGACCTGTGCTGTTCAGCTCACAATATCAGTTGATAGACTAGGGTGCCAGGTGTCGAACCTCCACTGACCTGATGATCTTCACCTTTCCTAAGGACAGCCATTTGACTAAGAAAATTTTAATAGAGAAACTATGAACATTCTGGAACGAAGACTCTTGGTATACAATGATTTCCAAATTTTCATGAGGTCTATTAGTTGGCCAATACTAGGCTTTATAGCTCTAGTAGGAAAATGGACAGAGAAAGTTACCATGAATATGACATGCCCAGAAATCATTGCTTTGGATATTAAGAGAAATATTTGCATCTATGAATATTAGAAATTATTATAAAGATTTGTTGCCCATTTGTCCAGCGACCAAGTAGGTAATCCTGGACTACAGCCCTACAAACCTCCTGCACCTCTTCTGACTCATAAGCCCAGTTCATGCATGCATAATGCCTTAACGATGATGTCGCATTGGGCCTATAAATCAGAAGAATCTGGCAGGTAGGAGGCGGATCGTTAAGCTCTGGCTGCCAACTTGGCTCCCGGACAAGGGTCCTGTTAATCTTTTGATCATCTCAAATAATTTTTTCAATTTTCTACTCATATTGTATTGTTTCAGCAGACATTTTTCCTTCAATGTCCCCTCACGGCCAAGTAACAGTTCATAATGATCACTAAATCAATGGGCTTTTTGTGAGTTTGATGGATGGGATTAGTCTTCGAGTTAGAAAGAGGTTCCTGTAGCTGCTCTGCTTCGGATTATAAATGGAGGTCACAAATGTGGGACCTTCTATCAACTCTAAATGCCCTAATAGTATATTTTAACATTGGCTTCCTATACTAAACAAATCTTTTGACCCCCAAGTTACTTTTACAAAACCCTGTATCATCTTTTTTTAATTCAAATTGAATTTTTATTTGTATTTGAAATAATGAACAGTACAAAGCTGCTGCAAAAGCTGTCATGTGAGCCATATTCCACGCAGAATCTGCAGGATCCCAAGGTATCAGAAGCTATACACTCTCACAGCATCTTTGTAAACTTAATGTTAACACCTGAGGAGCTTAATTATTACAGCAATATAAATATGAGAAATACATATAAAGTTGAGATTTGAAAATTAAAGTTGCAATTTTAAATATCAGCTCCAAGAGAAAAACTAGGGCTTAGAATATCAATACAAAATAATAATAATAATAACAACTAAATCAATTGGTTTCACAATAAAAAACATGAAGTAGTATATCAGTATATATAAAGACCTTACTATCTATCTATCTTAAATAGAAGGTAGCACTTCGGTCAAAAGATTTATTCCATGCCCAAACTATGCAACATTTTGGTTCTTGGGAGAATCTTGGGATCTAAAAATTAGTCAATCATTGTATCTTGTGATCTAAGGCCACGTTCACACGTTCAGTATTTGGTCAATATTTCACATCAGTATTTGTGAGCCAAAACCAGGAGTGGGTGAAAAAATGGTGCCATGTTTCTATTATACTTTTCCTCTGGTTTTGGCTTACAAATACTGAGATAAAATACTGACTAAGTAGTGAAGGAGTGAATGGGCTCTAAAATTTTGGTTGCTTTGGAGGCTGACACCCACATTCTGTGGATTAATGCTGATTTGATTCTTTCCATTCTTTCTTTGCACCTGAATTGTCTGGAGTACATCCTACGTTTTGTGGATTATCCATTATATGAGTTGGACTATAACTGGTACACTTTTTTCTATCTATCTATCTATCTATCTATCTATCTATCTATCTATCTATCTATCTATCTATCTATCTATCTATCTATCTATCATCTTATCTTTATATTTATCTATCTATAAATCAACTATGTTTATCTATCTGTACCTATGTCACTAGAATGTGAGATCTGATGTGGTATTCTTGAAAATAGCCTTTAAAGGTTATAATTTTACTTAAGGGCTCTAAAAGACATGTATTAGCATAGCATGTAACTGATCATGCAGGATTTATTGATGGTGAGCCTAATATACAAATATCTGCTTTGTAGTACACAATGAGGGATAGAGTTCATGTAGCCATAGTTTATGGGCTATTTAAAAATAATACATATCATTAAAATAAATGTACAGTAAATTATATGTTTAGTTGTGAATTCTGATCTCAGAACAAGCAGAACACAATGTGCATCTTGTCCAACTTGGATGTCTCTGAAAGCCTCATTCTTCTTAGCATAATATATACAAATATGGTTACCAGACTTTTCTGGGAATATACAGATGATCACAGAGATTTATGCCAAATTACAATACATAACATTTATAGTTGAATGTGACTACATATAAATCTACCACATGGTGTTAAAACGCTTTGGGCATATACTGTGTTATACCTAAAATAAGCGTTAAAGGGGTTTTCCCACAATCAAATTATGTTTTAATCAATAGATCTTGGAATAAAAATAAGTTCCAAAATTGGATGTGATAACCCCTTCACTGCTGTGTCCCTCCCTTTGATGTGGTCTCCGGCACAGAGCCCACATCTTTTCCAGCACATGTGAGCTGTTTTGAACAGCTGACATGTGCCCCTAACAGTCGCGGGTGGAATCGCGATCCACCCACGGCTGTTAACCCGTTAAATCCCACTGTCAGTCTCTGTAGATGGGTTTTCTAAACGTGAGAATCTGTAGAAGGGGTTTCACACCACCTTTCTGTAGTCAGTAACAGCGATACATTTTTATATTGGAAACAAAAGAAAAACTGATCCATTATAAATCTAATGCACTCTAACATGTCAGGGTTTTTTACGTGCATGTTACATCCATTAGAGATCTTTTTTTTTTTTTAACGGATCAGTTTTTTTAAGCATAGGAAAAAGTGTAAGAAGATTATGTAACTTTTTTCAAGGGAAAAAAACATGAAAAGATGGATGAAAAAAAAAAAAAACAGGTGCAAACGTATGACTGTGTTTGCACATATCTTACATAAGCTACACTAAAAAATGGATCTGCTTTTCTTCCGTTTTTTAAAGGATGAAAAAGCAGACTGTTAAAGAAATGAATTGAAAAGGACATGTGTGCAGACATATGTCATACCCACGTAATATATAATGATTTTATTATTAGAATTATTATTATATTGTATGCAAATACCTGTTTAAATACCTTTTTTTACAGTATAAAGATAGGTCAAGTACACCACAAAAAATTGTGTAAACAGGCCTAACTAGTGTATTTTGCAGATAGCCATGCACCGTGATAACTTGATATAAATCTATTTTCATCTTTAGTAAATAACGGTGCTGTATACTTTATATCTATGCTGATATAACATCATTTCCAGAGTACAATAGGAAAATAACAGGATTTTGTTTCCACCGCTATTCCAAATTGTCAATTGTTCATCACCTTCAGCTTCTAACACAAACATAGGTGACATTAATGGTTTATAAATGATTTGTCAGGCTGCAGCATAGCTGCTGATCTCAAAATATCACAGAACGCACAGTACATTAGCTAGAAATGTCACAATAAGTGGATGTGTTACTGAGGCAGAACTTTTCTAATTCCAGACACAATGTAGCGAACAAAACAGTCAGTCTGCTCCAAATTGTACCATTGTAAAGGTGGTAAGCGATATATACAATAATAATAAAAAATACCTGTACAAATTATATATTTAGCAGGGTAAAATATAGTGAGAAGAGAATAAAAAGAGATGGGCATCTGTATTAATGGCCACAATTGAGTCCCATAAATATCATTTGTATGTGGTGATCAGAAGGACCGCAGCAACGAGCCGCAGTAATTTCCAAAAGCCACTATAGCATTGACCCTCTCGGGAGCAGAAATATCATAGGTGCAACCTGTGCAGCTGAATTGGAGCCCATAAAGCTAGGGGGTGACTTCCAAAATAGGTGGAATTGTGATGAACTCTTGGACTGCAAAAAGCCTGTATACTGTTTTGGCACAGGGGCCCTCTTCTGTGTCCGCCACTGGACCCTCTACAAACTTCTTAGACTTTACCATATGCATGGACTCTTTACAGTTGCACACAAAATCTTTACAATTTCATAAAATAAAGCCACTGGCACATTGGGGGACCTTTATGAAGAGCTATGCTCTGACGTTAAAAAGTTTCATATTTTTATGCTACCCTCATCAGTTTTTTATTTAAAAAAGGGTGGCCAAGACTTGTTAGGAGAGGCCAGTTTGGCCATAGACTACAGATTCATAAACTATAGCGGGAATCTATGCCAGCTAATTTCTAACATAGATTTCAGTTTGTGAAGAATGGGCTACCCAAAAAATTGACAGCACTTTTGTCCTATACACTGCTATTCTGTGTATGAAATGTAACCCTTCGTGGTGCAGTATAGTGATTCTATATACCACATACTAAGGCATTTGATGGTACATATGCCTTCATATTGAAATGCTATAACAAAGTATAATATGTGCACGTGTGCTACGCTACTTTAATAAATAATTTCTATTTTTACTTGTTGAAATAAGTAAGAGAGGTTGAAGAAAATAAGGTTTCCAAAATTTTATTTGCATTAAAAAAAATACTGAAATGTGACATATATTTTCCATGCCATCACTCTGGCATTTTGGGAAATTCCAGCAATATCAAGGAATTTTTATAGTTCCCCTATGTATATGTGGCAGGAGCCTTTTAATTTATTTTCTAGACTTTCTGCAGCAGACAGGCTGATGCTACATAGTGCGCGCAACTAACAAGTATCGTCTGTCCAATAACTCAGAGTAATAAACTGAGTTTCCATTTTATCTGTCATCCGCTACACACAAGAATTATATCAGGTTCTGGATATTTTGCATCATTCTAAATACTTTGTTAGATGACAGACTTTCCATGTGCAGCAGACATGATTTGATTTGGATAGGAATAACTTACATTTTATCGTGTAGGTTTTATAACACCCATGAAATTCCTATTTAAAATTCCTGGCTGATCATTACTTCCCCAGTGGGAACAAGCTCACGCTGTATGTCATCTTTCTCACAGTAAGACTTCGTGTACAGTTTATGAGCACTGACAAATTTTGATTAAAAACAGGATAGTGCATCTCTAGAAGAAATGAATCACATGAATGACGCTTATATATAGCCAAAGCTGATGCAAGAAAAAGCAATGGGAATTCCAGGCCGAATGATTAGGGGAAGCATTGCGGTCTTGGCAGATTAGTGTGGGGTGATGTTTTGCGACATGCTACAGACAAGAGAAGCCAACATTTGAACATAGCACTTTTACACTCACACTGTGGCGGTAGAAGGGGTCAACTTTTGTAGGGTATTTGTCAAACTGCAAAGGGATCAAAGCAAATGGTTATTACTGTGTCTCAGAAAGGAATCTGTAAAGATCATGACTGTATCACACTGTTTGATAACCAAAAGCACTGTTCGCGGCCCATGTATAGTGTGCCGTGAACAAGCACGCTGTTTAACCTACTCGGAATCTATTATCATTTCATCCTGATGCTTTTATGGGATAAATAAAAATTCTGCACTGAATGCTGTGCACACAAAGACATTTTTACAGCTGCCTTGTATTTTATTTTTATGATAAAAGATGATCCCTATAAATACATTTCCCTACGAAAACATTATAACACTGCAGCGAGACTGCTGCAGTCACCCAGGAGGTGCCTTGTAAGGAAATATAGGATGGCGTTGGAAAATAAGCATCTCTTTTATTACCTGTTTACTGGTGTTGTTCAAGCACAGCCTTGTATTTATACTTATACCGCTTTAACAATTTTACTTCTATAGAGAGAACTGTTAGAACACCACAGAGTGTGTTGTCTATTTATGGATGGTGAAAGAGGTCTTGTCAAAAGGATCCTACATTTTAGATGGTAGTTAATACATTTTGGGTTATTGTTCATCATAATGGTCATAATGAGTCAAAGGAAATACAAAAATATAAAATAACTTTTAGCTTTTCCAACTGAAGCCATTTAAAGGGAATCTGTCAGTAGGGTCAACCCTCCTAAGCTATCTATATGAGCAAGTAGGCCTTAGGAAGCTGAATAATATGATACCTTGATACCCGAGATCGAATGTCTTATTACTGAGAAATCCATGTTTTTCAAATATGTAAATGAGCTGTTCAGAACTATGGGCCGGACAAAGATCTGCATGAGAATCTGCCTCCAGAGCATATTTTTAAATGAAAAGGAGTGTTACCAGTATGATACATATCAGGAGAGCAGACATGTCTTACACTGGTAATGTTTCCTTTAATTTAAATAGACTCTCGAGGCTGATTCTCATGCAGATTTTAGTTCTGAACAGATCATTTACATATAAGGAAACGGGGATTACTGTGGAATAAAACGTCAGATTGGAAATATCAAGGTATTATTTTATTCAACTTTCTATGACCAACATGCTTATATATATGGCTTAGGAGGGTTGATTCTACAGATTCCCTTTTAAGAACCCATAAACATAATTATTAAGTGTTGCTTATTACTGACCAAACACTACATTTTTATAAAACTGTATAAACAAAAATAGTCTAGCGTGTACTTTTTATTAGAAAAGCTGGCCTTATACATCTGATTGTTTTAAGTCATCGGTTATCTCTAACACCCATTTTACCCATAAGTATACCCGGGGTGGCCCAACTTGCATGTTTATTTCAACAGAGGAAGGATGTTAGGACACTTTATCTACAGGTGAAACAGATTTTTTTTATATTTGCAGTTGATAGGACATTTGAGAGCTCACTCATTCATTAGATAATTTGGGTATTTGATAAAAATCAGCAGGATAGACTGAGAACGGGCACCTAAATACATCCTGCTTATACTGTACATTTTGGCTAAGATTGACTAATAATTCTGTATTCTGATCCAACTGAACCATCAGAGACTGAAAGCAAAGGCACATTGAAAACCACTAAGACGTTGATGGTTTATCAGTTTCTTAGCATGGATCATGAACCAGAGATGTTGTAATCACACCAAAACCATAGATTTTAAGAACCAAGCATTCCTCTGCTCCATATAAAGAAAAGATGCATCATAGTTTGGATCCCCATTTACAGTTTTTGAATGGGGGTCCAGAAGCTTCATGTTACAGTGTTGGCTAATATATCAAAAGCATATCTTCTATACCAAACACAAGATAGTATCAGAAATATTACATGATATTTTCTTTAGTAAAACAGATTTAAACTTGGGCAAGATATATGAACTAAACACAGAGCATAATACAACTGCTCATGACATCCAAATAGCTGGAAATGTGAAGCATCAGATTTCCTCAGTAATAACTTGTACGTGCAGAATAAATCTAGTAAAAATCTCTGGTTCGGCATCCAGGAGAGTTTGATAAATGATGCCTATAAAATATGTTGTTTTTATTATCTCCTTATACAACTATAATTTATTCTAAATTATATTATTTATATACACGCTATCAAGCTTCTACATTTTATGGATTGTTGGCCAGCAACATTAATGATCAGTCACAATATTTTATGTATTTTTCTACAATTCCCAAAAAAGATATATAATAAGATGACGGCTTCCATAAAAGGCTTAAATGATAAGGCACTTTGTTGATCATTGGACATCTTATACTGAAAATCAGCCAAAAGACTTACGAAATTGTTGGACTTAGGCCAAGGTAAATGTAATAAAGGGAGTATCTGAGCATTCAGATTTGAAAAATAGTATTAAAACCCCAAAAAACCTGTAATTAGATAAGTTACATTTCTATTATAAAATATCCTTAATTTAAGCAATAACCAGACTAACAATGAATAGAGTTGTGTTCTACTTATCCTCACATTTCTGCCTGGGGTACGCACCATGGGCGGTGCTGGAGTCGGCATAATTGCAGTAGGCGGGATGGCGTGCGGGAAAGGTGTGAAGGTGTGCTGGTGTGTGTGCTGATGCGTGTGCTGGTGTTGATGTTGATGTTGGTGGAATTCTGTTCTCAGATATGGCGGCGGCCCTAAAGATGCCCCACGATCTGCACTTTGTGAAGCCAAAAAGCGGGTGTTCAACTCTTGTCTGAGAAGGTCTTGCTCTGCAAATAAAAGTAATAAAAATATGTTATTATTATTTTACAATAGGATGAAACATTTAACCCCAAAGAATTCTTCATTAACCGCTAATGAACCGTTAATGAACAATTCCATCATTTCAAGGGTTTAATTTCTAAATGCTGAACTAATTACCTGAATAAGTGCTGCTAGCTGGATGTCCTGGAACTGGAAGGGTCCCTGAAGTCAGTGGAGGTGGAGGAGGTAAAGCAGCAGGTGGGGCAAACATATTTGGGTGGTGCTGGTGAGCAGGAGGTTGGATGGTTGGTGTAAAGCTATGCAAGGGACTGTGGCTTGGTAAAGATAAGGGATATGGAGAAGGTGATTGATGATGAGCCAAATGAGATGGTGGCACTTGACTTTTGGCAGGAGTGCTGCTTCTGCTGCTGCTGTAGAAGGAAATATAGAAGTATTATCAAATTGTGGGCATTATCTTCATTCCTCTGGAAAAGCTGATTATTCAGACATGGCCATTATATAGAAAGGTACTGGATATTTACCACAATAAAAAAGAAAAAAATAATAACACTGAATTGACAGTTAGAAAATGTGAACATGAAATACTCAAGGTTGGAAATAGATAATGAGTAGTTTTTTGATGCAATACTTATACAGGTCCTTCTCAAAAAATTAGCATATAGTGTAAAATTTCATTATTTACCATAATGTAATGATTACAATTAAACTTTCATATATTATAGATTCATTATCCACCAACTGAAATTTGTCAGGTCTTTTATTGTTTTAATACTGATGATTTTGGCATACAACTCCTGATAACCCAAAAAACCTGTCTCAATAAATTAGCATATTTCACCCGTCCAATCAAATAAAAGTGTTTTTTAATAACAAACAAAAAAACCATCAAATAATAATGTTCAGTTATGCACTCAATACTTGGTCGGGAATCCTTTGGCAGAAATGACTGCTTCAATGCGGCGTGGCATGGAGGCAATCAGCCTGTGACACTGCTGAGATGTTATGGAGGCCCAGGATGCTTCAATAGCGGCCTTAAGCTCATCCAGAGTGTTGGGTCTTGCGTCTCTCAACTTTCTCTTCACAATATCCCACAGATTCTCTATGGGGTTCAGGTCAGGAGAGTTGGCAGGCCAATTGAGCACAGTAATACCATGGTCAGTAAACCATTTACCAGTGGTTTTGGCACTGTGAGCAGGTGCCAGGTCGTGCTGAAAAATGAAATCTTCATCTCCATAAAGCATTTCAGCCGATGGAAGCATGAAGTGCTCCAAAATCTCCTGATAGCTAGCTGCATTGACCCTGCCCTTGATGAAACACAGTGGACCAACACCAGAAGCTGACATGGCACCCCACACCATCACTGACTGTGGGTACTTGACACTGGACTTCAGGCATTTTGGCATTTCCTTCTCCCCAGTCTTCCTCCAGCCTCTGGCACCTTGATTTCCGAATGACATGCAAAATTTGCTTTCATCAGAAAAAAGTACTTGGGACCACTTAGCAACAGTCCAGTGCTGCTTCTCTGTAGCCCAGGTCAGGCGCTTCTGCCGCTGTTTATGGTTCAAAAGTGGCTTGACCTGGGGAAATGCTGAAATGCTTTATGGAGATGAAGATTTCATTTTTCAGCACGACCTGGCACCTGCTCACAGTGCCAAAACCACTGGTAAATGGTTTTCTGACCATGGTATTACTGTGCTCAATTGGCCTGCCAACTCTCCTGACCTGAACCCCATAGAGAATCTGTGGGATATTGTGAAGAGAAAGTTGAGAGACGCAAGACCCAACACTCTGGATGAGCTTAAGGCCGCTATTGAAGCATCCTGGGCCTCCATAACATCTCAGCAGTGTCACAGGCTGATTGCCTCCATGCCACGCCGCATTGAAGCAGTCATTTCTGCCAAAGGATTCCCGACCAAGTATTGAGTGCATAACTGAACATTATTATTTGATGGTTTTTTTGTTTGTTATTAAAAAACACTTTTATTTGATTGGACGGGTGAAATATGCTAATTTATTGAGACAGGTTTTTTGGGTTATCAGGAGTTGTATGCCAAAATCATCAGTATTAAAACAATAAAAGACCTGACAAATTTCAGTTGGTGGATAATGAATCTATAATATATGAAAGTTTAATTGTAATCATTACATTATGGTAAATAATGAAATTTTACACTATATGCTAATTTTTTGAGAAGGACCTGTATTAGGTTTAAAATATTTGTATTTACTTTATGTCCAGAATAATAGAATGGCCATCACCTTGATTTTACAATAAGATCTATTCCATCCTTGATGGTTTTCAAAGTTTTTCTACTTGTGTTGGTCAACAAATATCCAGACAACTGCACAGATAGCCTAAACTTTCTTTAATTAAGGTGCATTTATGCCAGAAAACCAGCAGCGTTAAACGACCACCACCAATTGACAACATGTTTGATCAGCCGTCATTTGATAGCCTGTTTAAACAGACTTCAGATGTGCATAGAACTATCAGTAATAAATCGAAATGTAAGTATAGATTGACAATGTTCTCGGCAGCATGACACATGAGTCCTTTTCACATAGGTTTGGTTTAAAATTTTATCCAAACCAAAAGATCATTTCACCTGATAACTAAGCGTTTTGCTCATTTGACTAGAAGCCTTTTTACACTGCACGATTATGAGAAAATGAATGTACTTAATTTTCCCGATAATCGTGCTCTGCAAATGCACAGTTATTAGATTGTTTGTGTTTAGTTTAGATGGATACTAGTTTATACAGAACGCCTTATAAATATGCAAAAATATGAAAGCGAAAACGCGATCTTTTAACCAACCTTAAACTGTTCACACTCAAGCTGCTGCTATTGTAGTTGCACAATGTCTGGGGCAAAGATTGGGAAGGAGGTCGTGCTTGCGCTACTGGTGGACTTGGATGAATAGGTGGTTGAGATGGAGGCTGAGCCTTTGGTGGCAGCTGCACTTGTGGCTGAGGTGGCAATTGAGTTTGCGGAAGCTGAAGAGGCTCAATCTGTGTCTGTTTAGGTGTCTCTGACTGAGAAATCACAACTGGTCCTGGAGAAGACAGTAGCAATGGCTGTTGCTCTACTTCAGGCTGAATGGTAGGTAGCGTTGTTGGTCCAAGTTCTTTGCACACTGTAGTCTCAAATGGCAGCTCAGCAGTGCTGTCTTGACTCTTCTCTTGACTTCTTTCTAGTCCTGACACTTTTGGCAGAACTGGACCTGAACCATCTTTGCATTTGTTTGATGTCAGTATAGTGACACCCAGTTCTGAATCTACAATAAAAATAGATATATAATGTGTCAAAAATGCAAAACTTCATGAAAAATATATCAAAGAATACTTGGAATTACAAAAATCCAGTAATAATAAAATTGATGTGACTGCAGAAACATAGTTTTATTCATGAATAAAGTAATTCCACTGTAAGTGCTAGAGCTTTGGAAATGAGCTCAGGAGCTTCAACTGAAGATAATCACAGGTGCCATATTGCATTGTGAGCGTCACTACCTATCTAAGACCAGATGTTAATCAGTAAAGCAGAGTTTAGAACATATTGCAGCTGAGAACAGATGTGTTCTTTACAGCTCCAAAAACACCTTTCAAGCTATTCTTAAGGGTTACTTGGAATGTTGTTAAGTAATTGTTGAAATATGCAAATAGCCTCATCAGACAGGAAGAAGACAGGAACTCTAGTGCCACCTATTCATAGTAGCAATCCTAAAAGTCCATATTAAAGGGCATTGTCACATGACTTAAGGTACCTTCACACTAAGCGACGCTGCAGCGATACAGACAACGATGCCGATCGCTGCAGCGTCGCTGTTTAGTCATTGTGTGGTCGCTGGAGAGCTGTCACAGACGGCTCTCCAGCGACCAACGATGCCGAAGTCCCCTGGTAACCAGGGTAAACATCGGGTTACTAAGTGCAGGGCCGCGCTTAGTAACCCGATGTTTACCCTGGTTACCATTGTAAAATTTAAAAAAAAAACCACATACTCACATTCCGGTGCCCGGCGTCTGCTTCCCTGCACTCCTCCTGCATCTCCCACAGAGCAGAGCGGTGACGTCACCGCTCTGCTTTACGGCCGGCACTTACACAGGATGCAGGAGGAGTGCAGGGAAGCGGACGCCGGGCACCGGAATGTGAGTATGTGTTTTTTTTTTTACTTTTACAATGGTAACGAGGGTAAACATCGGGTTACTAAGCGCGGCCCTGCGCTTAATAACCCGATGTTTACCCTGGTTACCAGTGAAGACATCGCTGGATCAGCATCACACACGCCGATTCAGCGATGTCTACGGGAGATCCAGCGACGAAATAAAGTTCTGGACTTTCAGCAATGACCAGCGATCTCACAGCGGGATCCTGATCGCTGCTGCGTGTCAAACACAACGATATCGCTAGCCAGGACGCTGCAACGTCACGGATCGCTAGCGATATCGTTTAGTGTGAAGGTACCTTTAGAGGAAGAAGTCAAACAAGTTAAATAGGTACACGATTGCCTAAAAAAAGTAAAACTATATCTAAAGAAACTGAATTGATTGTTTTCTATATTTTTCAATTTTGTATGAAAAATGTTTTATTATAAAGCAAAGCGTAGAAAAAGCGTGAATTTTCAGGATTTTAAAGGGAATCTATCACCACATTTGACCTAAACTATTAACATGGGCTTACACTTTATAGACTGCTGAAAAAAGTCATCCCTGTATGTCTCACATCAGATGCCATATTGTTGAAAAATCATCTTTCATCACTATGGGGAGGATGGTGCCTGGAAGATAACTCTGACTCCAGAGCATATTTAACATAAAGGGGGAGTTACCAGCAGGGCTGTAGAGTCAGAGTTGGAGTCGTGGAGTGGGAGTCAGTGTCCATTTTGGTGGAGTCGGAGTCGGTATAAAATGGACCGACTCCAACTCCTAATATATAATACATTGGGTTCAGTGGTACAATGCTGTATGTGCTGTAATTTTTTTCATAATAATTTTGGAAAGTTATGAAATGTCCTATAAATTTCTGTTTGGTTCCTGATCTAAGGATATTGGCTTTTAGTTGAGATGAATCTGTGCTGCACTTTATGTACATGCTCAGTAGTGAGGAAGTGCTGTGGAGTCGGGAGTCACGGGCATTGAGGAGTCGGAGCTTTGGTTTACCGACTCCACAGACCTGGTCACCAGTGTGATGTGTAATGACCTCTCTCTGCTCTCCTGATTCTCATTGCAGATTTATGTGATACTTTAGACTAGGACCGAGAGCCAAAATGGTGACACATTCCATTAATAAACCTTAACCATGCAAAAAGTTTCTAAAATTCATAAGTGTATGGTAATGAATATACCCCAGTTCATTGCTTAATTTGAACCAAAATACTGGGTGATTTTGCTAAATAAATTGTAAACTGTTGTCCTTGCCTCGCTGCAAAACAATGAGGTGTTAGTACAGCTAAAGGATTTAGAAAAAAAATAACAAGAAGATTACATAGTATTGGACAAATGGGCTAATCTAGTACATTGATGGTCAAAATACAACCATATACAGGAATTGCAATCATAGTTCCCAGTATGTTTCACCACTTAAGTCTAGTCAATTCTCACAAGAACTCATGAAATGGTGCGTGTAACAGTGAAACCCATTTACCTAGATAATTTACAAATATCTGATCATTTTATTTAAAGCAATGGTCCTTTCCTTTGCCTAAACAGTCATCCAATAGGGTAAAGTCAATAAATATATAAATTGATAACTTGAAGAAAAGCAATGCCACGATGAATATTGCGACTCTGGCATTGTTTCTATATCATCTGACCATTTGGTGGGATAAATAAAAATATATGTAATCTTTAGGTAGTATATACTAAACAATACCAGTTTAGGCATAAGTGCTATAGATAGATAGATAGATATACAGTTCTCAGTTTAGGGCCACAATAAATAAGACATGTGCAAGTCAACATTCCAAGTGTGATGGTTGAAAATAACATTTTTGCCAGCTCCCCAAAATGACCTATTGACTAGCTTAGGGTACCATCACACAGTCACACTTTGATCGCTACGACCGTACGATCCGTGACGTTCCAGCGATATCCATACGATATCGCTGTGTCTGACACGCAGCAGCGATCAGGGATCCTGCTGAGAATCGTACGTCGTAGCAGATCGTATGGAACTTTCTTTCGTCGCTGGATCTCCCGCTGACATCGCTGGATCGTTGTGTGTGACAGCGATCCAGCGATGTGTTCGCTTGTAACCAGGGTAAACATCGGGTAACTAAGCGCAGGGCCGCGCTTAGTAACCCGATGTTTACCGTGGTTACCAGCGTAAAAGTAAAAAAAACAAACAGTACATACTCACATTCCGGTGTCTGTCCTCCGGCGTCTCAGCTTCTCTGCAGTGTGAGCGCCGGCCAGCCAGAAAGCGAGCACAGCGGTGACGTCTGACGTCACCGCTGTGCTTTCCGGCCGCTGTGCTTACACAGTGCAGAGAAGCTGAGATGCCGGAGGACAGACACCGGAATGTGAGTATGTACTGTTTGTTTTTTTTACGTTTACGCTGGTAACCACGGTAAACATCGGGTTACTAAGCGCGGCCCTGCGCTTAGTAACCCGATGTTTACCCTGGTTACCCGGGGACTTCGGCATCGCTCCAGCGCCGTGATTGCAACGTGTGACTGCAGTCTACGACGCTGGAGCGATAATCATACGATCGCTGCGACGTCACGGATCGTGCCGTCGTAGCGATCAAAATGGTACTGTGTGACGGTACCCTAAGTCGGGAAGGGAAGTTTTACGGTTATGCTAAATGCATGTAAAATGCAGTAAACACAAAATAAGTGTTTAAAACGTCTTATAACTCAGTGTTGTTATGTGTCAACATTAATTTTTCTGAAATTTATATCATATTATTCTCTGCCTTCCGTTTTATTTTAAAGCTTGCAAAAACAGTTTATAGAAAATTGGGGGTAGCCATTGGGATTTCATGGCTGGGATACTGCCTTTCTTCAGAGCGCTCGAGCTCCATCATT
Source organism: Ranitomeya variabilis (assembly GCF_051348905.1). Lineage (NCBI taxonomy): Eukaryota > Metazoa > Chordata > Amphibia > Anura > Dendrobatidae > Ranitomeya > Ranitomeya variabilis. Next base: position 437,624,104 of record NC_135234.1, read on the forward strand.
AGGAGATAACGCAATAGGGGATCTCACTTGGAATGACTAAAACAAACTCTATCAACATCACTCAAGGGGAAATATTGTCACTTTCTGCTGCTGTCATGTAAATGTAGCTTATGTGGTACATATCATTAAATCACACACCATAAAAGGATTATCAAATAAAAATGCCCAACAAAACAAATATATTCAGTGGTGAAGGACAGAAAATAGCAGTGTTACCCAGGCACAAAACAAAACCTTTCCATCAAATAACTGGAAATATTAAGAGGCAGTCAAAAACCTAATGTGAGCAGAAGCCGTTGTGTTCCCAAAGCTCCTTTCTCACGGTCCCAAAAGATACGTTCTAAATCTGCTTACACAGGTAAAGAATAATGAAATACATATCCTAGCTTTAATTAAGACTCCTGGGCTTTCCGAATGAATGTAGTCTATGCATAAGTGGAGCCTCCGGAGATTTAATTTGTCAGTTTTTCTAATCTCCATAAAAAGAAAATATGGTAATGATGAGCCCGCTTGAAAAAAAAATTGTGATTCCCCTCCCCAACTACATAATCTTCTGTCGTTATGCAACAACAATGTACGTCTTCACATCTATGTATCGAAGAGCGCCTATGTGCTGGATTGACAGAACATGCAATTATCTTTCAAGTAAGAGCTCACGTGCGAAGACTATGTATGGTGGCAAGGATTGCCTTCATTATTCCCTTAAAGTGATTGAGTTTCATGTTTCCAGTGCTCGCTTAAACTGCAATTGTTGCTTTTATTATACAGTAAGAAAAACCGGATGAAAAGCTTGAATTGCAAGTGAAAATAAAAACAAGAAAAAAATTATGAAAAAAGAAGATATTCTCAAAAATGCTAAATTGCGTAATGTGTGACTTCAACTTATAACAGAATTATTTGGAAACCATGGCCAGCGTTTATTTCATCAATTCCCTATTAAAGTATATCCACGACTGACCACCATTTTGTCACAGGTAGTTCAACCACATTTTTTTCATTTTGGTCCTAAGTTGCAGCCAAAACCTAAGAAAAAAAACAAAATGAGCAAATACCCTGTAGTAAATAAGTAATTAAATAGTAATGGTTGTCCATATTGGGCACATCTTGTCGCGGTGGGATGGCTTTTTATGCTTTTTCGATCAAAACAGTGACAACAAAGTACCTTATGTTATTTACATGTACTATTACTATTTACATACTGAAAGGTACTTGCTCATTTTTGTTTATACCTTAGGTCTTGCACATAAAGGGTATGTGCACACATTCAGGTCTTTTCACATTTTTTTCGCGTTTTTTCGCGATAAAAACGCTATAAAAACTCATTAAAAACGCATACATTATGCATCCTATCATTTAGAATGCATTCTGCATGTTTTGTGCATATGGTGCGTTTTTTTCAGCGAAAATTTATTGTATACTTCTGCCTCCCTCCCTTCTAATTGACAGCTCTGATATTCCCCACTCAGCCCCTTTATGTGTCTCCTGACCTCACTCGCTACCCAACAGAGTGGATTCAGTGATCGATATGCTTTTGCTTGCAGACAGAACACACCTGGGAAATGCCAGTGCCGCCAATCAGAAGAGGTTGGTAAAGAAACGGAGTGGAACGGTGCACTGCGAAGTTCGGAACGCCTATTTGTCAAATCGAAACTTGTTGCTTTATAAATCTTTAATCTGATCCCATTTAGGCCAATATGTTAGTCAAAGTGTCAAGCAAGCTCTAAAGGTACCGGCACACTCAGCGACGCTGCAGCGATATAGACAACGAGCCGATCGCTGCAGCGTCGCTGTTTAGGTCGCTGTAGAGACGTCAAACACAGCAGCTCCACAACGATGCAGGAGCGATCCTGTGACGTAACGGTGACTCACTTATCGTTCTCACTGGTCGTTAGCTCCATGTAAAACATTGCTGGCATCGTTGCTTTTGCTGTCAAACATGACGATACACGCCGACGACGACCAACTGAAGTTCTGGACTTCCAGCTCCGACCAGCGATATCACAGCGGGATCCAGATCGCTGCTGCGTGTCAAACACAACGAGATCGCTAACCAGGACGCTGCAACGTCACGGATCGTTGTCGTTCTCGTTGTAAAGTTGCTGAGTGTGAAGGTACCTTTAGGTTAATGAGCCTCTGACCCCTTAAGCGTCCCCAATAAAAAATAGGTTTGTTTGGCCAAGACCTATCTCTCCCGTATTCACCTTAGGGCCCCTTCACACTGGTCGATTCTGCTACGATTACGACGCATTTGCGTCATATTCGACATCGCAGTACGAGCTCGTAGCCAGCGGTCACACTCTACGATGTTAACGCTTTTTCTGACGTAGTTGCGATGTGAACGTCACGCGTCGCAATCGTACGCTACCCTTCACACCGCCATAGTCCTACGACTCCGAGCGTGACGTATTACCAGCATGGGCGTGCTAAAACGTCACGCCCAATCAGGAGACAGGTATGCGGAAGCCCAACCCACGTAGTCGCATTACGAGCTCGTATGACCGCCGTCACATACTACGATTTCGACCGCCACAGCGAGACATTTACGACGAAAGAAAGTTCTGCTCTTTCTTTCACATCGTACGATGCTGGGCTGCGTCGCAAATCGTAACGCCATGTCACACTTTGCAACCTCGGAACGAGGACGGATAAACGTCACAAATCGAACGCTCGTTCAGACTTTGATTGCACAGTGTGAAGGGGCCCTTAGGGTATGTGCACACAATGAGTATTTGCAAAAGATTTTTCTGCATAAAAACGCTGCATGAAACAAACGCATTTTTTATACATTTTTAACTCATTTTTAATTATTTTTTATGTTTTTACTTCTTTCAGATTCATTTGAACAGATAAAAAAGATGTAACAACGTTGAAAGAAATGATATGCTGAAAATTTAAAAAAAATGAATTAAAGGTTTAAGGAAAAAAATTAGCAGCGTGTGCATGAGATTCCAGAAATCTCATTTAGGCTATGTGCACACGTCAGGAATGTTTGCAGAAATTTCCGGACGTTTTCGGCAGGAAATCCGCATGCGTTTTTTTTGCATTTTTCTCACGGTTTTTGCGGATTTTTTGCGTTTTTTTCCGGAGCTTCCATAATTGAATAATATAGAGGGAAAAACGCAAAAAATCCGCAAAATTAATGAACATGCTGCGTTTTTTCCACAATGCATTTTGAGGAAAAAAAGCAACATGTGCACAAAAATTGCGGATTGCATTCTAACTATCGTTAGAATGCAATCCTGTCGGCTGCCTTTGACACAGTGGACCATTCCTTATTATTACAGACCCTCTCATCCCTTGGCATCACAGACTTGGCCCTATCCTGGATCTCGTCATACCTAACAGACCGGACATTCAGCGTCTCCCACTCACACACCACCTCCGCACCTCGCCCCCTATCTGTCGGAGTCCCACAAGGTTCAGTCCTTGGGCCCCTGCTCTTCTCCATTTACACCTTTGGCCTGGGACAGCTCATAGAATCTCATGGCTTCCAGTATCACCTGTATGCTGATGACACACAGATCTACATCTCTGGACCAGATATCACCTCCCTGCTAACCAGAATCCCTCAATGTCTGTCCACTATTTCATCCTTCTTCTCCGCTAGATTTCTGAAACGTAACACGGACAAAACAGAATTCATCATCTTTCCCCCATCTCACGCGACCCCCGCAACAAACCTATCCATTACAGTGCATGGCTGCCCACTGTCCCCAGTCCCACAAGCTCGCTGCCTCGGGGTAATCCTTGACGCTAATCTCTCCTTCAAACCACATATCCAAGCCCTTTCCACTTCCTGCCGACTTCAACTCAAAAATATTTCACGAATCCGTACATTCCTCAACCAAGAATCTGCAAAAACCCTAGTCCATGCCCTCATCATCTCTCGCCTTGATTATTGCAACCTCCTGCTCTGTGGCCTGCCCTCTAACACTCTCGCACCCCTCCAATCTATTCTAAACTCTGCTGCCCGACTAATCCACCTGTCCCCCCGCTATTCCCTGGCCTCTCCCCTCTGTCAATCCCTTCACTGGCTCCCCATTGCCCAGAGACTCCAGTACAAAACCCTAACCATGACATACAAAGCCATCCACAACCTGTCTCCTCCATACATCTGTGACCTCGTCTCCCGGTACTTACCTACACGCAACCTCCGATCCTCACAAGATCTCCTTCTCTACTCCCCTCTAATCTCCTCTTCCCACAATCGTATACAAGATTTCCCTCGCGTATCACCCCTACTCTGGAACCCTCTACCACAACACATCAGACTCTCGCCTACTATCGAAACCTTCAAAAAGAGCCTGAAGACCTGCAGTAACCACCGATCGACCAACCACCGATCGACCAAACCGCTGCATGACCAGCTCTATCCTCACCTACTGTATTCTCACCCATCCCTTGTAGATTGTGACCCTTCGCGGGCAGGGTCCTCTCTCCTCCTGTACCAGTTATGAGTTGTCTAAGAATATTGTACTTGTTTTTATTATGCATACCCCTCCTCACATGTAAAGTGCCATGGAATAAATGGCGCTATAACAATAAATAATACCGTATATACTCGAGTATAAGCCGACCCGAGTATAAGCCGACCCCCCTAATTTTGCCACAAAAAACTGGGAAAACTTATTGACTCGAGTATAAGCCTAGGGTGGAAAATGCAGCAGCTACCGGTGAATTTCAAAATTAAAAATAGATGGTCCATACCGTTCATTATGGCCCCATAGATGCTCCACATAAAGCTGTGCCACATATAATGCTCTGCACTGTTCATTATGGCCCGATAGATGCTCCACATAAAGCTGTGCCATATATAATACTCTACACAGTTCATTATGGCCCCATAGATGCTCCATAGAAAGCTGTGCCATATACAATGCTCTGCACCTTTGATTATGGCCCCATAGATAGCTGTGCCATATATAATGCTCTGCACCTTTGATTATGGCCCCATAGATAGCTGTGCCATATATAATGCTCTGCACCTTTGATTATGGCCCCATAGAAAGCTGTGCCATATATAATGCTCTGCACCTTTGATTATGGCCCCATAGATGCTCCACATAAATCTGTGCAATATACAATGCTGCTGCAATAAAAAAAAAAACGACATACTCACCTCTCTTGCTTGCAGCTCCTCAGCGTCCCGTCTCGGCGTCTCTCCGCACTGACTGTTCAGGCAGAGGGCGGCGCACACACTATATGCGTCATCGCACCCTCTGACTTGAAGTCAGAGCAAGAGGACGGGAAGACGGAGCGGCGCCCGGCGGGTGGAACGCGGACAGGTGACTATGAGACACTTACCTGCTCCCGGCGTCCCGCTCCTTCCCCCGGACAGCTGGTCTCCGGGTGCCGCAGCCTCTTCCTCTGTCAGCGGTCACCGTTACCGCTGATTAGAGAAATGAATATGCGGCTCCACCCCTATGGGAGTGGAGTCCATATTCATAACTTTAATGAGCGGTCCCACGTGACCGCTGAACAGGGGACGAGCTGCGGCACCGAAGACCATGGGACGGGCAGGGGGAGCGCCAGGAGCGCCGGGACTAGGTGAGTATGCGACAGACCTCTCTCCCCCTCACCCGCCGACCCCACCGCCGACCGTGACTCGAGTATAAGCCGAGAGGGGCACTTTCAGCCCAAAAATTTGGGCTGAAAACCTCGGCTTATACTCGAGTATATACGGTAATAATAATAATAACTATAGGATGCTTAATGGATGCATTTTTTTGCGGTTCTGTTGTGTTTTTATAACGAAAAAACGCGAAAAATCCTGAATGTGTGCACATACCCTTAGGCTGGGGTCAAACTAGCGTATGGCCTCCGATGTGAAAGCATTGGATGCGATATGCTAATGACCCTCGGCTCCTGCTCTGCTGTGAGTGGGAGTCGAGTGTCATGCATCTGTGCTCCGAGCCTCTCGCACAGAGCAGATCGGAGCACAGATGCGGAGGAGTCAGAAAAATGAATTTCTCCATCTTCTCCATTGCCGGGGTTAATGTATATCGCACATCACTTGGATGATATCTGAGTGATGTGCGTAGTCTCACTTGCACCCACAGGCTTATACGGGTGCAAGTGAGCCGAGACTCGGCCGAGTGTCGATGACAATCTCAGCATGCTGCGATTTCTCTCTTGAAAACGGCTAAGAAAAAAAACGCTGATGTGAGATGCCCCATAGATGAATACTGGTCCGAGTGCTATGCAATGTTTTAGCGTATAGCACTCGTCCGTATTCATTGCTAGTGTAAATTTGAAAAAAAACAGCGGCAATCAAGGTATGAATTTTCAAATGCATATCATAGGCAAATAATTATTGGAGTCACCATAGTAACATAAGGGTGTAGAGGTAACGTTTCGACCCCGTAGTGGGTCTTTATCAAGCCTCGCTTAAAGTAAAATTTGATTAGAAAAGGAGAAAACCTCAGTAAGAAATTATTTGGTATGGGCTCCTGAGAAGAGCTATTGACTTTGGAAACAAGAGTCCGGAAAGGCACAGGAAGGGGATACGGTTCCTATTAAAGCTGCGGATCCGGAGTGCAAGGGTCCCTGTGGGCACAGCACAGTGCACACGCCGTTGCTCTATAAATTCAATGCTAGTGCGACCCTGGCCATACTTTGCTGGAACTGCAAAGTGCTGTGATTTTTTTTTACCCTTGAAGAACACATAGGAAAAACATGACAAAAAGGCGGAGTGTGAACAGGCCCATACACAAGAACGCTTAACTCAGCTGATCACTTATGTTCTCTATGAGACGGGAGGAAATCTGATGTGCCAGAGTCTTCGGGCAGAGACAGACTGCCGTGTTTCTCGTGGGAGAATCACATTGTAAACCTCGTACTGGCTGTCGGCTCCCCTGACCTGACTTGACAGCTGCATAGAAATACATCATACTGTCTTGCTCAGGTCAGGAGAGGTGCCGGCCAGTCCGTGCAGTGCGATGCGATTCTCGCACGAGTTATACGGCAGTCTGTCTTTGCCCCTCTATCCAATATCATGTCAGGGGAGAATCGGGAGTTACTAGCATGAGTTACAAAAACTCTAAATTTTGAGTGCCCATTTGTACAGTAAAATAAAGTAATCATTTTACATATAAGGAAAAATGGGTCCCTGCGCGTGAATGCATGTTTTGGAATTGCTTGACAAGCAAAAATAGCTCAATGTCAGACAGAAAAAAAAAATTACTGATTATATGGCTCTTTCTGATAGGAATCACGAACACGTTCCATATAATCAATAGCACAATGCTGGCAAAAGCCTCAGAGTTTTGCTGTGAATTCCTCTAGAGAGAGGCTGTGAATCTTGTTCATTTTTGCACAGATACGTTTTCTATTATTCCTTAAACTATCCATTTAACAGCTATAATTTGCTGTCAGCTGTGCAATTCATAAGCACTTTGTTTTGAGCAGTAACTGTACTGTAAGTGTTTATTAAAGCAGACTTCTTGTATTAAATAGGCTGGCAGCGTTCCCAACGTGCCGGCTCTAGGCACAGAAATTAATACGCTGACATTTAATGTTAATAAAGGGCCTGAACAATATGCGCCTCTTCAAACTCCTTGTTCATTTGGAATTTAATTTACAGGGAAAATGTGCTCCTCCGGATCAGCTGTGTTGGTAAACATGCATTAAAATTGACAGTCATATAGCCTCTAATCATTTAATAAACTTTTAACCAATGATCATATGTGACAGGATTAATTTTTCATAGTGAAGCTCCAATGCAGGCAGTATAGCTGGCTTTTAGCAAAAGATGGTGGGCAATGCACCAAGGGTGGGTGACCAAGGCCGTCAAATCCTCATCAATCAAATATGATTAATAATGTAATATTTACAATGGCATCTTTAGTGTAGCGGGTTAGATTGCCTTCCCGCCCTACAGACCACCTTTTGCATATATCTCTCTACATACACTGAAGGGAAATCAGGAAGCAATATCTATTATTCAATACTATGCGGTAAGCTGATCGCAGGCCTAAAAATAAACTCATGATGACGACCTACTTCAGAGACTATACTGTTACAAAATTTTGCAGAGAGGCCGATGTATCACATGTGCAGCACAACATAAACCCTAAAAATTCTATTAATTACTACTATTTTTTATGGAAAGATACACAATGTTTTATCATTGCTCATTATGGTTTGAGGTTCACCAAAAAAACTTGTGAGGAATTAGCTAAATATAAGGGTTGTGATTGGCAAGGAATACTTTACAATTTTCTCTTTGGTTAATGGATAGCAAGTTCTCCACATTCTGGTCTTCACATAGGCTATCTACTACTTACATTATTCTCTGATATTGTAAAGTTGAGATCTGACTAGTGAAAGTAGTGAAGTCTTAAGGTACCTTCACACGAAACGACATTATAACGATATCGCTAGCAATCCGTGACGTTGCAGCGTCCTCGCTAGCGATATCGTTTCGTTTGACACGCAGCAGCGATCAGGATCCTGCTGTGATGTCGCTGGTCGCTGAATAAAGTCCAGAACTTTATTTGGTCGTCCGATCGCTGTGTATCGTTGTGTTTGAAAGCAAAAGCAACGATACCCAGCGATGTTTTACACTGGTAACCAGGGTAAACATCGGGTTACTAAGCGCAGGGCCGCGCTTAGTTACCCGATGTTTACCCTGGTTACTAGCGTAAAATGTAAAAAAAACAAACAGCACATACTCACATTGCGTCCCCTGCAGTCTGCTTCCTCCTCTGACTCAGCGCCGCAAAGTGAAAGTGAAAGCAGCACAGCGGTGACGTCACCGCTCTGCTCTCACTGTACGGCGCTCAGTCAGTCAGGAAGTGGACGCAGGGGGACGTGAATGTAAGTATGTGCTGTTTGTTTTTTTTAGATTTTACGCTGGTAACCAGGGTAAACATCGGGTTACTAAGCGCGGCCCTGCGCTTAGTTACCCGATGTTTACCCTGGTTACCAGGGGACCTCGGCATAGTTGATCGCTGGAGAGCGGTCTGTGTGACAGCTCTCCAGCGACCAAACAGCGACGCTGCAGCGATCGACATCGTTGTCGCTATCGCTGCAGCGTCGCTTCGTGTGAAGGTACCTTTAGTTAAAGAGAACCTGTCAGCACGATTTTGTAATGTAAAGTAAAGACATAGGTGTAATGGCTCTGAATTATTGATTACATTGATACCTTTGGTGAAGAAATCCACTTTGTGATTTTTTTTTAAACACCATTTGAAGTTTTCTGTTAATTAGATTTTGGTGCACAGGGACTGGACTGTATCTAGAGTCTTCTCCTTACTGTCTGCGTTTCCCAGCTTTCCCGCCTTCCTCCGGTTTGTGAATGACAGGTCAATGCTGAGATTACAAACAGAGGAGGTAAGTCATTCACTGACCGGAAGTAGGCAGAGGGATCGGGGAATCACAAACATGGAGGAAAAGACCAAGTGTAGAGTCCGGCCCCCATGCACCAAAATCCAATTAGCAGAAAACTTCAAATAGTAATTACAGAACAACCAGAAAGAGGATTTATTCACCAAAGGTATTAATTTAATCTGTATTACAGCTCCATTACAGCCATGACTTTACTTTACAAAATTGTGCCAGTTTCACTTTAATGGCCATCTATCTATATTTATGCCAAGTAAGAAAAAAAATATTGGGATCCATGAAAAGTCAATATATTAGATATAGATTACTCAAAGAAAGATATCAGGAAATATTATTAGTTTTTTTAATATACACAGTCATTACTTTGATTCTTACAGTCCTTTTAGGCAAAACTTGTTTAATATAGTAAGTGAAAAACCTTGCACTATTCAACGTGACACTTTAATCTTTGCTCAAATCCAAAGTTAATTCACTCACTGAGTGTAATTCAATGGACTTGGTTAACGTCAAGTTACAGCACTTATTCACTCTCTCGGACAGAATTTACTTTACAATGATGGATAAGGTCAAAGGGAATTACATCTATTTATATATTATTATACAGATTGGCTGCTTAGTCTGGCGAGGAAAGGAATACAAAGTAAATGTCAACGAAAATTAGACCTGTCAATAAAATGTTTATTTCCACTTACAAAATCAGCCTGCACAATTGCTAAAGAAAATTATTCATGTCTAGACCTATTCCATTCGACAGGGCTCCAACATCTGCCATCAGTCTATCCTACTTTCTTCCTTTAGAAAGAACAATATCCTTTCTGTTTCATTCTAAGATTTAATTAAAAGAAATACTAAGCAGGAATTTCAATTTATAATTCTTCTCAGTCTCACAAAAAAACTAAAAAAAAATAAATACAATTAGCCAAACTGTGTTTATTCAAGTCACATTAATTTCCACTTATACTAAGGTAGGAACGTGGAGTTTGGAACAGCAAAAGGAAATTTTATTACAAACTTCAAATATAAATGCAATTACAATTATCTTGAAAGTTCTAGATTGGGTTTTATTTGTCTAATAAGGGAGGGAATTGTTAGTAAGGGTCATGATTTGGTTGACGATACTAGAACAAAATGTGTATAAAAATAGAATTTTATCTGCACCTTTAAATTAAATCTTTACTGCACTTATTCATCTCTGTGACCTTTTTGAGACCCTCTACTAGCCAAAACAGACATCGACTGCATATAGCATCCCCTATGCTGAAGGAATTGGCAAGACCAAGTTCTTGATTGTGTTCTATATTGTAAGGTGTCTCTGTTGGTGGTCGCCTGACAGCTCTAAAATGGCTACCATGAACAGGCGTGGCACAAGCTACTTCTTTTGCCCAGAGCCCTGGGGTTGTCCTGGCCTTCAACCTTTAACCCCTATACAGGAACCTAGCTCTACACATGGGTCACTGGATAACAGCCACATAATCAGCTGCTGCTCGATGGTGTAAGCTGGCAAGAAGGATAGTCAGGTAACTGGGTCAAAACCAAAAGGGCAGCAAAGGTACACAATCGTTAGGCAGGAGAATCGACAATAAAAAAAAAAGCCAAGGTAAAAACAGGAAAGCACAAATAGAAAGCAAGAGCAGAAATCGCACACCTAAACCAAGGAAGCACAAAGCTATATCTGGAAGCTTCCAGCAGTAAGCTGCAAGCTTTAGAATGGTGCGGTGCTCTTCAATTTGCTGTAACTTGGAGCTGATAATTCCAGCTGAACAACACACAAACCCATACTGCCGGACTAAACGGCACTGTAGGTCCATGCCACCCAAATCTAAGTGGCTTAACAGAGCCTATGCTTTCCAGAGCTTCTGATTCCAATGTTTATTCTATAACCAGAGATGTCTGCAGACTGAAGTCGGTAGTGCCTGGCAACAGAAGCAGACGTCGCTGGACAAAGTACTAGAGGAGAAGTGACATATACAGTGGGTACGGAACGTATTCAGACCCCTTTAAATTTTTCACTCTGTTCATTGCAGCCATTTGGTAAATTCAAATTAGTTCATTTTTTTTCATTAATGTACACTCTGCACCCCATCTTGACTGAAAAAAACAGAAATGTTGAAATTTTTGCAAATTTATTTAAAAAGAATAACTGAAATATCACATGGTCATAAGTATTCAGACCCTTTGCTCAGACACTCATATTTAAGTCACATGCTGTCCATTTCTTTGTGATCCTCCTTCAAATGGTTCCACTCCTTCATTGGAGTCCAGCTATGTTTAATTAAACTGATAGGACTTGATTTGGAAAGGCACACACCTGTCTATATAAGACCTCACAGCTCACAGTGCATGTCAGAAAAAATAAGAACTATGAGGTCAAAGGAACTGGCTAAGGAGCTCAGAGACAGAATTGTGGCAAGGCACAGATCTGGCCAAGGTTACAAAACAATTTCTGCAGTACTCAAGGTTCTTAAGAGCACAGTGGCCTCCATAATCCTTAAATGGAAGAAGTTTCGGACCACCAGAAGTCTTCCTAGACCTGGCCGTCCAGCCAAACTGAGCAATCGTGGGAGAAGAGCCTTGGTGAGAGAGGTAAAGAGGAACCCCAAGATCATGTGGCTGAGCTCCACAGATGCAGTAGGGAGATAGGAGAAAGTTCCACAAAGTCAACTATCACTGCAGCCTTCCACCAGTTGGGCCTTTATGGCAAAGTAGCCAGACGTAAGCCTCTTCTCAGTGCAAGACATATGAAAGCCCGCATAGAGTTTGCTAAAAAACACATGAAGGACTCCCAGACTATGAGAAATAAGGTTCTCTGGTCTGATGAGATGAAGATAGAACTTTCTGGTGATAATTCTAAGGGGTATGTGTAGAGAAAACCAGGCACTGCTCATCACCTGCCCAATACAATCCCAACAGTGAAACATGGTGGTGGCAGCATCATGCTATGGGGGTGTTTTTCAGCTGCAGGGACAGGATGACTGGTTGCAATTGAAGGAAGTATTAATGTGGCCAAGTACAGAGATATCCTGGATGAAAACCTCTTCCAGAGTGCTCTGGACCTCAGACTTGGCCAAAGCTTCACCTTCCAACCCAAATGACCCTAAGCACACAGCTAAAATAACAAAGGAGTGGCTTCAGAACAACTCTGTGACCATTCTTGACTGGCCCAGCCAGAGCCCTGACCTAAACCCAATTGAGCATCTCTGAAGAGACCTGAAAATGGCTGTCCAACAACGTTCACCATCTAACCTGATGGAACAGGAGAGGATCTGCAAGGAAGAATGCCAGAGGATCCCCAAATCCAGGTGTGAGAAACTTGTTGCATTTATTTTTTTTAATAAATTTGCTACATTTTCTACATTTCTGGGTTTTTTTCAGTCAAGATGGAGTGCAGAGTGTACATTAATGAGAAAAAAAATGAATTTTTTAAAATTTACCAAATGGCTGCAATGACACAGAGTGAAACATTTAAAGGGGTCTGAATACTTTCCGTACCCACAGTATATGTGATGTAATGATTGGCAGCAGATATATTATTATTTATTTTAGTTATTTTAAAAAAACTTTTGTCCTCCGTGATATTATTAGTATACCATATTATATTATTTCCACAGATTCTAGAATTGTATCAGCATAATATGAAAATACTTCCACCAAGGTTGCTTTTACACAAGACTATCTAGGTCAGTATTTTGCATCGGTATTTGTAAATCCAGAACAGAAGAAATGCTAATATTTCCTCTATAATGTCTCTCTGGTTGTATTCATGGTTTTGGCCTGAAAATACTGATCCAAAATATTGACCTAAATAATGTTATGTTTAAGTGACCATAGGAGGTATATATCAATTTAATAATAATAATTTTAAAAAATACCTAACTTCCTTGATACTGTGTCAAGAAAGAAAAGTGACAATTAAATGTCAAAAAATAGAGATCAAAGTGGTAGTCACTTTTTTAGCCAAGCCTCTCTTGAGAGTTTCTTGGCCTTGGTACAAATTGTACAGTATAATATTGCATAGGAAGTGGAATATCATTTTAGAAAAGGATGCTTCTTTTTCTACTAAAACTCAGGAATCAAATTTTGGTACATTGTGGCATAAATATACCCAACATTCTCAAATGTAATTCAACGGTGTGTATAGCTATGTGACATATTGGGCACTTTTGCAATTTATAATATTCCATGTTTTTCCATTTCAGTACTAAAATAAACATTTAAACTAGGTGAATATACCATTCGCTTTATACCTCACATTTGCATTTCCTCTTCCTTTCCAAATTCGATCGTTAGCAATTTTCCTGTATTTGCATCCTTATTTAAGCAAACAAGCAAACCTGTCAAACTAAGTGTCAAATTTAGATCAGTATCCTAACACAAGGCCAGGCTGGGTTTGTATAACCAAATGCCTATGTAGGTCAGTCAATACTCATATAACCTTATTTGAACTCATCAACATGTTTTTCATTAGGATCAACATTAGGTTCCTTCCTGTTCCCTATAGGTAAACCACAAAATTGTCATATTATTGATTTAAATATAGAAATACATGTTGAGTCAATAGAAACTGCAAAGTCCATATTTCATTAATGAAATTAAATTAATTTAATCTCTGTTTTGCATAGGCTTACAAAAAATACAACAGCTTTCAATAAGATATTCCCTTATATACAGTCATGGCAGAAAGTGTTGGTACCCTTGAAATTGTTCCAGAAAATGAAGTATTTTTCAAAGAAAATTATTGCAATTACACGTTTTGTTATACCTATGATTATTTTATTTGTGTGTATTGGAACAACACAAAAAAAAATAGGTAAATTGGACATAATTTCAGACAAAAACCCCAAAATTGGCTGGCACCCTCAACTTTATATTTGGTTGCATACCCTTTGGAATAAATAACTGCAAACAATCGCTTCCTATAAGTACCACCAACAAGCATCTTCAAGCTTCAAGGGTGCCAACACTTTTGGCCATTACTGTATATAATCAGATTTCTGTAAAACTGAATTATTGTTTTTTTACTTGGCCTAGCATAATAAATGACAAATAATACAACATCCTGTATCAAAGGTGATGTCTATAATATGGTCAATTTAATACGGATGTCCTTGTCATTGACTGGGACCTAAAAATAAAAATAAGATTGAAGACTTATTACTGTATAATTAATAACAATATTCTATGGAGGGTAGCTTTGGGAGAAAACTCCAAACCGAATATTCGAAGCTAAACCCATACCTGCAAAGTATTAATTACCCAAGAGATTACAATCCAGATTTCTTTGTGTGCGCTCTAATTGTCTTGGGCACTACTGTCAAATGTTGCCCAGGAAGGGCAACGTTAGACAGATGTCAGTAGAATGGAGGGGGAGCAACAAATGAGCGCAGAGATTTTTAGTTACCGTATGTGAAAATGGCAGTGTATTAAAGTTAATAATTAAAAAACAAAAGAAACATGAATTACGGTATTTAGTTGAAATAAATTACCATGAAATATTGAAGTTTAAATTAATTTGTTATTTAGTTTACTCACTATTATTTAGTTTAAATAAATATATATATATATATATATATATATATATATATATATATATAGAAAATTTAATTAGCATAGTGTGCAGTACGTACATATTAATAATTCCGAGAGAACATGTGCAAACAATATAAGACAATAGAGAGTAACACATAATTCAACAATTAACAAGAGGAATGAGAAGCCTGTATACGAGCTTGCAATCTATTAGGAAATAGGGATGACACAAAAGCTAAAGAGTGCTTGTTGTGCTTGGTCCAAGCATCATTTTAATGAATAGGTGTATACAAATAAAGCTGTATGAATGATCATCAGCCAGTATCTGTATAGGGACAGGTACAAAGGGCTATTGAGTGCATGCAGGGAGAAGAAACAGATAATACAAAGGACCAACTTATTAATAAAATTAAGGAATGGAGAACAGGAAATAGATTATTGAGGTGAGGTGACAGGTCTAAGAAGATTTGTATTTAGAGCACACTTAAGGTAATGTATATCAAACAACTGATGCAACCCAATTGAAGTCTTGGAAGCGGGAGTGGAATGTTCAGATTATAGAGGAGGATATTAGTCTTTTATCACTAATGGAATAAAGGGCACGGGTATGATGATACATAGAAATGAGTGAGAAGATGTATGATGGAACAAAATTCTGGAGAGCTTTGTGGGAGAAAGTGTTCAGTTTACACTTGACTCGGTAATGTATGGGCAACCAGTGCAATCACTGGCACAGGGTGGAAGCATCGGTGTAGGGGCTGGACATTTATAGGAGCCTGGCTACACATTCAGGATAGATTGGAGAGAAGAGACTTTAGTAAGAGCCACTGGCACTATCTTGGAGGAGGATTTTTTTTTCTTCTCTAGCAAGATGGCGCCAACAGCACATGTGCAATAGCAGCTATTGGCGATCGCCGATAGCTGCTACTGCACAGGTGCCGGCAACGTCATCTTGGAGGAGGATTTTATTTTTCTCTAGCAAGATGTTGCCGCCAGCGCCAGTGCAATAGCAGCTATCTGATCACTGATGCTGTTATTGTGCAGGCGCGGCGGGCACCATTTTTAAATGGATTTTTTTTGGCATATCGGGATAACCTCAAACATATTAGTTATATACACAGTACATAAGTGATTACGATGCAGCACAGGTGCCACGGCTGGTGCCTGCCTGATGATGCGTTTTTTTTCCAAGATATATAATATTCATTATGTAAACTAGATGGCAGGTCAGAGGGGGATCAGTGACCTGTCATAAGATATCAATATGAATACCTAATCAGAGCACCACAGGAAGACCCACCCGAAGGCCGCCCCAGAGCACGAGCAAACTGAATATAAAGATTAAACAACAACCACAAGACGGATTTCATCAGCCAAGGTATCATTTTAGTCAGTATAACGACGCCAACCTGACAGTGTCTGTAGGATAGTGAGCACAATCCTGCTGACAGGTTCCCTTTAAAGTTGTATGGGTGACGACACAGAGCATGTACGGAGATCTTATGTTGTTGATGGCAGAAAAGCTGTTTGTCCAATGATACAGAAAAAGAAAAGTAGCCGAATTTGTGCATTTTTAAAGAGAACCTGTCACCACGTTTTTGGAAGATGGGATAAAAATAGCGTTAAATAGGGGCAGAGGTGGGCGTTACATTAGTGTGTGTGTTATGCGTTTATTACCCACCTAAGTTGCCGAAATAACTTTGCAAAGTCTCCGTTTTCGCCTGTCAATCAGGCTGGTCAGGTCACATGGGCGTGGTGTCTTCACCCAGATTTGGCGTAGTTTTCCGTTGGTGGCGTAGTGGTGTGCGCATGCCCAAAGTCCGGAATCCTCTTCCAGGGGATTTAAAATAGCGCGGTGTTCGTTATTGCATTGGTGATCGGTGGGCGCGGCCATCTTCCTTTGGCCGCGCGTGCGCAGAAGCGGCGCTCTGCTGGCCGCGGCTTCAGGAAAATGGCTGCGGGATGCCGCGCGTGCGCAGATGGATATCGCGGCGGCCATTTTCCTGAAGCCGCGGCCAGCAGAGCGCCGCTTCTGCGCACGCGCGGCCAAAGGAAGATGGCCGCGCCCACCGATCACCAATGCAATAACGAACACCGCGCTATTTTAAATCCCCTGGAAGAGGATTCCGGACTTTGGGCATGCGCACACCACTACGCCACCAACAGAAAACTACGCCAAATCTGGGGGAAGACAACGCCCATGCGACCTGACCAGCCTGATTGACAGGCGAAAACGGAGACTTTGCAAAGTTATTTCGGCAACTTAGGTGGGTAATAAACGCATAACACACACACTAATGTAACGCCCACCTCTGCCCCTATTTAACGCTATTTTTATCCCATCTTCCAAAAACGTGGTGACAGGTTCCCTTTAAAGATAAGCAATAAGAGTTTAATTGCAACTAATTCTTTATGGCAAACTGGTACATAGTTAGAATTTATTGTGCTACATCAAGCGTGAGAAATTAGCAGTGGACACACATCATGTTTGCCATTTCTATGTACCATTTTTTACTTCTGGCAGAAAACATAAATTATATTTTTATCAAAGTAGAAAGAAAATTCAACTTCTGTTTTTAATCTTCCGAAGTTCTCTATTTATTTTCGTAAGATATTTAGTATACTGAAGCGCACAGTATAAAACCATAATGATGAATAACTGTCTAAGCTAATGAAAAACAGCAGGAGTTCATAATGAGACTCCGAGAACATTTGCATTCATCCCATTTCATCAGAAACATAAAGATTTTCTTTTTTAACTCTTAAGGATCTGGTAAGATTAACTATTTAATGGGGTAGCCATTTCTTCAAGATCAACGTTATCACCAGCAGTTTTTTAACCCAAAGAAGTGGACTCACCAAAAGATCTTTCCTCTATATATTACATTTCATCCACTTTTGTTCAAAAAAAAAGCATAAAAATGAAGGATGTGTATAAAAGTTAGTCTGTCATCAAAAAATGACTATTCAAACCAAGCACAGCACCTTGTAGGGGAAACCGTCTTAAAAATAAGCATACGTTTAGTGTCAAAATCTGTTACTGAATTTGCAATAAATTGTTTTATATTCAAGTATGCTAATGAGTTGCTCAATCACCCTTAGCATGTGTAGGTAAACGGGGCACAGGGGATAAAACGCTACAATGCCACACGGCTTCCAGGCCTGAGCTGATCTGAAGAAGAGAAGATGAAGGAGGGATGGAATTAGCCAGTCAGGTGATGGTGAAAAAGCAAGCCTTGAATACAAAAGGCCAGCAAGCCAAAAGGAGAGAAGATTTGGTGTCAAGGGAAGTGACAGTTGCTCCTGCTGCAGCTCCGCAGCTGTGACAGTTGGCTGTATCTGTTTATACCAGCAAAGCCCAGACTCAGATGATGACAGTCAAGCACCGAAGACCAGAGCTACGCCAGTCAAGGTCCAGACTTCACCCGCCAACAGTAAAGCACCAAAGACCCGAATAACGCCAGTCAAGGCTCCTGACCCAGACCACGCCAGTCAACAGTCAAGAACCAGCCCCCATTGATACGGACCAAGTTTACATTCATTGTTGGTAAAGTACCGAAGAGGCCCTGAGGACATCCAGCCAGAGACCCAAGCCTGGGCTGGTGATAGGAGGTGACATGTGAGATGAGCCGGTGGGCCAAGACATCCTATTTACTATAAAGATAGAGGAGATATTCTGAATACAGACTATGGTATCACAAGTACGTGATCTCGAAAGCAATAAGTCAAAATCTCGACTAGTAATCCCATACAGATTTTCTGTGGAAGCATAGCATTCAAATTAATAATTGTAGCTTTCCATGACCGACTTGAGGGAAAAATATAAATTAAGTAGTTTAAAAGCCCACACAATGTAGCATTAGCACATGTAGCAAATTTTACTATTTTAATCAATTATTGTGAACTGAAAAAAAACAAAACAAAAACAAAATAAAACAAATATAAGTTGGAAATATTTTAATTAGATGAATAATCCTATAATTGGGGCCTGACAAATACAAGGTACCAGATAGCCAACATGCTCACAAATTTTTTGCTGGTACCTACTTCTTCTGGAACAGTGGTCTTTTTAAGCTCGGTGCTTAGCTGATAAAAATATCGGTCAACCAAGCTTTTGGCGTGGACTAGAGTAAGGTCGAGAGACAAGATATTACTAAGATATACTTATGCTTTCTAATTAGAAAGCTGCACGTTGAGACTCTCACAGACTTGTTGAAAAAAAATTTTTAATTTAAGATTTTTCCCTGAACAGTCCCTGTTTTGGTCAGTGACTGCGCAGGTACTGCAACTCATTCAAATGATACTTGGTTGCAGTTTTCGCAACAGCACCTAGATAGAAGTGATGCCATGGCGGCATATACGGAAGGTCTGGAGCTCACTTTGTTTTTATGATCAATGTGGTTCCCTGCAGTTAAACCTTAGGCTATGAGCACATGTTCACGATTTGGAGCAGAAAAATCAGTTCCAAATACTGATGTTAGTAGGAAAAAGTTTGCGTAAAATATGCGAGTGTTGCGTCCATTTTTATTGCCGTTTTTTAAAGGGAATCTGTCACCTCAATTTTGCCCTATAAGCTGAGGCCACCGCCATCAGGGGCTTATCTACAGCATTCTGTAATGCTGTAGATAAGCCCCCGATGTAACCTGAAAGATAAGAAAAACACGTTAGATTATACTCACAAGGGGCGGTCCTGATTCGGTCCGGTTCTATGGGTGTCGCAGTCCGGGTCCTGCACCTCCCATCTTCATACGATGACATCCTCTTCTTTGCTTCCTGCCGTGGCTCTGGCACAGGCATACTTTATCTGCCCTGTTGAGGCCACTGCCGGGCCTCTCTGACCTTTCCCGGCGCCTGCGCACTGCAGTACTGTGCTCTGCCCTCAACAGGGCAGATAAAATATGCCTGCATTGGAGCCACGGCAAGAAGCAAAGAAGAGGACGTCATCGTATGAAGATGAGAGGCGCAGGACCGCAACACCCATCGGATCGGTCAAAATCGGGACCGCCCCTGGGTGAGTATAATCTAACGTGTTTTTCTTATCTTTCAGGTTACATCAGGGCTTATCTACAGCATTACAGAATGCTGTAGATAAGCCCCTGATGGCGGTGGCCTCAGCTTATAGGGCAAAATTGAGGTGACAGATTCCCTTTAATGCTTTTTTACACATTCCTTAAAATGGGTGAAAAATGGTACCAAAAGTTGAAAGAATTGATATGCTGGAGATCTGAAACTGCTTCAAATCTACAAGGGAAGAAAAAGCAACATGAGCATGTAATATCAGAAATATGTGATTCACTTTGCAGGGACAGAAAATGCTGCAAACTTTCACAGGAAAAACGTTGAAAAAAACGCAACGTGTGAACATAGCCTTAACTGAAAACTATGTCATGTTATAGTGGTATGCCATCATTTTCCAAGAAAGGAAGACCCGACAGTATTTATATCTCAGATGTCATCACTATTATTTGTTTTTGTCTCTTTTCGATTTTGAGTTTCTGCAAAATTTTGAAACTTTCATAATTTTGTTTTATGTTAAACTGAAAGTCATTGAATTTTAGTTGACCGACACTCAATATATTATTGCATATGAAAACGTACCTTATACTATAAGTCACCTATAAAATAATGCATCAAAGAGGATGAAAAGTGACAATACTTAGCTTACCTAATCTATCAAATGTTTCCTCCTAGAGCTTGGTGAGTGACCTAAACCTGCCAGGCATGTCGACTTTAATAGCTTAATCCGTCTATATTTTTACAAAAGACAGATTAGCTTTTACTTAAATACTCTTGTTCCTTGAATTTCCTCTTTGTCATTTTTCCAAAGGAAGCTCTTAATCTTTCAAAAGAACCAGAACACTTTCCGATGCCTTTAAAAAAAAAAAAAAGCCAAAAAGCAGCCTCGGAATGTGATGAAAAAGCAAAGGCTTTAAGGTAATCGCAAGATTTTGTGGGCTTTCTATGTTGTTGGATCACAACGCACATCTGCAATTACTCTCAACAAGGCAGCGGAAGAATAACCTTAAGAGGAAACAAAGCTCCTTTCACTAAGAACTGTCAGACTTGGAACAACTTACTATTCTTCACTGACCGGTTCTAAACACATTTTCTTAATTGCTATTTTCTATCTGCAATCTACATTTGGCAATTGATGAAACAAGTTTGACTCACATTGGTGAGGTAAATTCCTGAGTGTCACTCCCTATTTCTTGAAGAGTTAGATTACAATAATAACCTTAAAAAAATGAAAGGTTTGCTAAGTAGTTTCAAATGTTGCAGGCTGGTCTCTAGTTGGCATTCTTAAGTCATGAGTGGAATTACTATGTGAATAGAGAATTTATTTTGATACTATGCAGGCAAACACTCCTAATCTATGTTTTGTTTAAAAGGCTTAGTAGATACACGTAGCATCAGTACAATAATAGCAGGAATTAGCAATTGAGCTAGCCATGAGGTGTTCTAATTAGGACTAACTAAAATGATTATTCTTTCTGAAAAAAGTACAATACTATGCTTAAAAAAAGCCAAGTTAGACTCTGTACTTCTACAAATGGTTGTTTCTTTAATAGATCTTATATCCATCCTCTTTAACACAATGGGATCATCTCTATGATCTACTAGGATTCACGTGGATTGTACAAGGTGTCTTGGGACATATCATGAAGTAGAAGTAGCCAACAATGAGGGTATCTCATTTATTGGAGCTAAGCCTTGACTTTTTCAACAGAAATAGTGAAAATGAGTAGCGGGCTGAAATTTTTTTCCCTAGTGTGGCCAAAAATCCATCCAGATGTTTTCCATTGCACGTGAATAGGGTTGAGGAAATCCCAATCACATGAATAGGATTCCTAAATCTGTACCAAAACCTGTGTCGATTCCAGACAGATTTATCAATTTTATTCTGGTTCTGGCCTTCTTAATTGAACTCAAAGCAATACAAATTTTAATTAGCGTTAACTCAAATAGAATTCTGTTTGGTTGTATTACTGAAAACACGGCTACAGGGAGAAAATTAGCTTTATTCCTCATAGAAGCCATGAGCCTTCAGTCAAACAGGGAGTGGCTGCAGTCACCGCTCAGTACACAGTAAGCGGCGGCATTCAGTATGCCCTGGCAGTTTGATTGACAGCACGCACTACAGTACAGCCGCACAGAGTGTGCAAACATTCAAAGTGACAGGGCGTGATTAGAGCTGTGGTTCTCAATGTCTCTATAACTGAAATCCGGCAGCTCATAACAAAAGTAAAGTTAATTTTCTCCCGGTAGCCACGCTTTCAGTAAGGTGGCCGGATAGCTTTGTAATGCTATTAACCTGCAGGTTAACCTCACATCTGGAGGTTAATAGTGTTTAGAGCCATGAAAGGTTCCCCTTAAAGGGAATCTGTCAGTAGGATAAACCCTCCTAAGCTGTCTATATGGGCATGCAGGCCATAGGAAGCAGAATAAAATGATACCTATCTGCAATCTGACGTCTTATTCCAGAGAAATCAAAGTTTTTCTTATATGTAAATGAGATGTTCAGGAATATGGGACTGACACTGAGCTGCATGAGAATCTGCCTCCAGAGATTATTATAAATGAAACGAGGAGATACCTGCAAAAATATTGAAAGACTGTCTGCCTGTGAGATGGAAGCTGAAGCTGAGAGGAACCTGCTGATTTGTCAGTTATAATCACACACAGCTCTGCAGTGAGATCAGGAGAGCAGAGAGCGGCCATTACACATAACACTGGTAACGCCCCCTTTTATCTAAAACAACCTCCCGGAGACAGGTTCTCATACAGATCAGTGTCTGCCCCTTAGGGTACCGTCACACAGTGGCATTTTCATCGCTACGACGGCACGATTCGTGACGTTCTAGCGATATAGTTACGATCTCGCAGTGTCTGACACGCAGCAGCGATCAGGGACCTTGCTGAGAATCGTACGTCGTAGCAGATCGTTTGAAACTTTCTTTCGTCGCTGGATCTCCCGCTGTCATCGCTGGATCGTTGTGTGTGACAGCGATCCAACGATGCGTTCGCTTGTAACCAGGGTAAACATCGGGTTACTAAGCGCAGGGCCGCGCTTAGTAACCCGATGTTTACCGTGGTTACCAGCGTAAAAGTAAAAAAAAACAAACGTACATACTCACCATCTGATGTCCGTCTGGTCCCTTGCCGTCTGCTTCCTGCTCTGACTGACTGCCGGCCGGAAAGTGAGAGCAGATCACAGCAGTGACGTCACCGCTGTGCTCTGCTCTCACTGTACGGCCGGATCTCAGTCAGAGCAGGAAGCAGACGGCAAGGGACCTGACGGACATCAGATGGTGAGTATGTACGGTTTTTTTTTTTTTTACTTTTACGCTGGTAACCACGGTAAACATCGGGTTACTAAGCGCGGCCCTGCGCTTAGTAACCCGATGTTTACCCTGGTTACCAGCGAACCTCGGCATCGTTGGTCGCTGGAGAGCGGTCTGTGTGACAGCTCCCCAGCGACCACACAACGACTTACCAACGATCACGGCCAGGTCGTATCGCAGGTCGTGATCGTTGGTAAATCGTATAGTGAGACGGTACCCTAAGTCCTGAACAGCTCATTTACATATATGAAAAACAAGGATTTCTCTAGAATAAGACATTAGATTGCAGATATCAAGTTGTTGTTTCATTCAACTTGTTTCCATAGAGATGGCTTAGGAGGGTTATTCCCTTTAATATTCTAGTAGTATTTTCTACTACACTAGTCCTATTGACTACACTATAAAACTAAATGTGAATAGAATGAGGGCATTTTGATAATAATGTTATAACAAAGAAATAAAGCGTTTTAGCCCAATCTCTCCAGAAGTTTTTCTAGATGTTTGAAACCATTCAGTAAATTATTCCCAATGCTTTCTTGATCTCTACATTCATAGTTTCAAAGGTTGAAGGTAGACTTATGTTCATCGAGTTCAACCTATAGCCTAACATGTTGAACAAGAGGAAGGCGAAAAAAACCATGAGGTAGACGCTAATAGCTGCATATTAGGGGAAAAATTCCTCCCCAACTCCATACGGCAATCAAACTAGTTCCCTGAATCAACGTCCCATCACAAAATCTAATGCCCAAAACCTGTACGTTGGGTGAAGTATGTGCTCCAAATTCTATACAGATCACATCTAGAATATGAAGTAGAATAACTAATATAGCTAAATAGCTATAATAGCTAAAACCATATTGTTATATACTTACACCAATAGTTATGGCTTTGTATATTTTATATCTCATCTGTATTATGGTACTGAGATATATTTATATTTTTTGCAGTATGAATCAGAGAAATATTCAATGACAAAATAAATCATGATTTTAGGCTCATGCTTTGCACCTTACTGTAGGTACAGAATTTTTGTAACCAACTTCCCAAGTTTTAAATGGTTTAGTCTTCAATGCCTGGACATGCATGAATTGTATAAATGTGACAGCACTTAAGCTGGAGAAGAGGTTCATTGGTTCATATATCCTGCCCCTGGTCAACTGTCAGTCATACACCAGTCTACAAATGACAGCCTAATCCGCATTCATATCTTGACTTACTGTAAATCTGCTTCTCTCCTGAATGCTAAAATTAATTTCGATGGATGGGTAGATTGTAGAAATAGTGGAGCAGATTAAGGTTGACTGGGGTATCACATTCTCACACTTGGGTTTGCATATTCTTGTACAGCACAGATCAGTTCTGTTTTATTTAGAAACACCTCTGATTGTTACATTTAGACTTACAAGCGATAACATTGTCTTATGTTTGAGGAAACAACTTTGAGCCATAGCCTTGGAGAAAAGGTACGAAGCTGTTAAGGTTTAAATACATCGGTCCTTTTGTTGTGTCTCTGTGATATCCTGTGTCTATAATCGCTACATTGGTAATAGGGTACTTTGCTCTGCCAATTTTACTGGTTCTCTAATGGAATATTTATCTGATGGTAACTCAAATCCACTCTGCACTTTTATTTTATAGAAGCCAAGTGTCAATTCACTAAATTCCTAGGTGTCAAGCTATTGAAAAGAAACACTTCTTAAATAGCTGTCCATGAACACCGAGCTCTTTCTACACACGCCATTCACTCAGCGTAGAAATGTTATCATGATTTCAGTGTTGGGATGTTCCAGATTCTAGCTGCTATTATCTCTGTTTTTGAACAGCTACTGATGGGCAATTAATTTAGGCAAATAGATAGGTTAATAGAGCTGCCAGATAGTGAAAAAATTCATTGTAGCTGATAACCTCTAATAAAACATGAAAAGGGAGAAAAATGAACCATTGGAATGTGGAGAAAAACCTTAAAAATATGATGAAGGCATTTTGAGCCTTGCCAGAATTACAAGGTTGGGTCAGGGTGCATTTACATTAGAGGACCTGCATCCGTAAATGACTGCCGATCGGCTACATGTATATTAATCGGCAGCCATTTAGTAGCCTGTTTATGCCGTTAGACCATGTATTTGATGTGCACTAAACGATCAGCAAAAGATCATCCAGTGTGTATAGACTGTCATTGTTCTCATTTAGTGCATATCTTGTTTACACAGGACGTTGAGCTGCTGAGAATGATAACTCTTAACGTAAAGGTACCTTCACACTAAACAATATCGCTAGCGATCCGTGACGTTGCAGCGTCCTGGCTAGCGATATCGTTTAGTTTGACACGCAGCAGCGATCAGGATCCTGCTGTGATATCGCTGGTCGTTGAACAAAGTTCAGAACTTTATTTGGTCGTCAGACCGGCGTGTATCGTCGTGTTTGACACCAAAAGCAACGATACCAGCGATGTTTTACACTGGTAACCAGGGTAAACATCGGGTTACTAAGCGCAGGGCCGCGCTTAGTAACCCGATGTTTACCCTGGTTACCAGTGTAAAATGTAAAAAAAACAAACTACATTCTCACCTTCGCGTCCCTCGCCGTCCGCTTCCCATACTGACTGAGCGCCGTAAAGTGAAAGTGAAAGTACAGCACAGCGGTAACGTCACCGCTCTGCTGTTAGGGCCGGAGCTCAGTCAGTGCAGGAAGCGGACGCCGGGGGACGCGAATGTAAGTATGTACTGTTTGTTTTTTTTACATTTTACGCTGGTAACCAGGGTAAACATCGGGTTACTAAACGTGGTCATGCGCTTAGTAACCCGATGTTTACCCTGGTTACCCGGAGACCTCGGCATCGTTGGTCGCTGGAGAGCGGTCTGTGTGACAGCTCTCCAGCGATCAAACAGCGACGCTGCAGCGATCGGCATCGTTGTCGCTATCGCTGCAGCGTCGCTTAATGTGAAGGTACCTTAAGCTTAAAAATCATCTCAGCCGATGAACAAGCATTTTGCTCCATTGTCGTGAGATTGGTAGCCTGTTTACACTGCATGATTATCAGGAAACACTCATTACCAATAACTGTGGAGTATAAACGCACCCATTCACATGTCCATGATTTTTCCCTATAGTCAGTGCAAAATTGTGGAGACATGCCCGATTTCGATCCGAGTGTCAGATCAAAATTGCAATGTAATTCTACGGGTTAGTCAAAAAAAACAGAGAGCAATCGGATGGCAACCGAGTAAGGCTACTTTCACACTAGCGTTAACTGCATTACGTCGCAAATCCGTTTTTTGCCGAAAAAACGGATGCGTCAAAAAAAGTGAAAAACGTATGCAACGCATACAGCATTTCGACGGATCCGTCGCAAATCCGCTAAACATTTCCGTCGAAAATACTGGATGCGTTGCATACGTTGCATCCGTTTTTACCATCCGTTGCATCCGTTTTTACGACGGATCCGTTTTTAAAATGGGAGGCTCCCAAATTTGATTGGCTATTGGAAAATATGGAAAACTATATAGTTACTGTTTTTACAGCCCATCTTTGAGGGTTTTAGTTTTGTGGCAGCGATGGAAGGTGTTCTTGTGAGGATTGCTAGTTTGGTTACCGACGTTATCTTTGAGACGAATCGCCTGGATATCATAGTGCGGGAGGAGGCGGCAGCGGAAAGACCTAGGATGCTTCTGCAGCAACGGAGACGGAGACGACTGTGGATTCATCCGATTAATGAACTACGGATGATGATAAAGGGATCCAAACCCTAACCCTACCCCTAACCTCACACCTAACCGTTTAATGAACATTTTCTGACAGTCATAGTGCCACGTATTTCAGTGCCACGTACTATAAATACTATAACTACGTGGTTATACGTGGCACTGAAAAATCGTGGCATTTTCGTGAAATACGTGGCACTTAAATACGTGGAACTTATGTACGTGGCACTTAAGTACGTGACACTTATGTACGTGGCACTTATATACGTGGCACTTATATACGTGGCACTTAACTATGTGGCACTTAACTACGTGGCACTTAAATACGTGGCACTTAAATACGTGGCACTTAAGTACGTGGCACTTATGTACGTGGCACTTAAATACGTGGCACTTAAATACGTGGCACTTAACTATGTGGCACTTAACTACGTGGCACTTAAATACGTGGCACTTATATACGTGGCACTTATATAAGTGCCACGTATATACGTGGCCATATATGTGGGGTTGAAGGCCCAGGCCAGGTTTATATAGATTTGGGGGTGTCTGGCCAATTGGCAACAAAATCCAGCTTCTGAGCATGCTCACTGTAAAAAAACGTATTGCAGCGCTGCATTGCGTCGTACGACGTGTCCCGACGCATCCGTCGCTCATAGGCTTCCATTATAGCCAACGACGCATGCCGCAGGATGCGTCGCGACACGTTTTTTAGGCGGAGACAAAAAACGCTACAAGCAACGTTTTTTGCCGACGACGTATCGCCAAATTTCGACGCATCCGTCGTACGACGTACACGACGTATGCCAATCCGTCGCAATATGTCGCCAATACAAGTCTATGGGGAAAAAACGCATCCTGCAAACACTTTTGCAGGATGCGTTTTTTCTGAAAAAAGACGTTTTGAGATGGAATGCAGTTAACGCTAGTGTGAAAGAAGTCTTAGATTCGATTTTCACAGAATGTTACATAGGAAAATAATATAGAATTTTTTTTTTCAAGACAAGAGAAAAACTCATGACATTCGGACCAAACTTCAATGAAACCCTGACCAAAAATCACTAATGAAACTCGGTCAGTTATTTTCGTACATGAAAAATCTGTTGTCTAAGAGAGTGATAGATGCCTCTATGATGGTAAAACATTTTTTTTTTCTAAAGCATCTACAAGTTGTTATTCGGACCTCACTGTTTGATATACCTCTGTAGGAATTAGATGGATCCTCTGATGTACACAGGCAATAAAAAAGGTAACAATAACTTTTGATTTTCAGGCTCCATATCAAACCATTCACTACTGATTCGAACGTAAGTTATTAGGTTGATTTCCAAGGGAAAGGTCACTGGTTCGAATCAAAGATCAACCATGAAGACGAGTTCCCAAGAAAAGAGAAACAGCATGATCCAGCTCATCGATAACGGTCTCTTGGACAACAAAATTGCCAAATCTGTCCATCTGCAGGTAGATACATAGAGGGTGCTTAGAATTGTATTTGAGATTATAAAAAAACATACTGAAAAACCAGATCAGACAGTGATCTTTCATTACTTATGTGTTGCAGTGTGTATATGTTC